>NW_017189516.1:41916210-42250108 GCF_001704415.2 Capra hircus
CACTCCAGTATTCTTGCTTGGAGAATCCCCATGGACACAGGAGCCTGGCAGGCTACAGTCCATGGTGTTGTAAAGTGTCAGATATGACTGAGCAAATAAGCACACTAAATCTGGCTGAAGAGAAGGAATATATCAGCTCTTTTTCTCTGACAGCATAATATTTTTCCTGAGTTCTTTGATTTCTGCTGTGTGTTCCTAATCTTAGATTACTTTTGAGACCAAGACCTGTTTTCGCCAACATTTACTAGAGGTTAACTGTTCAATGTCTGTAGGAATATGCATTTCCCAGGAAGCCTATAATCAAGTGACAGATGCTGATATGGGAACCTCCATGAAGGAGGGCTGAGGAGACAATCACCGCTGAATATACTGGTCATCCAAAGACTAAGAAGAGGAATGTTAGATCAGTAGAAGGCAGAGACCCAGGTTGTAGTAGATGTAGTGAGTATGTTGAGCAAAAGGAATCCGAAAGGACTAGAGTTGCATCCCCACTGTCTATTCTCAGAGGCCCTGATGGACTACGATCACGAGGATCACCCTGACTTCCCACTTGGAATTCTCAGGAGACTAGGACCTTAACATAAGACAAGCAGCTTCAGAAAGCAGAGAGTGGAGATACAGGATTCATCATGTGTCAATGTGAGGACCTGAAAGTGGGCTCACAGTAGCTCACACTATACACTATACACACTATACACACACTATAACAGGAGGCCCTGGAAAATCACTGGTGCTGTGGTCCCCAGGAAGCTCTGAGCACAGATGTCAGGTTGATTTCAGGCTGGAAAGTTTCAGCGAGGTGAGGTCTTTGTCTAATAGGATCAGCCTATTTCGCAGAGGGACGGACCTAAACCCAAGGAGGACCTCACATGCGATGCTGAGTGTTAGACGGGACCCCTGGAGAGGGAGCCAGAATTCTGTAAATTCTTAGCCCTGAGAGACCCAGAAGAGCTACTTCTTAGTGGTCCCCTCATTCAACCTGTGTGATCTTAAGGAGGACAGGGCCTCCTCTAGCAGAATCAGACCCCAGATCTGCAGAGGGGGGCATCTTGACCATAACCAGACTTCAGGTGATGACCATCAAAGCTAGTGAGAGGGTCTCTTCCCCTACGAGGGAGGCTCACAGAGTGACGTCCCCTCCTGACAAGCAGAGATGCTCAGAGCAGCGCCCTGACTCCCGACACTAGGGACTTGGAAAGGCGAGGTCTTCGTTTGCGAGCTGGAGGACTCGGGTTCACAGAAGGAGGCCTCCTGGGCTTTGATACACTGCACAAGGAGGAACCAGGGACGGATGAATATTGAGCTACCGGGTTCCCGTAACATGTTGCCCCTGCCCCCTGCCCCTGCCCCACCCCTAAGAGACCCCACGTATGAACGTATGCAATGCCCCTCCTTTTCCGCTTTCAAGGCAAGGATCGCAGCTGGTAGCTGCGGCGTCTGTTCAGCGCAGATTGTGTACCGGACTCGTCCGGAGCAAAGGTGAGGACCTGAATGTAGCTGAAGTGAATTTCCCAACCCCTCCCTGTAAGAAAAGTGACCCAACCGCATCCCACCCCTGCAGTTTGCAGTGTAACACGCCTTGTCCCGAGTTGCGGGCCAAGGAACCATCTTGTAGTTGCCACGTGGAGGGGCGGTGGCGGCTCGGGCGGCTTTGTTTAAAGAGGGGTCTTTACGCGTTGGAAGTTGTATTTGCCCTCAACAGGTGAAATGATGGGGCTTTCAGCGCTCACAGGGCTATCTCCTTCCAAAGTGGTGGCTGCACAGAAGCCCTTCCTGCCGCCAGTGCTGCAGTGCCCTAGAGTAGTGGCCTCCAATCTTTTTGGAACCGGGGGAACGGTTTCTTGGAAGGCAATTTTTCCATGGGGTGAGGTGCAGTGTGGGAAGGGGTGTGATGCGGTGGACAAAGGAGGGTGGGGTGGCACGAGGGTAGGGTGGGGTAGGCTGAGGGGATGGTTTCAGGATGCTTCAAGTGCATTATATTGTTTCTTTATTTCTGTTATTATTACATTCCCTCCAGCTCAGATCATTACGCATTAGAATGGGAAGGTTTGGACCCCTACCATAGGGGTCCAAATTACCATAGAGTAATTCAGGCTGAGAGAACCCGTCATTTTTCCATGGTGTGCGGGGGGTGGCGGGCGTTGGGGATAAGGGACGTTAAGGTAGAGAAAGGCCTTTATGTAAAAGGATATGGACCTAGAGAGTATTATGTATAAATGAAATGAGTCAGAGAAAACAAAATGCTATATGATTTCACTTCTGTGAGGAATGTGAAAAACAGAAACAATTGTAGAAGCAAGAGAGAGAAAACAGGTGGTTAATGGGGATTGGGGGTGTGGAGGAGAAGAGGTAGACGAGAAAGATTAAGATGTACAAACTGCCAGGTACATAATAAAATCAGTGGGTGTGAAAGGTAAATAAAGAGAAAGATAGATAAGGTAACCCCATTAGGCATAGGGAGGAGTCTCAGCCTTAGGAGGAGTCAAGCCAGGACCTTCAGTGCTAGTCAGCAGGCCTGGCATCCAAGCGGATTGCTGCACTAAGGAGCAGCCCCGCTCTCAGATCTGGGCATCCCCAAACAAGGTAGCTGGATATGGAGCCCCCAGCGTCTCCTCTAGCCACTCAGGGAGGTGAGAGCTTTGCTCTGGGGCATGTAGACTCGGGTCAGCAGAGGGAAGACTCCCAAACTGGAGGCCAGAATCCTGAGTGAGGACTGAGGGAGCCCCTGACTCCAGAACTGAGGCAGGGGGTGGAGGTCAAGAGTCCTGCCCTTGTGGTTAGCAGCATAGCCCCAAATCAGTTTTGGCAGGATGTGACTCACTCTGTCACCTCTGGTCCCAGAAAGGTGAAGACCTTTTTGCAGGGTTTTGGGCTCAGATTGACAGAGGGCAGAGTCCCAGGAAGGATGCAGAGTCGAGGGGAAGATCCATACACGGTAGAGAGAGCCACATCTGATGCCGCCTCTGCTGTCAGCCCCTGGGGTCCCAGGGCAGAGCTGGCCAGTTCTGGTGCCCCTGACTTCTGCCTGTGGGGTCCAAGGGAGATGAGGGCCTTGGTTTCAGATCTGGCTGCCCAAGTCAGCAGAAAACAAGGAGTCCCAGGCCATGACAGATGTTGAGGCACCAATTCTATGTGAGGAAGGAGACAACTGACTCCCCCAGAACAGAGGAGCCCACACAGAGTGCCACCTCTGCCGTCACCCTGGGAAGCCGGGTTAGAGCTCTCAGGCTGAAATACCCTCTCATTTCCTCCAAGGATGGTCTCAGGGACATTGGGGTTTCAGTGTGATGGGTGAGGCCTCATTCAACATAGGGAGGAAGCCCGGTTCCTAAAAGGAGTCACAGTGGTAACACTGAATGAACATGCGAGAACCCCACCCAGAAGAAAGTGAACCACATAGTCACATCACTCCTCTCAGACCTGGGAGACCCAGGCATGGGGACCAGATGACCCCCACTTGCTTCTTGCAGGGAGGTGAGGAACCTCGTTGATGGGGTTATGGGTTCAGGTTCACCACTGGAGCATTTGCAGCTAGTACCAGGAGCCCAGAAGAGGACCTAAGAATTGAGGGGACCATCCAGCTACCCTGCGACAACAGAGGGCAGTGCAGAATCTCTTCCTGACTGTCTGCATCAGGAGTCCACACACAGCTGTAGCTAGAGATCAGGAAAATGTTGCTGCTTTCTAGTGGGTCTCAGGGAGATGGGGGCCTTAGTAGGAGGGGAGAGATCTCAAGTCGAGACAGAGATTTCCTGGTCTTGCCAGGAGTCACAGAGTCACAGTAAGGACCCAGAGAGATGACTTAGATGAGCACCTACCCAGAGCAGTGGGGGCCTGCAAAGTCCCAGCCCCTGTCAGCCCTGGGGCACCCCAGGCAGAGGTCGCCAGATGTCACCCCTCACTTCCAGCCCCAGGAACTCAGGGAGATGTGGGCCTTGATCTGAGGACAGGAGAGTCAGGGTGGACTAAGAGAGGAGCATAGATCCCATCCAGGTGAGGACGAAAGGGGCCAGCAATGACGGAACAGTGGAGTCCCAGAGAGTCCAGCCCCTGCTGCCATCCCAGGGAGGTCAGGGACAGGGGTGACAGGAGGTGGCTCACACTTTCTTTCACCTTGGGAACCTCAGTGTGCTCAGGCCAGCAGAGGGAGAATTTCTAACATTTGCCAGGACTCACAGAGAAGATGCTGAGGACTGTGGGAAACTCCCAGAATTCCTCTCACTGTCACTCCTTGGTGCCCCCAGGCATACATGGCAGGCAGAAGTGTGCCTCACTCACAGCTAACAGGGAAGTGAGCGCCTTAGTCTAATGGGTCAGCAGAAGAAGGAATCTTAGACTCTTTGAGTAAAATCTGGGAACCCATTACAGGGCCTCAACCTCCTGCTGCAGCTCTTCAGGCCCCAGAGACCATGGGCGGTAGGGCCAGGTAGGGCCACCCTGGCTTCCCCCAACGATCTCAGGGAGCTGTTGGCCTTGCTGTGAGGAAAGGTCCTCAAGCCAGGAGAGAAAGGAGCCCCCAGATCCTCCCAGGAGTCAAAGTGGGGACTGCGAATTTGGACTGAAGGTAGCACGCTCCCCCTTCCAGCTAATCAAACGAACGCTAGAGTCTTGCCTGATCCTCCTCATTTCTTTGTGTCATTTCTAAGGGAGCTGAGGTTCTTCACCTGAAGGGGCGGCACCAGAGGCAGGAGGGAGGGGCCCATACCCTTGGTGTTGACAAGATGAGGACCCTGAATGGTGGAGAACCGAGTTCAGGACAGAGCAGGCCCCAGAACTGCCAGTGCCATCCACCCCTAGTGTCCATGACTCAGTTCCTTCTCATGGGTCCCAGGGAGCTTTGAGGCATCACCTTTCAAGTGGCACATGGCAGGGGTCCCGGCCCCACTAAGAGCTGATGTGATAGTCGTGTGTGCGAATGAAGGGACCCAGAGAGGGCCCCACTCCCAGGATCTGCTGTCACTGGAGGCAGCCACAGGCAGGCTGAGGCTGGCGCGCGCTCACTTCTTACACCAGGTTCTCAGGGGATAGGCTGACCAAGCACAAGAGGCCAGCGGTTCCTGGAGCAGGGCTCTCCAGGAAACGGGCAGAGCAGCCTTCCCTCCATGCTGAAGGAGCTCATCCACTCATCTTCCCTCCTCCAGGTGCCAGCATCACCTACTTGCCTGCCTGCTCCCCTGCCTGCTGTGCCTGCTGATAGTCATGCCTCGGGGGCAGAAGAGCAAGCGCCGTGCACGTGAGAAACGCCGCCAGGCACGCATGGAGACCAAGGATCTCGGGGATGCTCAGGCTGCTGCCTCCCCCGCCCCTACTTCTGGGAGTGCGCCCCCGGGCCCCCCCACTGCTGATGCAGGCCAGAAGCCTCAGGGAGCTGAAGCCACTAGCTCTCCTGTTGCAGGGGCTGCACGCCCAAGATCTAAAGCACGTGGCAGGCGCCAAGTTAAGGAACATAAAAATTCTTCCCAGGCCTCAACCTCTGCTAAGACCACTCCTCCAGATCTTCTGGCCAAGAAGGCAGGAGTGTTGATGCACTTCATGCTTGAGAAGTTTAAGATGAAAGAGCCCATTAGGAAGATAGATATGCTAAAGCTTGTCCGCAAAATGTTCAAGGCACAGTTCCCTGAAATCCTCAAGAAAGCCACTGATCGCATAGAGCTGGTGTTTGGCCTTGAATTGAAGGAAGTCAAGCCGAATGGTTATTCCTATACCCTGGTCAGCAAGGAGGGCCTTGCCAAAGATGGGGTGCTGGGCAGTACCTTGGAGGTGCCGAAGAATGGGCTTCTGATGCCTCTGCTGGGTGTGATCTTCCTGAATGGCAATTGCGCCTCTGAGGCAGAGATCTGGGAGTTCCTGAATGTTCTGGGCATCTATGATGGAAAGACGCACATAATCTTTGGGGAGCCCAGGAAGTTCATCACTGAAGAGTTGGTGCAGGAGAAGTACCTGGTGTATCGTCAGATTCCTGACAGCAATCCCCTGAGCTATGAGTTTGTGTGGGGCCCAAGAGCCCATGCTGAAACCAGCAAGATGGAGGTGCTGGAGTTTGTGGCCAAGATCAATAGTACCGACCCCAGTGCTTTCCCATTCCATTATGAGGAGGCTTTGAGAGATGAAGAAGAGAGAGTCAAAGCCAGATCTGCAGGCAAGGCTCATGCTGCTGCCAAGGCCACTGCCCACCCCAGGGTCCCACCCAGCGATTCATCCAGCCCCCAATGAGATCTCAGGCAGCTTCTTCACTTTGACCAATACTGCCAACCTTTTTAGTAGTGAGAGGATAAAGTGTGGCTGGAAAGGTCATAATATACCTCTTTTGTGTTCCTGTTTTACCCTGTTACCTTTCAAATGTTGTTTCGTTTCCTAGAATGTTTGTTTAGATTCAGAATCCAAGTTTACAAATGACAGTTTTGTTGTTATCTGTCAGATCTAAGAGTAAGAGTTTTGGCACTGTGTAGTAGAATTCAGAAAATTCTTCCTCTTTTTTGGATCCAGAACAAGATAACATAGCTTTGGAATAGGAATTTTCTTGGAAATGTGAAAGAATGTTGTTGTTTTAAAACAGATGAAAATCAAGTAAGCTGTAGTCAAGTTTTGATTTATGTTATTCACCTTTGTCTTTCTCTTTATAACATTCAGTAGTACCTTTAGCGATACACTTAGATGTTGTTAGTTTATTCAAGAATGCCAATAAAAATAATAAGAAACTACATTCCTTGCTTGGTGGCTCCTTTATGCCCATCTTTACTTGAGCATCTGCTCTTCAGAAGGTTCTGTGCTGGTGAGGGTGATGCAAAGATAAAGGAGACCCTGCGCCTGCCTGTAGATGTCTTGAGTATATGAGCAGTGATTCTATAAGGAAGGTGACAAAAAGCAGGGAGGATGCTGGGGAGGGAGTTGGGATGAGAGCGGTGAGGTATAAGTTCTCTCAGCCTTTATTCTCTTAAACCAAAACTTTGAGGTTTGGTATTTTGGCCAAGGTCAATAGTAACATCCCCAGTGCCTTCCCACCCCATTATGAAGCGGCTCTGAGAGATGATGACGAGAGAGCCCGAGCTGCAGTCAGGGTTTGTCGTCCTGCCAAGGCCAGTGTGTGCTCCAAAGTCACGTCTAGCAGTCCCTCCAGCCCCTAGTGAGATCTGAGGCAACTGTTTCACCGTGTTCCACCAACACTCCCAACCTTTAAGTTGTGAGAGGCTAAGGTGGGGCTGGAAAGCTAATCATAATATCCCATCTTTTGCGTTTTTGTTCCTTCTTGGGAGGTCATTTTAAGTTGGGCTGCGTGGTGGGCTGGATGAATCTGTGATAATGGTGAGCTGGGCCCAGACCCCTAGATGGTGGGCCTCAGATTTGGGAGGCTGAGACTGAAATGAGAAGCTGCCCTGAACAGTTACCCTGAGATTGTGAGTCAACCAGAGGGAATCTCCACCTGTGGGAAGGAACAGAAGGTGTCCAGTGCTCCTGCCCCAGTGCAGGTGAACACAGTCCACAAACCAGGTGTTTGATGCGTATTATTGTCACCTTTGTGATGGGATGTTGAGACGTCACTGTGCTGGCACTCTGGGCCCTGAACGGAAGGAGCCCCAGCACACTCCAAACATGAGGGTATCTCGAGTGTAATCTAGTAGACCTGCTGAGCGGGGCTAGATTTTAGTGGTGGTGAAATACATGAAAATCGGGCTGTTTTGTCGGGAGGGCTTTGGGAGGCAGGGGAATTAGTGGTCCTTAACACAAATTCTATAAGGTTTTGCATTGCATCCTGGTAAAACGCTTGCCTCTAAATTCAATAACATATTCTCTGATAGAGAAAATTTACTTAGGGTTACTTGTTTAGTTGCTAAGTTGTGTCTGACTCTGCCACCCCATGTTCTGTAGTCCACCAAGCTCCTGTGTCCATGGAACTTTCCAGGCAAGAATCCTAGAGTGGGTTGCCATTTCCTTCTCCAGGGGATCTTCACAACACAGGGATTGAACCCGCATCTCCTGCTTGGCAGCCAGATTCTTTACCACTGAGCCACCCGGGGAAGCCCAGTGATTAATTGCTAAGCAGCAGTTTGATTGACTCAGCTTTCTTTTTTTAGAAGACTGCATAGTCTCTAGCTTCTGCTGGATAAAGAAAAATTTCCATAGATGAGGGTAGTTTCTTATGCAATGAAAAGCAGCATCATCATAACTACCAGGCATGAAATACCTAAACATTTCCAGCTGCAGTGCCACGTGCTTTATATGTTACATATGTTCCAATACTTTTGTAAGACAAGGCTTATCAAACTCACTTAGGACACAAAGAACTTGCAGTATTCTCAAGGCTGATAAAGTGACAGAACTGGGTGTAGAGTCTGGTCTGAATTGCTCTAGAATCCATACTGTTTCAGTCCTCCCAGTCTGAGGCTGACTTTGTATCTATTCATTTCTCTTCACACTGCTCCATGGTGTCTCAGGCAAAGGAAAGAGGAACTTGTAGCCAGAGTACTAAAAGCAGCCTGAAGGTGAAAATGATAATGAAACCCCATTTAGGGGTTGTCTGGGGGCTTGTTTCCCTGGGATCCTCCCGCCCCTCACCCCAGGGATCTTGGAGAGCTGACCACCTGGGTCCCAGCACGGGTGTCCAGTCCCAGCCTGTTCCCAGTGACAGCACCCTTCCCTGGGTCTTCCCCTGTGAGTCCTGTGCCCTTGTCTCCAGACTGAAACCTGACTTCCGGCCAGCTGTTCTCTGCATCCTCCTCTGGATGGTGGGCTCTGCTTGCAGAGGAATGGACCAGTCAGATACCCCGCCCTGCCTGACTCAGAGCATCCCTGCAGGTTCCTCTCTGAAGGTTCCTCACCCAAGACACTGGGACCACAGCTGCCCTTTCCCCATGAGGGGTCACTTCCGGCAGGGAGGTTCGGACACCTTCTCATCCCCACTGGCTGCCCCCACCACGTTCTCGGTATTTTCCAATCTGCTGGTGACTAGGGTCTGATTTAGCACAGAAACTACTGGTCGTTGGGCTTCCCCAGTGGCCCAGCTGAAAGTGCATCTATTATTACATCACTATTTTTTTTTTAGACCCGGGTGGCTCAGATAGTAAAGAATCCACCTGCAATGCAGGAGAGCCTGGTTCGATCCCTGGGTTGGGAAGATTCCCTGGAGAAGGAAATGGCAACCCACTGCAGTATCCTTGCCTGGAAAATTCAGTGGACAGAGGAGCCTGGTGTGATCCAGTCCATGGGGTCACAAAGAGTCAGACACAAGTGAGTGACTAACATTTACTAGTGGTGTGATCCTGGGTAACCTCCTTAACCCCTTTGTGCCTCTTACCTGTAAAATTTCCATGAATAATACCTAACTATAAGATATTTTGAGAATTGCCTATAAGGTATTCAGTGTAGTGCCTGTGAATTCATAAACATTTTATGTATGTGTTAAGTATTATTTTATTATCAAAGCATTCTGTTGAGATTTCATTTTGCATGTTGAAGAATTAATTGGCATTTAATACAGCAATAATGTGGGCCCTATAGATAACCTTAACACTTAAAAATTAAAATGTAGAAATAATAACCTTCTGAGAGTGACTATGTCACATTGGTAGTCCCTAAAGCACTATAGGATGATTAATATTAATGAAGTCAATAAAAAATGTTAATGTTTAAATATTAGCCATGGTTATCAGACAACTTTATTAGCCTTAACACTTCATTCCCCATTTGTATAGGATGTGCTCAAATGCTCAGTCGTGTCCAACTCTTTGCAACCCCGTGAATTGTAGCCCTCCAGGCTCCTCTGTCTATGGGATTCCCCAGACAAGAATACTGGAGTGGAGTGCCGTTTCCTCCTCCAGGAGATCTTCCTGACCCAGGGATCAAACAGATCCATGTCTCTTATGTCTCCTGCACCGACAGGTGGATTCTTTACCACTGGTGCCACCTGAGAAGCACCTTGTATAGGATAAATGAGGTAATTAAACAGATTTTATTTTGTGTCATTAGTAAATAACTAAGCTGTGATGGACTGAGGAACTCAGCTTTGACTACATCTTGGACTAAGTGAAATTTAAGGATTGTTTGGTATCGAAAAGTGAAAGTCACTCAGTTGTGTCCCACTCTTTGTGACCCCCATGGACTGTACAGTCCATGAAATTCTCCAGGCCAGAATACTAGAATGGGTAGCCTTTCCCTTCTCCAGTGGATCTTCCCAACCCAGGGATTGAACCCAGGTCTCCTGCATTGCAGGTGAATTCTTTACCAGCTGAGCTACAAGGGAAGCCCAAGAACACTGCAGTGGGTAGCCTATCCCTTCTCCAGCACATCCCAACCCAGGAATCGAACTGGGGTCTCCTGCACTGCGGACAGATTCTTTGCCAACTGAGCTATCAGGGAAGCCCTTGGTATCAAAAGATACCTCTTAATATAATTTTTATAAATTTGAGAAGAAAAGAGATTGTGATGACCTTTCGAGAGTAACATGTGGAAGAAGGACTGGAATACATTGGAAATGCTGCATAACCATAGCATTGTTTTCATGTATACTTTATAGTTTTTAAATGATTTTTTTAAATAATTATTTATTTACTTTATTTACTTATTTGACTGCACTTCTTAGTTGTAGCATGCGGGATCTAGTTTCCTGATCAGGAATTGAACCCAGGCCCTCTGCATTGGGAACACTGAGTCTTAGCCACTGGACCACCAGAGACATTCCTTTAAGTGGTTTTTTAACTCATTTTTTTCTAGCTGGAACATTTTATGTCATAATAACTAGCTTCATAACAAATTAAATTTTTATTTATATAAATATTTAGAATTTATGATTAGATGTGTGCACTTGAACCAGATGGACTTACTCTATTTGACATCAATAAATAGTTTTGGAATTTGGTACTTTTGGATATGCAATATCTTTTTTCAAGTATTGGGCTGGCCAAAAATTTCATTCGGGTTTTTCCATAATTGTATAATTATATTGTAACTGTGTGGAAAAACCCGAATGAATATTTTTGGCCAACCCAGTATGATGTATATCTGGCACAGCTTCCTGCTTGACTCTATTGTTGTATATTATGTAAAATGACATTTAGTTTTGCTTCCCATTGATTAGAATCAGTGACATAAGTCATAATTATGCCCTGGAATCATATGTATTTCTAGTCTGCCCATATTGTAGGTTAAATAGGCAATGAGAACTAGCCTAGAAAGGTAAATATCCTCTATCATTTCTTTTCACTTGAGAAAGGGCACCCAGAACTCTAAAATCAACTTCATAACTATATACATAAAAACAAAATAAAAATTGTTTGTAAATTGTGGTCTCTTGTACTAAGGGGAGATATTAAGATCACCCTTTTTGAAAAATATAGAGAACTAAGGCAGGGATAATTCAATCAGAATTTATAACATCACCTCAAGATATCAAGCCAGACTACAAGAATAGTACACTATAATGTATATATGTGTTGTGATGCCAATTCCAATTTAAGTCAATTGTACATTTTATTGATCTGATGAGTGCATTTGTTAGCTAAAGCCAAAGAAAATGCAGATTTTCTGTTTGACAGTTATGATTGAGATACCCCCTAAATTGTTTGTATTTACTGGTTTAATAATTGCACATTTGGGAAACTGTGGGAAGATCTCTTTTTAGAACACTGATGCATATGAAACTGTTGTGACTATTCTCTCCTTTGTAAAATATTCTACAGCCTTGGCTTCTGCATTAGTCAAGATAAGCTAGATTATGTTGTTGTTCAGTCATAAGTCATGTCTGACTCTTTATAACCCCATGGACTGCAGCATGCCAGGCTTCCCTGTCCTTCACTATCTCCTGGAGTTTGCTCAAACTTGTGTCCATTGAGTCAGTGAGCCTGTCTAGTCATTTTGTCATCTGTTACCTGCTGCTCCTCCTCCTCTCGATCTTTCCCAGAATCAGGATCTTTTCCAATGAGTCGGCTCTTTGCATTAGTTGTCCAAAGTATTGGAGCTTCAGCTTTTACTGGAGAAGCGAAAGGCAAACCACTTCAGTATTCTTGCCTCAAGAACCCCATGGACAGTATTAAAAGGTTATGTTGGAGTGTCAAATTAGTCCTGAAATCTCAGTTTTTTAAAACAAAGCTTTCTTTCCCAACAACACTACATGTTCAATGGGCATGGGGTAGGGAGGGGCATTTGGAGATCTTCCCTGAGACTTCCCTGTTCATTAAGGCAGAGGAGAGTGGCCAGGGAGTCTTTAAAGGGCTTTTCTCTGACTCAGCAAAACCCATCACTTCTCCCATTTCACTGGCTAAAGCTAGCCATATATCCTTGGTTAGCAAGGGGTCTGAAAATTGTGGCTTTCCATGTACCTAAGAAGAAAGAGTATAGGATTGGGTTTGGTGAGCATAGCACTGTCTCTGCTACAGTTTTTAAGACACTGACCTATCCTGGTTCTTCTACCTCTCAATCTATTGTTTTCTCCAACTCCTCAATGGACTTATCCTTTTCCGTGTCACCTCTTGGGAAACTAGTGTTCCCCAAGTTACCATATCTAGTCCACTATTTTATTTTCTCCCTACAACTATCCCCAGGTAACTTCCTCCGTTCCTCCAGTTCTATGAACTATCTGCTGCTAACTTCCAGATATATTATCCCAAGTTCTGACCTACCCACAAAGCCTGAAACAGAAATGCAGCTCTGATTGATTCAAGGGTATTTCCAACTCACTGTGCAAAAGTATAAACATATGATTGTTTTCCAAACCTCATTCCTCTTCCTGTTTCCTTTGTCCCAGTTAGTGGCAGCATCATATTTCCAAGTCTAGATTCCTCCCTATCATTCCCACCTTTTAATTTTGTATGTATGCCATTTAGCTAGGCTAGGGTGCTCAGTTGTTTAGTCAAGTATCAGTCTAGATATCCACTGTGAAGATCTTTCATAGATGTGACGACTTAGTAGTGAAATCTGTAGGCAGATTACCATCCATAGTGACTCGGCCCCATGCAGTCAGTTGGCTCCAAGAACAAGAACTGAGTTTCCTGAAGGAATTTATAAAAATTATACATGTATATATACATATATATATATACACACGTGTATAATTGTGTTTATATATAATTGTGTGTATATATATCAGTTCATTTCAGTCTCTCAGTTGTGTCCGACTCTTTGCAACCCCATGATTCGCAGCACGCCAGGCCTCCCTGTCCATCACCATCTCCCGGAGTTCACTCAGACTGACGTCCATCGAGTCTGTGATGCCATCCAGCCATCTCATCCTCTGTTGTCCCCTTCTCCTCCTGCCCCTAATCCCTCCCAGCATCAGAGTCTTTTCCAGTGAGCCAACTTTTCGCATGAGGTGGCCAAAGTACTGGAGTTTCAGCTTTAGCATCATTCCTTCCAAAGAAATCCCAGAGTTGATCTCCTTCAGAATGGACTGGTTGGATCTCCTTGCAGTCCAAGGGACTCTCAAGAGTCTTCTCCAGCACCACAGTTCAAACGCATCAATTCTTCGGTGCTCAGCCGTCTTCACAGTCCAACTCTCACATCCATACATGACCACAGGAAAAACCATAGCCTTGACTAGACGGACCTTAGTTGGCAAAGTAATGTCTCTGCTTTTGCATATACTATCTAGGTTGGTCATAACTTTTCTTCCAAGGAGTAAGCGTCTCTTAATTTTGTGGCTGCAGTCACCATCTGCAGTGATTTTGGAGCCAAAAAAAATAAAGTCTGACACTGTTTCTACTGTTTCCCCATCTATTTCCCATGAAGTGATGGGACCAGATGACATGATCTTCGTTTTCTGAATGTATATATATATGTATGTATAATTGACTATGCACACACACGTGTGTGTGTCTGTGCATGTGTGTGTATAGTCTATTGGTCTATTTCTTTGGAGAACCCTAACTAATGTACCACCATCAGTTCAGTTCAGTTCAGTCACTCAATCATGTCTGACTTTTTGCGACCCCATGGACTGCAGCACGCCAGGCTTCCCTGTCCATCACCAACTCCTGGAGCCTACTCAAACTCATGTCCATCACGTTAGTGATGCCACCCAACCATCTCATCCTCTGTCATCCCCTTCTCCTCCCGCCTTCAGTCTTTCCCAGCATCAGGGTCTTTTCCAATGTACCACCATACACAAATGGAAAAGTCCCACCAAGTATACTTCCTAAATATTTCTTCATCCTGTCCATCCCTATTGCCGATGCTTTTATTTGGAGCTCTTGCTATTTCCATCCTAATTAGCTGAGCTAACAACTCTGATATTAACCAGCAACAGTATCTTGAAATTATTCATTATTTTCATGGTAGTCATAGTTTCTTTGTCCCCTCATTGATTGTTTAGCTTTATGTTTCTCACGGTTATATCCATTCCTTCCTGTTTGCTGCTTCTAAGTGATCAGCAAATATTTTTTAGACATCTAGGTTTTTTTAAGAAGCATATTGGGTTAAAATCAAGAGTTTTTTTGTGAATGATCTGAATGATTGTCCTGTGAGTTGAGTGCATGTGTTTCAATACAGGGTCACTGGCTGCTCAAAAGCCATGCCTAATTACCTGCTCTACTAAGACATTCCAGCTGGAATGTTTGGGATGCTGTTATGTTTACTCTTGATCACACCACCAAATTTTTAAAGTTTGTCTTTGACCGGCAAGCTGAGTTACCTTAAATCAGCAGTCTACAACTCCTTCATTTTTACTTCTCAACACATCTGTCGATCTTTCTTACTTCTCTACTGAAAACACCTTTCACTATCATCACTGGTATCTCCTGGGTAATAAATTCATCAGACACTTTAAAATATAGTGTTTATTTTTTCAGCTTTATTAAGGTATAATTGACACATAGGGATTGTATATATTTAAGATGTACAATGATGTTTTGATATAGTATAGACTGTAAAATAATAATCACAATAAATCTAATTAACATATCTATCACCTCACATAGTTACCATTTCCTATTTTTAACACAAGTGTTATGTGTCCACTACAGTACAGTCGACATTTTTTAAAAGTTTGGTACAGATACTGAACTATCACCTATAATTCCATCCCCTAAAGATAACAATGAACAGTTCAATTGAATCATTGTTAATTATATGATGCATTTTCTTTCAGAAATACATATATTTATGACAATAATATATATTACAGAATTCCAATAAAGTGCCATAAAGCAGATAGGTATCTTTCTTTTTTAAAAGTAATACTTTAAAATCATAATAATACATATATTACCATGTATTATTTTTCTAATATCAATGAATACTCTGTACATTGAATTATGCATTTTATAGATAACTTTATGAGTGCAGCTATTTCTCTACCTTACTCAAAATTTTTACATCTATGAGAACCGTTTTATCTATATGTCTATTATTACACTAATAAAGTGCTGTTTTAGTGATTAAATATTTAATATACATTTCAAAATGCAGTAGGTAAAATTCCTTCTAAATGCCGTTCTTTTCAATGTTTTTCAGCTATTTGCTAAATTTATTCTTTCAGGTGGCTTTTAAAATTGCTTTGTCAAATTCCAAGTGAAAATTCAGTTGGATTTAGAGTAGGTTTAAGTTAATCCTACATACTTAAAAAATAGCTTCTTTATGCTATTTAAAAGTGTTTTTAACTCCAAGCACATTTTGAGATTTATCCTACTTTAGAGCATTTGACATGGTTGGCTACTCGTCTGTGCCTGAAATATTCTTCCAGGTTCCTTTTGGAATTCTATTCATCATCAGTTTTATTCTCATCTTTTTGGATCTTTCTTCTCATTCTTCTTGTGGTCTTCCATTTTGGAGTCTCATCCTTAAGCATTAATGTCTTTATCTCTCCTCTGTTTTCATCATATAAACACTCCTGGAAGATCTCATTCTTTCCTATGGCTTCAGCCACTGTCTGGATGCTAATATCTGTTAACTCAAAATTTCCAGAGTTTCTAGACTTCATGTCCTGTCAACTAGCCCTGTAATACTGGGACCTTGGCTGCTTAAATGCCTTACATAATTACCTCCTCGACTGAGATGTTCTAGGTAGAATCCTATAAGACATATTGACTTAGGTGTCTGTCAGATACTTAAAATGAAATCTGTCCCCAAGTCTAGACTCACAGTCTTATCTTCACCAACGAGTTCTTCCTCTTCTCTTTTCTTTTACCTATGAGAATCCCACTACCACACTATGTTACCCATTCCAGAAAGCTGGCAATCACCAGTAAGTCCATCTCCTTCAGACTTTTAGTCTTTCACTGAGATCTAACATATCTATAAATATAGATGTCTTAGTAATCTACCAACAAACTAATGCTGCACAGTTAACCACCCCAAAATGTATTGGCATCCAACAATAAACATATTCTCGGAAGCACAGGTCTGTAGGGTTTGGGGACAACTCTGCTTCAGTCTGGGGTCTGCAGATTTGACTGAGGTCTTCCCCAGTGTGTTCATTCTGAGGTCCAGGATGAAGGGACAGCAACACCCCACAGGTAGTTTTTCTCATGGCAGATCACTGGAGCCCAGGAGGCTCCAAGCCAAAAACAGCAAGTATTGCATTGGCAAAAAAGTTCATTTGGGTTTTTCATAACATCTTACAGAAAACCTGAACAAACTTTTTGGCCAGTCCAATCTATATGAAGGCTCTGCTCACATAATATCCACTAATATTATATTGACCAAAGCAAGTCGCATGCCAACCCTAATGTCAAAGTGGCACCTAAGTACGCAGTGCCCAACACAAAGCCATAGGATGGATGTATATATGTAGTTATCGGGGGGAAGTAGAGAATTAAGGGCTTCCCAGATGGCTCAGTGGTAAACAATATGCCTGCCAAGCAGAAGATGAAAGTTTGATCCCTGGGTTGGGAAGATCCCCTGGAGATGGAAATAGCAATCTACTCCAGTATTCTTGCCTGGAGAATTCCATGGACAGAGGAGCCTGGCGGGCTACAGTCCATGGGGTTGCCAAAGAGTTGGACACAACTTAGTGACGAAACAACAACCAAAGATTTGAGATCAATTATTCAACCTACCACAACCTGATAATATTGGCCAAATTCATCCCATCCTCCACATTCCACTGTTAATGCCTTAATTTGTATCTCTTAATTTCTCCCCCACGTTAGTGAATACCTTTAACTATTATCTGTGATTCCATCTTTGCCTCCATTCAATGCATATTTCAGACACACATCAGAATCATCTTTATACAGCACAAGTTAGATTGTGACTCTAATGCTTAAAATCACTGTGAATCAGGACAATGTGTATGTTCCTTTGCATGTCATGTAAGGCCGCTGTTCTCCTGACCCTAGGTTAGGCTCCTTTCCACAACTCTGAACCCACACACCATCTGGTTATAATGAACTACTTACCATTCACTAAAAAAATTTGAGAGAGAATTCTGCACTTGGAAGATCATACTGCCAGTGGCCCAAAATGTCTGACATAAAATTGATGCTAAAAATAAATGTTTGATAAAATAATAATTGTAAAAGGCAACGTCCTGACAATGTCATTTTCTCACTTACTAGACTTTGATAGCCTAATTAATTAAGTAACAAACTGACTAACTTGGCCTCTGAGCTCTTTCTGAAACCCTGACAAAATAGCATTTTTTCTTTTGCAGCCTTTGCTGTCTGTATGTCACATCTCTTCTCATTTAGTTATCTCAGTTCTAATATCTTGCATATTTATATTCAGCTTATTATCCTGAAAATGTCATCTCACATGACCTGTTAAATTAGAACAAATTCAAAGGGAATGAAAATGGATGTTTCCATCATCACATAGTAATGAACATACATACTTTGGAGGAATAAGGGTTTAAAAACCCCAAAGTAGCATTGGGGGCCAACTATCCATTAGGGAATTTATGGAAATAAAACACTACAGTGTTTATCTGTGGCTCTACATGGTAGAATGGAAAGCACATCATCTCTGGAGACAGTCTGGAATCTGTGTACCAGCTTTGGCACTTTCATTCATCTAATAAATAGTGTGGAGGTACCTCCTAAATGCCAGTCAATATACTAGTGGATACCAAGGTGAACAAAACATACATACTCTTATAATCCAATGGGAAAATGGAATATGATAGATTTGCCAGTATTCATTTTCTCTGTGCTGTGTGCTCAGTTGCTTCAGTCGTATCTGACTCTTTGTGATCCCATGGACTGTAGCCCACCAGGCTCCTCTGTCCATGGGGATTCTCAAGGCAAGAATACTGGAGTGGGTTGTGATGCCCTCCTCCAGGGGATCTTCCCAACCAGGATCAAATTGGCATCTCTTATGTTTCCTGTTCATTTTCTCTACCTTATGCAAATAGCAAAAGTTCACTTTCCTTCTCCTTTTAAAGTTAGATTTTGCCCTGTGACTTGCTTTGTTCAGATGAAATATGGCTATGTGTCACCTACATGGAGAGGCATTTAGTTGTCAGTGCTCAAGTCTCAAGCCATAACTTCCCTCAGTGTAGCAATCCTAGAAATACATATTGATTGAGAAAGCAACAGTATTGGAACTGCTGTCAGCAGGAATCCATCAGCAATTCCCATGAGCAGTACCTTCTTGCTACTCTGCTTTGAATACATATAGTGTAAGGGAAAAAAATCAGTTTAAAACCTCTACTATTTGGGGAATGTTTGTTACAACACTGTAGCAAATACTAACCTGACAGATAACAGAAAGTCAGTCAGTTCAGTCACTCAGTTGTGTCCAGCTCTTTGTGACCCCATGGACTGCAACACACCAGGCTTCCCTATCCATCACCAACTCCCAGAGCTTACTCAAACTCATGTCCATAGAGTTGGTGATAGCAACAACTTAATAAATACTAGTTTCTCTTTCTCATAATCTCCTAATTGGTTTCTGACAAACTATTTCTTTGGCATTTTGCAGACAGTTCCTAGATGTCTGTCCATCCTTCTCAATCTCTTACAGGGGCCACCCTTAGCCTTGGGTCAGAAGATGATGCATTGTCTTTTCAATGAACTACAGGAAAATAATTCACTCCTACCCATTGCTAAAAACTGACCTTAACTAATTTTAAACTGATCATTTTCAAGATCTTTTAGACAGACTTTCAAAGAATAGTCTCCTCGAATCACTGCAGGCTCTTGAAACCCAATATGTCAAAACAACTTATGGGCTCCCCCCCAAACCAGAGTGTCCTTCAGGTTCATTTCAGTAAGTAGCCCTACTGTCTACCCTGTTGCTAATGTCACTAACATAATCATCATTCCTCTTCCTCATTGTTCCCCAAACTATAACCAAGAATCAAGATCTGTTGATTTTTTTTCTTTTTTTTTTCTTTATTAAATCATACATTGACATGAATCCGCCACGGGTGTACATGAGTTCCCAATCATGAACCCCCCTCCCACCTCCCACCCCATATCATCTCTCTGGATCATCCCCATGCACCAGCCCCAAGCATCCTGTATCCTGTATTGAACATAAACTGGCGATTCGTTTCTTACATGATAGTATACATGTTTCAATGCCATTCTCCCAAATCATCCCACCCTCTCCCTCTCCCTCAGGGTCCAAAAGTCCGTTCTATACATCTGTGTCTCTTTTGCTGTCTCTGATCTGTTGATTCTTTTGTTAAATATTATTTAAAATCTTCCCAGTTCTCTTAAATTTCACTAAACTGTCCTCACCATCATCTCTCTTTGATTTCTTCATTAGTCTTATGGTTGATGATTTCCCTGTATTTGCTTTCATGCACCCTTTCCAATCTTTTCTTCCTCAGTTTTTAAAAATATTTATGTATTGATTTATTTATGACTACACTTGGTCTTCACTGCTGAGCATGGGCTTTTCTCTAGTTGTGGTGAACGAGGGCTACTCTTTGTGGCAGTGCGCAAGCTTCTAATTGCAGTGGCTTCTCTTGTTGCAGGGCATAGGTTCTAGGTGTGCAGCTTCAGTAGTTGTGGTACGTGGTTTCTAGAGTTCAGGTCAGTAGTGGCGCACAGGCTTAGTTGTCCTGCGGCATATGGGATCCTCCCAGACCAGGGATTGAACCCCTGTCCTCTACATTGTCAGGCGGATTCTCAACCACTAGAACACCAGGGAAGCCCCTTTCTCAACTCTTGAGGCTTGTATTACAGCACTAACATTTTGATTCAATTTTGAGTTTTGATTTCATGAATTTTAAATGGGACAGAGGATGAGATGGTTAGATGGCATCATCAACTTGATGGACATGAATTTGAGCAAGTTTCAGGAGTTCGTGATGGACAGGGAAGCCTGACGTGCTACAGTTCATGAGGTTGCAAAGTGTGACACAACTGAGCGACTGAACTGAAAAACTGAAAATTACATGGTCCTTGAGATATTTTCCAATGATCCCATTCTGATTTTTGTTCTAGCACTTTGGATTCTTGGGGTTAGTGTAAGAATCTTCCACAGTCCTACTTAGAGAATCCTGAAGTAGATTCAATGTCTGGAGGATTTGGGTAGAGAAGGAAAACAGCAGCATCATTTCTCAGTCTTACACAGCCAGGTGGCAGTGTTGCTTCTTGGAAGATAGTCATCAGAGGTTTATAGGTCTGTAGGTTTAGGGCTTGAGCCTTAGCATTTATTTTCTTTTTCTGTTGAATCCGATCTACTGGCTCCTTATTCCTTCCCAGTCATGTCGCTGGAGCAGCAACACGAGCCTGATTCCTTAACTTTTCAAATAGCTTTATTTTGTTTAACACCTCTGATAGCCTCAATGAAAAATATTTCTCTGAAAGAAAGATTGTAGGAGGAAGAATTAAAATATAGTTCCTGGCTGTTCTTCCTATGGAAAGGCTCATTTTCAGGGAAACAATTGCAGTGTCATTACAGAAGATTCTGCGAAAACTACAGCACAAGATACTTAAAACATTTCAATCCATTCCACATGACTGCAGGGCAATTAATGAAATCCAGATTAATCAGAAACTTGCTAGGCAACAGTGTGATTTGACTAACAGCCTGGGAAGGTACAAAATAACTGGGTAATGAAGTGGATCCGACTATAATGTGGAAGACTGCTCCTGGAATTGTAGAAAAACCCATAATCTAGACAGATGCTGCATCTTATGGACAAGAGATCTTTACAACTGTGAATATATTGTATCTTTCCTAACTGATTCCGTTTCATGCCCCCCCGTGGACTAAAGATTGAAAGGCAGCATTAGAGAAGGGAATATTTTAGGAAACTCCAGGTACAATCTGATATCCATCATCAGAGGTGGAGGAGTTGCTCTGTGTTACTCTAGGGCTTCATCACACATCATCTTATCTGACCCTCATAAAAAATAAATCCTATCTTAAACAGGAAGAATAGTTCTCACTCTCAATTTTTCATAGGTGATGAGCTTGAAGCTCCAAAATGTGAAATGTGGGATTGGAATGTAGTTACCCACAGGAAAGACAAGAATTCTTTCATTAGTGATGCTCTGGGAGTCATCAGTTACCTATACCCAAGCTGCAGCTGCAAAATCCTCTCTCTAGTTTTGCGTGGGGGGAGTGGGACATTCCATGCCCATATTATTGGGCAGATCATCAGCTTCGTGAATGATATGAGCACATTTTTGTCTGGGTGAAGTTCTCAGAACTGTGACGAGAAGAGAGCCTTAAGCATGAGGGAAGTTGGTGTCTACCTATGTGGCGAGATTCAGGAAGCAGTCAGATGGCTTTTTGTCCTTCCCTGATTCAAATAGATCTCTGTCCCTACCATTGTAATTTTCTCAAGAGGGACTGCATCGACAGAACTAATAGATGGTATAGTCCTTTTTTTTTTTTTTTTTTAAGTGAAAGTGAAGTCGCTCAGTCGTGTCCGACTCTTTGTGACCCCGTGGGCTGTAGCCTACCAGGCTCCTCTGTCCGTGGTATTTTTCCAGGCAATAGTCCTGGAGTGGATTGCCATTTCCTTCTCCAGGGGATCTTCCCAACCCAGGGTTCAAACCCAGGTCTCCCGCATTGTAGACAGACGCTTTACTGTCTGAGCCACCAGGGAAGTCAAAAATTTTTACCCATTTATTTGACTGCACCAGATCTCAGTTCTGGCATGACCAAGAATCGAACCCAGGCCCCCTTCATTGGGAGTGTGAAGTCATAGCCACTGAAGCACCAGGAAAGCCCCAGTAGATGGTATAGTCCTTATAGGGCAGCATGAGGATGCTAGACCAAATGAATGGCTGAGACATTGGGCAAAAGAAAAAACAGAGACAGAAAGCAAATTTCTAGGCTTTGAGACAAACAAAGTTAAGTTCAACTTCCCCATGAAGAATTACCAAGTAGAAAAAAATCAAAAGCAATAGCAATAATAATAAAATGTATTCCTTAGGAATTGCAAGGCATTATACTGGGTGACGCGAGCAATAGAAATGGGGAAAAAAAAACGCTGTTGTATCCTCAAGAAGTTTAGAATTTACCTTGAAGGATAACACATGTGTTTGTATAAAACCACACCTAACTGTCTGAAGTGACACACTGCAGGTGTGAAATGTCTGATGAAAGAGCAGAGATGTGCTTGAGCCCAGCAATACAAGAGACTGTTCTTTGCCTTTTTTTCCTTAATGTTTATTTTGTGATTTGGGTCACATGGGCATTGTTCTGAGGTTAGAATTTAATATTTCAAAAGAGGATGGATAAAAGTTGAAAATTGTTATCTATTTCTTAACACTAAAACAAAGATATAAAGATAATGTGACTCCACTCTCATCGCTCCAATCCTAACTATAAACCATATAATACAGTCAGGGAGAAATGATTGAATGCCAGTCATGTGGGAGATGCCCTGTATTTGTGTAGCATTTAAGAGGTTACAAAAAAACACATGCATGTTTATATTCTCTATGCATCCTCATAATGTCTCCACAAGATAAGTGGACCAGAAATTACTCTGGCAATTTATGGCAGAGACTATTAAGCATACTGCCAAACTCAAACATCGATTTAACCACACTGATGCTCAATGGATTGTTCTGCCATCAAAGGCCTTGGCCTCATAGGAGTGAAGACAATGTCATACATGTGAGGAGAAAAAAAGCTACAGAGAGATAATAAAATTAAAAGGCACTAGACTATGAATCAGAACATTTTGGCTTATACCTTGATCTGAGAGAAGTTACTGGATGTCCTGGGATCCTTTATTTTCATTCATAAAACTGGACAGTAGCTTTCTTCAAGGAGTTACTCATATATGGATAGGCTTTACAAACAATAATGTATTAGTCACTCAGTCATATCCAGCTCTTTGTAACCCCATGGACTGTAGCCCACCAAGCTTCTCTGTCCATGAAGTTTTGCATCAATCTATGGTATTAAAAGGGAAAAAAGAATGAAGAAGTATGAAGAGAAGTGCTAAATGAAGTGCTAATCATAATAAAATATTATATATTTGTATTGTACATATATATTATGTATAAACTTATTAAAATATATAAAATTTTGATTAATTGCTACAAGAACTTTTGAAGTTGGGATTATCCCATTTTGCAGATAGGGAAAACTGAGGTTTTAAGATTTTTAATCAGTTGCTCATGTTCACATACTTGTAAATTTCAGGGCTTGGATTTGAACTAAGACATTTTTACTTGCAAGTCTTTGTATTTTCTTATGCACCTATGCCTCTATTTAAAGTGAAAGAAAAGTAGTGAAAGCGTTAGTTGCTCAGTCATGTCCAACTCTTGGTGACCCCAAGGATTTTAGCCTGCCAGACCCTTCTGTTCATGGAATTCTCTGGGCAAAAATACTGGAGTAGGTAGCCATTCCCTTCTCCAGGGGATCTTCTCGACCCAAGGATCAAACCTGCATCTCCTGCATTGGCAGGTGAAATCTTTACCACTGTTGTGGTTGTTTCTCAGTTGCTAAGTCCTGTCTGACTCTTTGTGATCCCATAGACTGCAGCACATCAGGCTTCCCTGTCCTTTACTATCTCCTGGAGTTTGCTAAAATTCATGTCCATTGAGTCAATGATGCCATCCAACTATCTCATCTGTCATTCCCTTCTCTCCCTGCCTTCAATCTTCCCCAGCATCAGGGTCTTTTCCAGTGAATTGGCTGTTTTCATCAGGTGTCCAAAGTATTGGAGCTTCACCTTCAGCATCAGTCTTCCCAATGAATATTCAGGGTTGATTTCCTTTATGATTGACTGGTTAGATCTCCTTTCTGTCCAAGAGACTCTCAAGCACCACAGTTCAAAAGCATTAGTTTTTCCGTGTTCAGCCTTCTTCATGGTCCAACACTCACATCCATACATGATACTGGAAAAGCCATAGCTTTGATTATATGAACCTTTGTCAGCAAAGTAATGTCTGTGCTTTTTAATGTACTGTCTAGTTTTGTCATAGCTTTCCTTCCAAAGAGCAAACATCTTTAATTTCATGGCTGCAGTTACCATGCACAGTGATTTTGGAGCCCAAGAAAATAAAATCTGTCACTGTTTCCACATTTCCCCTTCTATTTGCCATGAAGTGATGGGAAAAGATGCCATGATCTTTGTTTTTTTAATATTGGATTATAAGTCAGCTTTTTTTACTCTCCTCTTTAACCCTCATCAAGTGGTTCTTCAGTTCCTCTTCACTTTCTGCCATAAGAATGGTGTCATCTGCATATCTGAGGTTATTGATATTTCTCCCAGAAAACTTGATTCCAGCTTGTGATTCCCCCATCCTGGCATTTTGCATGATGTACTCTGTCTATAAGAAAGTTTTCACTTCCCTGCAGATTGGGTAGTATTTATAGGCAGAAAATGAATTATTCCCATCAGAATAGGTGTCAGACTGACAATGTATAGAGGAAATTATTAACCAGTCACACTGGACAAAAAGATGTAAAATAACAGGAAACCCAGTTGGCAGAGGACCATTTTATGGGGAATTAAACATCAAAATTTTGACTCCATGTGTATCTTGATGTAGAATTTGCATATATCTAAGGATTCTTTGTAAGAATAGCAATGATAATAGCAAATATCTGTTGAGTGCTTACTGTATACCAAGTACTAAGCTAAACCCTTAACATACATCCTCACTTTTCATGCTTCTTACAAGTCTACACAGCAGTACAATTATTACCTCAATTTTTATGTTGAAAAAGATAAGGATTATAGAGTTTAAGGGAACTGCTAAAGCTTATACAGATAGTATGAGGCAGGGATAGGATATGAACTCTGTTCATTTCAGGAAATGCCCTTATTTCTATATAAATGCCACATTTATTCTCTCATCTAATATCTGCATTTTCCTATTATGCTTGCTTAAATCATAGGCATTCCTCAGTATATTTACTTCTAAAATAGTAACAATTTAGCAATTTTTAAATTTCTTGAGCCAAGCACAGTCCTGTGGCAATTGGTGGCAACATGAATTGGAGTTTAGGATCAATATCTTAAAACTGCCCCCCGCATGAACCTCTGGCAGGGTCACTACCAGCCACTGCCTACCATTTGCAATGGATAGTACACTACTGTGCTCTCCCCAGTTTTCTGAACTTCTCTATCTAAAACCAAAGAAGAGACGATTTTCCTGGTTTAAAAAATTATAGAATATTTAGGTATAATTTTATGATTCTCTATTTTTGATAAATGATCAAGAGACCAATGTGTCTTTTCCTGAGTGTTAGTGATAACCCACAGAATCAAGAAGATGGCCATATTTAGGGGCTATGATAAAGTTATAAAACATGACAAAGAAAAAAAGGAATGTAATTCAGTTCAAATATTAATTCAAACATTTGTCTTCCTGGAAAAGGAACTTTGATTCCATTTCAAAGAGAGAAAAAACTTTTATAAAAGGATGCTGTTTAATTTCACAATGGTAAGGTAATATATGAAGAAGTTTCAAATAAATGTGATAATCATAATGAGGCTTAAATTATTTTTCCCTATAGTGACATTAGCTTAAGGAAGTTAGATATTTAAAAGTAGGCCATACTTTGGATTATGACATATTAATTAATTATTAATGACATGTTAGTATACATTAAATTTTTTTTCTCTCTACTAACCACTTGTGGAGAGATGATAATGTAAAGTAATTGATGATTTGAAGTCATTCTATTCTATCTTTAAGTATGCTACTGCTAAGTCACGTCAGTCGTGTCCGACTCTGTGTGACCCCATAGATGGCAGCCCACCAGGCTCTCCCGTCCCTGGGATTCTCCAGGCAAGAACACTGGAGTGGGTTGCCATTTCCTTCTCCAATGCGTGAAAGTGAAGTTGCTCAGTCGTGTCTGACTCCCGGTGATCTCATGGACTGCAGCCCACCAGGCTCCTCCATCCATGGGATTTCCCAGGCAAGAGTACTGGAGTGGGGTGCCATTGCCTTCTCCACCTTTAAGTATATCTGATACTAAAAGAGGGGAAAAATAACTATACACTGGAGCAATTTGCAAAAAAATAAATCTATGTCCTTATGATAAGCAGTATTATGGAATCCAATGTGGCAATGAAATAATGTGCTTCAGTAGCTAAATTCCTTTCTGTCAATTACATTTAGTTCACATAGAAATATTGAAGTGATGGAATTAATTTTAGCCATTTATGCTGAAGATGGTTACAATTAAAAATGTACTTTATTTTTGAGGTCAGGCTCTGGCTTTTTATTTAGAAGTTTAAATTTCTCTTAGAAATGTTAGCTTTGAAAATCCAGCTTCTGTCACCAAAGTAGGTTAGGTAAAAACTACAAAAATCTAGTGTCTCATCCTTGAACTTTAGGGTATACATTCTTTGGAATTTCTGTGAGATATATGGCCCCTATGCCCCATCAACACATTCCTCTCTGTTCATCACCTCTCATGGCTTCTAGCCAGTTTCAACCTGGCTTCTGCTTGGATTGTTATACACAGAAATTTAGCTTTTGCCTTTTGACATGAGCTTCGCACCTTCAGAATGTTCTTCTCCCACTTTCTGAGGTCTCCTGTCACATGGCCCCTTCATCCCCCGTCATGGCTCTTCCCCCATAGCTTCTGCCTAATCTCAGCCACTTTTGTGAGCCTTTAATTTTGGAGTTGACAAATTCCATTTGTTTCCTGGTTTTACCACAAATGTTTCTGTTATTGTCTTGTGTGACTTCAAGGAAAAAAAAATAGAAGATGTGGAAGTATGGTACTGTGGTTTTTGATTGAAAATACCTATTTAGTTATCTCATGTGGAATGTGGTTGAATAGACTGATTGTCATGAAAAAATTATTAATAAAAATAATGTGATAAATATAATCAAATTTTGGCCCTACAAAAACTGATATTTTTTGAAATAATATTATATGGCTAATAAGAAATGGATTAGCTAGAACATGTTGAGAAAATACTCTATTAAGACAGATGTTTACAACTAAAAAAAAATCAGGTAGTTTCTTGAATGAGTTGGATTTAATGGGGTGAAATTATGAAATAACTTCATTTTTCCCATGTATGAGTCGTTCACATACCCTGTATTAGATCATTCTTGCTTGAATTTCAGGGGTTTTCCCACTTGAGCACATCTGAAAGGGTTTTTTTTAGTTACTCGTAGTTATGAACAGTCTCAAGTTCAGGCGTTAAAAGTCTGCTCCAATCTAAAATAAAAACCTGAGACTCTCAGTTTATAGGTTCTTTTGTTCTCCAGGTTGGGCTGAAAAGAGAAGCAGGGGGAGATAGAGGGGAAGAAGCGGGGAGTGGGGAGGGGGAGGGAGGCAAAGTAACAGTATCAGAACCCCCAGTAGCAGCATGCCAGGGGTCTTGATGCCTAGGCTTGACACTGACACACTGTCACTTACACTGTATTCTCTTGGCGAATAATTAAGCCAGCTGTATTCAAGGGTTGAGGAAGTCAATGCTTCTCTATTGCAGCAATACCATTTGCAAATAGCTTGGATACTTGGAGGATAAGGAACTGGGGGCATGATTGCAATCAATCTACTACTATTGCTTTTGCTCCTTCTTTGTAGACAACTCTCCCAATCCACTGCCATGTTTCTTAGTATGGGAGACGTCCCTTCCAGCTGGCAGTTTACCACTGTCTCCTCAACTCTTGCTTCTAGTAGTATCTTGTACTTAGCCATAGCAGCCAGACCCCTGAGGCACACACTTTCAGAATATCTCAAGTTCAGCTCAGTGTTGTGTGTCTCTTCTGGTCCATGGGACGCTTTGCCTTTTTGCGTCACCATCAGTGGAAATATAGTTTTACTCCCTGGAGTTCTCTCTCCCCAACCAGAAACAGATACGTTCAGTCTCTTATTTCTGTATTTTCTCAGATAAAAGTTTTTGTTCTGACCCCAAGGAAAACATTTCAAGCTTCTCTGTGTGGTCCCTAACAACTCTTCCCCTTCCCTGGCTTCAGTTGTGGAGATGAAAATAGCAGAAATGCCAGTGAAGTAGAGAAATGCCTAGTACCCTATCAACCCTCTCCAAAGAAATCACCACTGATCATTTTTCTCTCTTGTCCCTCCCACTTCTCAGACATCCTTGAGGTGAGCTATCAGCTATAGGACCATTCAACCATATTTTGCTCCCACTTCTGTTACAAGTCTAATATAGATAGTCTTCTCTCACATGCAAAGTATTACAGCAGGAAACTCGCCACTTAAAAGTTTTACATTAAATTTTTAATTAGACTAGCAATTTAATTTTGCAAATTTAGAAACTAAGTGATTGGTGTTGTAAAGAATCTTAATATGGTTCAGGGACCTGGAGATCTTTGATTTATAGAGCAGAATCAAAGAAGAGTAAAATTTATCTTCTGGAATTTGAATAGCTGTCAAGTCAGAAGAGAGAGGTTAAAAAAAATGTGTTTTATTCATTGTTGTATGCCAACACCTACCTCAGTTCCTGGCAGAGCTATCCTATGATATTTATTAATTGAACTGATTTGCATTAAACTGTGCCTTTGAAGCTTCAGAGAATAAAACTTGGATTAAAAATGAAAGTCACAGGGAGGTAAATTTTAGTTAAACAGAAGGCAAAGCTTCCCATGAATTACAGCTGTACAAAATAGACTTCTAAGGGAAACAGTGAGATACAACACCTGTCCAAGAAGAAAGTGTCTGGCCATTTGTGAACGATACTGTAAAGACAATTTTTACATTGGTTAGGATTAAGGACTAATCCATTAATGTTTTATCTCTGCTATTTCTAAGATGCCAAAGCTATTTTATATGGATTCTAGTAATACTTTTATTTATTTATTTTTTAATTTATTTATTTTAATTGGAGGTTAATTACTTTACAATATTGTATTGGTTTTGCCATGCATGGGCATAAATCTGCCATGAGTGTACACGTGTTCCCCATCCTGAACCCCCCTCCCACCTCCCTCCCTATACCATCCCTCTGGGTCATCCCAGTGCACCAGCCCTGAGCACCCTGTATCATGCATCAAACCTGGACTGGCAATTCATTTCACATATGATAATATACATATTTCAATGCCATTCTCCCAAACCATCCCACCCTCTCCCTCTCCCAGAGTCCAAAAGACTGTTCGATACATCTGTGTCTCATTTGCTATCTCGCATATAGGGTTATCATTATCATCTTTCTAAATTCCATATATATGCATTAGTATACTGTATTGGTGTTTTCCTTTCTGGCTTGCTTCACTCAGTATAATAGGCTCCAGTTTCATCCACCTCATTAGAACTGATTCAAATGTATCCTTTTTAATGGCTAAGTAATACTCCATTGTGTATATGTACTACAGCTTTCTTATCCATTTGTCTGCTGATGGACATCTAGGTTGCCTCCATGTCCTGGCTATTATAAACAGTGCTGCAATGAACATTGGGGTACACATGTCTCTTTCAATTCTGGTTTCCTAGTGTGTATGCCCAGCAGTAGGATTACTGGGTCATATGGCAGTTCTATTTCCAGATTTTTAAGGAATCTCTACACTTTTCCCCATAGTGGCTGTACTAGTTTGCATTCCCACCAACAGTGTAAGAAGGTTCCCTTTTCCCCACACCCTCTCCAGCATTTATTGTTTGTAGATTTTTGGATAGCAGCCATTCTGACCAGCGTGAGATGGTACCTCATTGTGGTTTTGATTTGCATTCCTCTGATAATGAGTGATGTTGAGCATCTTTTTATGTGTTTGTTAGCCATCTGTGTCTTCTTTGGAGAAATGTCTGTTTAGTTCTTTGGCCCATTTTTTGATTGGGTCGTTTATTTTTCTGGAATTGAGCTGCAGGAGTTGCTTGTATATTTTTGAGATTAATTCTTTGTCGGTTGCTTCATTTGCTATTATTTTCTCCCATTCTGAAGGCTGTCTTTTCACCTTGCTTATAGCTTCCTTTGTTGTGCAAAAGCTTTTAATTTTAATTAGGTCCCATTTGTTTATTTTTGCTTTTATTTCCAATATTCTGGGAGATGGGTCATAGAGGATCCTGCTGTGACTTTTAATACTTTTAAATATCAATAAGTTTGTCTGTTGGGTTGTTTGGTTGTCATTATTGTAGGTCACATATATTATATAAATATATCATTGTATTTGTAATTTTCCATTATATAATTTCTAAAATTTTAAATCATAGACAGTCATAGAAACCTACTCATTTTCCTCATTTTCTCATGATTATTAGGGAAGTACGTCTCCAAAACAGTGGTAATATATGTGTCTTGAAGTATTAGGTTGGTGCAAATGTAATTATGGTTTCAGACCATGAATTTTAAATCATTACTACTAGACTCAAACACTGAAGAATCCCAGGGACGGGGAAGCCTGGTGGGCTGCCGTCTATGGGGTCACACAGAGTTGGACACGAAGTGACTTAGCAGCAGCAGGCTCAAACATATCTTTATTCATCAAAGTAGGAACCATTACAATCAATACATTTTTGCCAACAAGAAATAAGTTTGTTTATTCCTGTAGCATAAAAATCCATGCTTCGGGATTCAGTGAACTCTTGGAAAGCATTTTCTGCCTCCTGCTGGTTGTGGAACCATTTTCCCTGCAAAAAGTTGTTGAGATGCTTGAAGAAGTGGTACTTGGTTGGTGACAGGTCAGGTGAATATGGTGGATGAAACAAAACTTCACAGCCCAGTTCATTCAACTTTTGAAGTGTTGGTTGTGCAACACGTGGTCGGGTATTATCATAGAAAAGAAGTGGGCCCTTTCTGTTGACCAATGTCGGCTGCAGGTGTTGCAGTTTTTGGTGCATCTCATTGATTTGCTGAGTATATTTCTCAGAGGTAATGCTCTCACCAGGATTCAGAAAGCTGTAGTGGATCAGACCAGCAGCGAACTACCAAACAGTGACCATGACCTTTTTTTGTTGCAAGTTTGGCTTTGGGAAGTGCTTTGGAGTTTCTTCTTGGTCCAGCCACTGAGCTGGTCATAACCAGCTGTTGTATAAAATCCACTTTTCAGCAGATGTCACAAACCAATCAAGAAATGGCTCATTGATGCATAGAATTAGAGAAGACAACACTTCAAAATGACATTTTTTTTTATTTGTGGTCAGCTCATGAGGCACCCACTTATTGAGCTTTTGCATCTTTCCCATTTGCTTCCATGCCAAATGATCATAGAATAGTTGATGTTGAGTTCTTCAGCAACTTCTCCTGTAGTTCTAACAGGATCAGCTTTGGTGATTGATCTCAATTGGTCATGTCAACATCCATTGGCCGGCCACTGTGCTCTTCGTCTTCATGGCTCTCATCTCCTTTGCAAAACTTCTTGAACCACCACTGCACTGTGTGTTCATTAGCAGTTCCTGGGCCAAATGCATTGTTGATGTTGTGAGTTGTCTCTGCTGTTTTACAACACATTTTGAACTCAAATAAGAAAATTGCTCAAATTTGCTTTTTGTCTAATGTCATTTCCATAGTCTAAAATAAACATAAGATAAATAGCAAGTAATAAGTCATTAGCAAAAAAAATATAAGGCAAGAAATGCACATTAAAATGATGTCTAGCATAACCGCATTTATTTAGAATATATTCCAATGTCAAACAGCAAATTTCAATAATGCAAAAACCACAGTTACTTTTGTACTAACCTAATAATTTGAATTGCCTTATACTCGGTTTATACTAGTACATCAAAAATGGTAAATGTGATCTCTATGGGATATAGCATTTTTCAAAATATTTATTTATTATTTTTATTTATTTATTTATTGTGCTGCATTAGCTCTTAGTTGCGGCATGTGGCATCTAGATCCCTGACCAGGAATTGACCTGGGTCCCCTGCATTGGGAGCATGAAGCCTTAACCACTGGGCAACCAGGGAAGTCCCTGAGCTATTGTCATTTTATAAATTTCTGTCAAACTAGTATAACTATTTCTTTTGCCCTTATACTGCTTTTATTTTTTCCTGACACTTTCACTTTTGAGTATTTACATACTTAGTGCATTACCTCAAAGACCGTAAGATAAAGTATATTTTATTGTTTGTGCTAAGCCAAGTTTTGTATCAAAATCTGCTGCTGCTGCTGCTGCCAAGTCGCTTCAGTCGTGTCCGACTCTGTGCGACCCCATAGACGGCAGCCCACCAGGCTCCCCCGTCCCTGGGATCCTCCAGGCAAGAACACTGGAGTGGGTTGCCATTTCCTTCTCCTATGCGTGAAAGTGAAAAGTGAAAGTGAAGTCGCTCAGTCGTGTCCGACCCTCAGCGACCCCATGGACTGCAGCCTTCCAGGCTCCTCTGTCCATGGGATTTTCCAGGCAAGAGTACTGGAGTGGGGTGCCATTGCCTTCTCCGGTATCAAAATCTAGATAAATATAATATCCAACTTTAGTTAATCTTTGTTTTTAATCCAAAAGCAGGTGTGTCAAATAAGAAGTTCTAGGGAAATGTAATAATTAGTTGTAGTGCCTGAGATATTATGATTAAATTATGTGAGGATTAAAAGATGCCTTCAACATGCTCCAGAAAACTCTCCTTCTTTTCAGTACTAGTGAAAATTTACAAGTTTATGAATGGTGTGTATAGAATTCCAAATGCAAATCACACTCAGAATGATTAGTGGAATTCTAGTATGTTCTCCTTCCCTTCCCATATTTATATATTCTGCAGCATCTTCAAGTCCCTCACCAAGGTCTACATTTTCTCTAATGCCATCCCTCATGGGCCGAGATCTCATACATGAAGATCACACTCTAAAATCAACTGTTCTGATAGTTTTCAAACAGTTAGCAATTATTGAATAATTATTTAATCATAACTAAATATAAGTCATTAATAAATAACACCTTGGTGCTTCCCTGGTAGCTCAGTGGTAAAAAAACAAAAACAAAAACAAAAAACACCTGTCAATGCAGGAGACCTGGGTATGATCCTTAATCTGGGAAGATCCCACATGCCGCAGAACAGCTAAGCCTATGTGCCATAACTATTGAGCATAACTATTGAGCTCTTGGATCTAGAGCCTGAGAGCAGAAACTTACGTGCCCTAGAGCCTGTGTTCCAAAACAAGAGGAGCCACTGCAGTGAGAAGCCTACACACTGCAATTAGAGAGTAGCCCCTACTCACCACAACTAGAAAAAGCCCACACACAGCAATGTAGACCCAGTGCAACCAAAAGTAAATAAATAAATAAAATTAAAATAAATCTATAGCATCCTGTACTCTCACTAAACTATATAATGTATTGTGTTATTCTCTCATTGTTTCATATATCTCATCAGTGCATGAAGGTGGAGTGGGTAAGATTCATGGATCATCCTGATAATTAAAGTATAAGAAAAACCTAGATGTTCTACATCAGCATACATCATTTCAGCATTTTTTAAGAACTGTTAATTTAATAGGAACACATTTTCCCTCTGACTGAGCATTCAAAGAACTGGGAGCCATTTCCAGGCAGAGATTTGATCTAGAGATCCAATGAGACAAGTGCCAGCACTGAATTATGCAATCATTCATCTTCTTGGTGGAGTTTTGCTTCTGATGTCTCCTAGGCACCGACTCTCATTACAGAGCAGGTATCTCAGAGTGAATGAAGTGAACCATTTTCCTTCAGTACAGAATTCTGTGTATTTATTCTTCGTGGGTAACTCTGGTCCCCAGGATTCTGCCTCTCAGTGCTCACAGCTGTCATATATTCACCATGTTTGCATCCTAAGTCGCTCCCGTCGTGTCCGACTCTTTGCAACCCTATGGACTGTCACCCACCAGGGTCCTCTGTCCATGAGATTTTCCAGGTAAGAATACTGAAGTGGGTTACCATTTCTTCCTCCAGGGGGAAGTTCCCGATCCAGGGATCAAACTGGCATCTCTGGCATTTCCTGCATTGACAGGCATATTCTTTACCACTGAGCCACCTGGGAAGCTTGATCTCTATTGATGATGGTCTATTAATTATTGATATTTGTTGGACTCTTTTACTTTTATCTAATTCTTTGTGATCTTTTTTTTTTCCTTAGTGCTTTTTGCCCATCTCTGTTTTCACAGAGTTTATTTTCAGCTCAGGGTTTATTGGATTTCTCTTTTCATATGTCTTTCAAAATTTGTTCTTAGGCTTCACAGAATCCTTACACCAAGTTCAATCATTGTCATGTTTCTTGAAACTTGCCAACCTTTGAGTAAATAAATATCCAAGAACTTATATAAATTGTTTGATTAAGTTAATATACTAAATTATACTCAATCCATATGAATAATAGCCACATCTCATTTATAAAGGTCATTGTTTTATGTGATCGTTATATGATTAGCTGGAGGGTGCCCATGAAAACTGGGCAGAGGAGCCTGGTAGGCTGCAGCCCATGGGGTCGCGAAGAGTCGGACACAACTGAGCGACTTCACTTTCACTTTTCACTTTCAGGAGAAGGGAATGGCAACCCACTCTAGTGTTCTTGCCTGGAGAATCCCAGGGACGGGGGAGCCTAGTGGGCTGCCATCTCTGGGGTTGCCCAGAGTCGGACACGACTGAAGCGACTTAGCAGCTACTGCTGCAGCAGCCCATGAAAACTAACCCTAGCTGCACCTGGGGGAAGACTCCTGTGTTTTATACTACCAAGTACCAAGATGGTTCTTTTTTAAAATTAATTAATTTATTTTAATTGGAGGATAATTACTTTACAATATTGTGGTTTTTGCCACACATTGGCATGAATCAGCCACTGGTTCTTTTGAGATAATAATCTTTTCTGCACAATATTTTATTCTTTCATTTGAAACAGTTGGTCAGGTTTTATAATTTCCTGATAGATGTTTGCAGAACACATAGAGATTGTTTGGTTAAAATCATTGGTTCTGCCTTCCCTTTGTGTTTGGGGGTTTAAAAAATATTTATTTATTTGGCTGCACCAGGTCTTCATTGTGGCATGTGGGATCTTTAGTTGTGGCATGTGGGATCTAGTTCCCTGACCAGGGATCGAATCCGGGCCCCCTGCATTGGGAGCATGGAGTCTTAGCCACTGGACCACCAGGGAAGTCCCCTCCCCACCCCCTTGCCTGCCTTTCCTTTGTTAAATGATAATTTTGTCTGTCCTCCCACAATGCACATGAGAGAGAGAGTTGACTTTTGAAGGGGGGGAGAAGAAGAAAGAGAAAGGTTGAGATTGGGACTGACGTTGGACAAAGACAAGACGTTGAGGGTCCTGGTGAGAGCAGGGACATGACAGCCCTTTGAGGGATGGCTTGTAATGGGTTCAGGGAGTCTGGGCCTCCTGCACAGGGGCTCTCAGACTCATCAAGTGAGTCACAAACAGAACTGCCAGACCTGACAAGACTGTGTAGAAGCCTTAATAAAAGTTAAAATTGCATTTTCCAACAGCCTGGTGGGATGGAGCTTGGATTCAGGTTTAATTTCATTTAAATAAGATAGCAAATGAATATTTCTTACACATCTGAGTTTTATAAGTTCCTACCTACTACACAAGGAGACTCATCTGAAACTGCTAAAAACCCTCATGTTGAATATAACTTCATCCTGGACTGACTATAATCTCCAGCTTCCAAAAGTGGCTCCCAAGACAACTGTGCTCATCTGCATCAAGCTGGCAGAGGAGGAAAGGCTTGAAGGACCTCAAGACACCATTTGTATGTATCAGCCTGGAAGTGGCATATATCGCTTCTATTCACATCTCATTGGCTAGAACTTCAGCTATATCCACACCTAACTATAAGGTGAGAAGAAATATTCAAGGACTTTTCTGGTGATCCAGTGGCTAAGACTCCATGTTCCCAATGTAGGGGGCCTGGGTTCGACCCCTGATCAGGGAACTAAGATCCCATTTGCTGCAACCTAGCATAGCCTGGCATAGCCAAATAAATTCATTAAATAAATTGAAAGAATTCATTTACAGATAAATAAAAAGAATTTATTTATAGATAAATAAAAAGAATTTATTTAAATTTATTTATTTATAAATAAAATAATTTATAAATAAATTTTAAAAGATTTTATTTATAAATAAAAAGAATTTATAAACAAATAAGTCTTTATTTATAAATAAATAAAAGAATTTATTTAAATTTATTTATAAACAAAAATTTATTTAAATATATTTATAATTTATAAATAAATGCATTTATTTATTATAAACAAAAAGAATTATCAGTTTCTTACTGTCTGTGTGACCTCACAGTAGTTCTTCTGAGCCCTCCTTTTTTGTTGTTGTTTTGATTGAGGTAACGTTGGTGTATAACATAAGTTCCATGCGTACAACATTCTACTAATGTATTCACTACTGAGTGCTTACCACCAAGAATTTAGTTTCCATCCATCACCATACAGTTGAGCCCCTCTACCCATTTGGCACCTCCCACTCCCACCCCTTCCCCTCTGGTAACCATTACTACTCTGATCTCTGAATCTGCATGTTTGTTTTTCTTGGGTTTGGTTTGTTCGTTTATTTTTGCTGTTATTGTTTAAAACTTCCTTTTAAAAAAATCTATACAATGGAGATAATAATACTCACCTTTCAGGGTTAAATTTGATAGTTTGTTGAGAACCCTGCACATGTGCTATATGGGTAGCTATTATTTAATCAACTAATTTTGCATGGCAAATTACCAGCTCATTACCAGCTAAGAAGTTAAATCACAAGATGGGGTTATAAACCAAAGTCAAGTGCAACTGAAGCAGGCTGCAACTTCAGATGTGCCATAAGGATCATTCATTAGTGGAGTCCCATCAACCACATGTGTGACTTCTGAGCAGTCAGCTCACTGAGATGGGAGAGTTGAATCTTCTTTCTTGGTCTCTATTCCCTATAGCTTTAACAGTTGGGAGCGTCTTGCCACATTGCATATAGATCTAGTATTTGATAAAAGCTTCCTTTTTTGGAAACATGAACCTGAAGCAAGGAAAAACTGTTTAATCTGGATCTCACCTAAGAAAGAGCAATGTAGTCCAATGCTACAGGACAAACTAGTGTTGGACTGACTCCCTGTAGGGACAGCAAGACTGTGATGATCTCCAAAGAGGTGTCTTCCCTCAGAAATCTTCAAGAGGAACATTTGCTAGAGTTGATTTTCATTCTATGGGCTCATGTTGTGATGTTACCATACTCTTAATATGGTTCGTTTATTTACTTATGTATCCTGCTCATTTAGGCCCTTCATTTTCTTGAAAGAGCCAAGAAACTTCAGTCATAAAACACTTTTGCCATGTATAGAAAAGTACACTATCATTGCAACTTCTACATGATAAAGTACATTAATAAGTGAGTCTGTTCCCAAATTGTTAACTTATGTGTTTTTCTCACTTATAAATGTTTGAAAGAAAATTATCTTTTTACAATACTACAAATTTTCCAACTAATGGCATAAATTTTATATGGAACAAATTGTTTTGTTCCATTCAGTGTATGGTTGACTCTCCCTGGTTACACTAGTGTTTATTACTGCAAGCAATCTTATCTAAAAGGGGAAAGGAAGAATTCATGTTTTCATCATTTAGTTTGTTTATGCCTGAGGTTTAGAACCACTCCAAAGCACTGTTTGTCAGATCTCTTTGAAATGAACAAAATATTTTCAAATGCTGCAGATTTTTTTTCTCTGAAGTCTACAAAAGCAAGCAGATTCTCTTATACACTCAATGTTGATATATTTGGTGCTTAATCTTATTACATTGTCAGGCAAACTACAGATCAGGTAATAAGAAGCTTAATATATTTGAGATACCAGTGTTCATTCTTTGGCTTATTTTTCTGAGTTAGCCCATTATATAATGAAGTTTCTTTGGTTTTAAGCAACCAAAATAATTCCATGTTGCTAAAGTTTAACAGTTTAATGTGGAAAACTTATCAGGGGCTAGGTTTTCAAATGGGCCAGAACCAGGGCTGTCTTTAAGGCTGCCAAGCAGGAATCGGCAGTTGGGACAGCCAGAACACCCCTGCCCCCATCTCCCACACCAGGGAGGAATGAAATTAAAAGCACTGTTTTTTGTTTCTTTGTTTTTGTGCACACCTCATAGCATGTTGAATCTTAGTTCCCCAGCCAGGGATTGAACCCACAGCCCTTCATTGAAAGCATGGAGCCTTAACCACTGGACTGCCAAGGAAGTCACCACCACTGTTGATCTTTATTTCTCTGCTCAAGATTTACACTGGCTTGGAGTGAGTCATGTGCCCACCCCTTAGCGGAGGACAGAGCCATTGTTCATAGCCCACCAGACTATATTTAATAAAGAAGAAGTAATTCCTCAAAATAACTATTGGATACTTTTAGGGAAAGGGAATTGATTCTGGCCTATCAAATCCAATACTCTTTGCAATGCTAGGGACTGTAGCCTGCCAAGCTCCTCTGTCCATGGAATTTTCCAGGCAAGAATACTGGAGTGGGTTTCCATGCCCTACTCCAGGGGATCTTCTCCAACTAGGGATTGAACCCACATCTCCTGCATTGGCAGGAGGATTCTTTACCACTGAGCCACCTGGAAAGCCCTATATGCAGAGTACATCATGCGAAATGCCGGGCTGAGTGAATCACAAGCTGGAATTGAGATTTCTGGGAGAAATATCAACAACTTCGGATATGCAGATGCTGCTGCTGCTGTTGCTGCTAAGTCGCTTCAGTTGTGGCCGACTCTGTGCGACCCCACAGACGGCAGCCCACCAGGTTTCTCTGCCCCTGGGATTCTCCAGGCAAGAATACTGGAGTGGGTTGTCATTTCCTGCTCCAGTGCATGAAGGTGAAAAGTGAAAGTGAAGTCGCTCAGTCGTGTCGACTCTTGGAGATCCCATGGACTGTAGCCTACTAGGCCCCTCCATCCATGGGATTTTCCAGGCAAGAGTACTGGGGTGGGTTGCCATGTCCTTCTCCAGATATGCAGATGATATCACTCCAATGGCAGAAAGTGAAGAGAAACTAAAGAGCCTCTTGATGATGGTGAAAGAAGAGAGTGGCTTCAAGTTGGCTTAAAGCTCAACATTCAAAAAACTAATACCATGACATCTGATCCCATCACTTCATAGCAAATAGAAGGAGGAAAAGTGGAAACAGTAACGGATTTTATTTTCTTGGGCTCCAAAATCACTGCAGATGGTGACTGCAGTCATGAAATTAAAAGATTATTGCTCCTTGAAAGGAAAGCTATGACAAACCTAGACAGCGTGTTAAAAAGCAGAGACATCACTTTGCTGACAAAGGTCCATATAATCAAAGCCGTGGTTTTTCTAGTAGTCATGTACAGATATGAGAGTTGGACCAGAAAGAAGGCTGAGCATTGAAGAATTGATGCTTTTCAAACTGTGGTGCTGGAGAAGAGTCTTGAGAGTCCCTTGGACAGAAAGGAGATCCAACCAGTCAATCATAAAGGAAATCAACCCTGAATATTCATTGGAAGGACTGCTGCTGAAGCTGAAGCTCCAATAATTTGACCACCTGATGGGAAGAGCCAACTCATTGGAAAAGACCCTGATGCTGGGAAAGATTGAAGGCAAAAGGAGAAGGAGACAGCAGAGGATGAGGTGGTTGGATGGTATCACCGACTCAATGGATAGGAACCTGAGCAAACTCCGGAAGATAGTGGAGGACAGTTGAGCCTGGCATGCTACAGTCCATGGAGTCTCAAAGAGTTGGATATGACTTAGCAACTATCCTCAGCATATGTCTACATGAAAAATCTAGTATTGACTGTAGGCACTGTTCTGTAGAGAAGACCTCCAGAACTAATTCACCTTGCCTAACTGAAACTTTACACCAATTAAATGACAAGTCCCTATTACCTCCTCCCTACCGGCTCCTGGTAACCACTGTTCTACTTCATTCTTATGAGTTTAATTATATTTGATATCTCATACAAGTGGAATCCTGCAGTATTTGCCCTTTTGTGACTGGCTTATTTCACTTACCATTCTGTCCTTCAGGTTCATTCACATTTTCCCAAATGGCAGGATTACCTTCTTTTTTGAAGCTGAATAATATTCAATTGTATGCTTTTCTTCATCCATTCATCTGTTAATGGACAGTTGCCTGGCTAGCTCTGTAGATAAAGCATGAGACTCTTGTTGTTGTTTTTTTTTTTAATAAGTGCATTTAGATATCCCCAAAGTGAAGTGAAGTGAAGCGAAGTGAAGTGAAAGTCGGTCAGTCGTGTCTGACTCTTTGCGACCCCATGGACTATATAGTCCATGGAGTTCTCTAGGCCAGAATACTGGAGTGAGTAGTCTTTCCCTTCTCCAGGGGATCTTCCCAACCCAGGGATCGAACCCAGGTCTCCTGCATTGCAGGCAGATTCTTTACCAGCTGAGCCACAAGGGAAGCCCAAAAATGAGGCCAAATTATATCTGATGATCTGAATTGGTGACTTGTACTTTTCCAGGGTAACAGAAGAGACCTTAAAGCCTTGCCATTCCCAAAGTCTTTAAAAACTACTTTAAATCCTCTAATTTATAGTTTAATTTGTTAAATGAAATGAATACCTCTGGAATAATGTGGAGGCAGTGCGGGGTGCCTCCAGGAAAGAATTTCACTTAACCTTTCACACATCTGTATCTTGAAGGAAAAAGGTATTAATCAGTGAAAGGCTTCTTGTAGGATTTTGTGTCCTAAGATTTGGGCAAATAATCTAGCCTTGAGAATACTGCTGTGTGGCATACACATGCTAAGTAAGTGTTTCTTAAGTAAATAAATGTCCTCTATTAAGATGGAGCTGATGGAACTTCCCTGGTGATCCAGTGGTTAAAGCTCTTTGCTCCCAGTGTCAGGGGCCTGGGTTCGATCCCTGGTTGGAAAACTAAGATTCCACATGCTGTACAGCATGACCAAAATAATTTTTTCGAGTAAAAGAATTTTCAAAAGGAGCTCATGATGGTAAAAATGCCATCAACACAGCATGGTCAAAACTGTTCAGTCTAAATGGCCTAGCGCTTGGCTTTACATCTTTCACTGATTACCAGTTCACTGTGGACAAAGAGCATTAACTGGTGAAACAAAAATGGGAGTAAGAAAAGTATCTGAATATGTGCAAATGAACAAACTTTGAAATATATGTTTTTCAGAATTATTCAACTTCCTGCTCTTCTTTGCCCTTGGCTAGAGTAAAATCATTAATAAAAATTGGAGGTGTACAGCAGAGGGAAAAATAAGGCAAGTCTAAGGGAAAACAGATGGGGAAACAGTGGAAACAGTGGCTGACTTTATCTTTCTGGGCTCCAAAATGCAGCCATGAAATTAAAAGACGTTTACTCCTTGGATGGAAAGTTATGACCAACCTAGACAGCATATTAAAAAGCAGAGACATTACTTTGCCAACAAAGGTCCATCTAGTCAAGGCTATTGTTTTTCCAGTGGTCATGTATGGATGTGAGAGTTGGACTATAAAGAAAGCTGAGCACTGAAGAATTGATGCTTTTGAACTGTGGCGTTGGTGAAGACTCTTGAGAGTCCCTTGGACTGCAAGGAGATCAAGCCAGTCCATTCTAAAGGAGATCAGCCCTGGGTGTTCATTGGAAGGACTGATGCTAAAGCTGAAACTCCAATACTTTGGCCACCTGATGTGAAGGGCTGACTCATTTGAAAAGACCCTGATGCTGGGAAAGATTGAGGGCAGGAGAAGAAGGGGACGACAGAGGATGAGATGGTTGGATGACATCATCGACTCAATGGACATGGGTTTGGGTGAACTCCAGGAGTTGATGATGGACAGGGAGGCTTGGCGTGCTGTGGTTCATGGGGTCGCGAAGAGTTGGACACGACTAAGTGACTGAGCTGAACCGAACTGAAGGGAAAATAATTTATTTATAGCCTGCTCACTCAAAATGCAGTAGTTGCAGATTATTGTGTAGGTGTAAAGCGTCAATAGTGAAATACTTCAAGATGAACTATTTGTCTGCCCATCAAATACTAATCTTCTTTTTAAAAAGAGATTTCATTGATATATTTTTGGCTGCGCTGGGTCTTCGTTGCTGCTCAGGCTTTTCTCTAATTGCAGTGCATGCGCTTCCCGTTGTGATGGCTTCTCTTGTTGTGGAAAAAGGGCTCTAGGTGTGTGGGCTCAGTAGTTGTGGCTCCTGGGCTGTAGAGCACAGGCTCAATAGTGTGGCACATGGGCTTAGTTGCCCTGCGGCATGTGGGATCTTCCAAAATTAGGGATTGAACCCACGTCTCCTGTATTGGCAGGCAGATGTTTAACCACTGGACCACTGTAGATATCCCAAATATTAATCTTCTTGAGGGCACAGTAGGTTGCACATTATAGAGAATCAGTATATATTATTTGGATTGAGTTGAACTCTGATATTACTTGCTTTCATTACTTGCTGATTTTAACGCCCTTGCCTGAGCTCACAAAACCCCTACCATTTTGAAGTTGGAAATACCTGGTATACATGGCCACCTTAATATGGAGAGCAGTTTTACCATTTGTTAAAATTTGTTTATATTGGTGATCCTATTAATGGAAGTTTTCTAGTCAAGTCTTCATATGAACTGCCAGCAGATGAGTTTACAGTGCTGTCTTACATGCATCCTTGTATCATACACTCAACTTCTATCCAGGCCCCAATCCTCCCTCAAAATTATAAGAGGACTCTCCTGTAGAGGGAGGCTCAAGTTTCCTAGCACCATCTTAATTTGTATCTTTACCTTTCTTTGACATCTACATCTTGATGGAATTAAAGACTAAGGTTTTTCATAATTTAACTTGCCATCAGCATGCATTGAAATCAGAGCAGAAAAACAAATACACAGTGGCGTCAGAGCAGGAAGCCTTGTGCATAACTCAGAGGAATTCAAGCAAAGAGAATGTAATTGCATGCTGAAATCAAAATGCTTATTGATCTGCAAATCCTTACATATATACAAAGAGAAAAAAAAAGGTTTTGTTTTTTTTAAAAAAAACAAAGGACACCCAATCCACCCAGTTGTAACTTCCTGGCATTGTGTTGGCTAAATGATGACTGAGGGAAAGGCCCTGCCTACATGGTTTTCTATGTATTTTGTGTGCATCCTTGGAGACTGCCTTTTCTTCAAGTCATTGCTCAGCATAACTTCAAATATCTTAGGCTGAAAATCCATGGTTCTGGTTTTCAGCTTTCTCCTTATGAGAAAGTCGACTTTTAGGATTCATTAAAGTCTATTGATATTAAATAATATAAAGAAGCAGGCCTCAATTCATGCACACAGAATTGAAACTTGGCACACAATAGATCATGCTTCAGTTTATATTTTCTAAAACACTCTGTTAACTTGCCTATAAGAATTTTTGGTGCATCTTAGGGAATCAAATTTTCTAGACCTTAGTTGCTCATTATATATGTGTGGTTTTAGGGAGGAAGCCGAAACAGCACCAGTAATTTGAACAGGGAATATTAGCATAACAAATTAATCATGAATACAAAGGAGTTAAACCCTAAATGGGGTAAAAGAAGACTCTCGAAGGGGTCTTGGGATAGCAAGTTTTGAAACCAATGATTACAATATCTAGAGTGAGAAGAGCTGAGAATATAAGGACAGTAATTTAGCAGAGGGCCCTCCCAAGACAAGACTGAGGTTCAGATCTCCTGGAAGAAGGCAGGAACAGGCATCCTCCATTGTCAAAAAAAACTTGCCAGAGGGCACATAGCACAGCTAGTGGGCCACTGAGTGGGGAGAGTGTGGCTTGAGAGTGAAGGTGACTGGAACTGATCTGTGAGAGTCCCTAGGCTCCAGTGATCAATAATAAAGTGCCAGCGCTGGAAGGAAAGTGCCTTCCACTTGCTGTTGCTTCACAGTGTCCCTTAAGCTTTTTCTACTGTTGAAATAAACATTGTGTCACTGGCCAAAAAGAAATATTTAGAGAGTGTGCCTCTGATATCACAAACCAAGGCAAGGAAGTTGGGGTTGTGTCAAGAAGTGATTAACTGGCACACTCACATATATGATGAATCTAATTTAGGTGTCCAACCATTTATTTTTAATATAATGGCCAATATAACATGTATATGCTTTCTGTCATCCTCTCACTCAAGAGTAATACTTCCCAAAATCTTAGATGCCCAGAAGTAACTCACATGAAGAAAATAGGAATACTTTGAGACAATAGGTTTCCCTGGTAGCTCAGATGGTAAACAATCTGCCTGCAATGCAGGAGACCCACGTTCAGTCCCTGGGTAGGGAAGATCCCCTGGAGAAGGAAATGGCAGCTCACTCCAGTGTTCTTGCCTGGAGAATCCCATGGACAGAGGATCTTGGTGGGCTACAGTCCTTGGGGTCACAAAGAGTCGGACACAATTGAACAATTAGCACTAATACAAACTACTAAGATAATAAGTAGTTGCGTGAATTATGGTAAAGCAAAGAGAATATGCCTTACCTCCTAAAAGTGATCCAATTCATATAAGTATTTGTAGTCTGCATACAGACCCCATCAGTTCAGTTCAGTTCAGTTCAGTCGCTAAGTCGTGTCTGACTCTTTGTGACCCCATGAATCGCAGCACGCCAGGCCTCCCTGTCCATCACCAACTCCTGGAGTTCACTCAGACTCACATCCATCGAGTCGGTGATGCCATCCAGCCATCTCATCCTCTGTTGTCCCCTTCTCCTCCTGCCCCTAATCCCTCCCAGCATCAGAGTCTTTTCCAGTGAGTCAACTCTTTGCATGAGGTGGCCAAAGTACTGGAGTTTCAGCTTTAGCATCATTCCTTCCAGGACTGATCTCCTTTAGTATGGACCAATTGGATCTCCTTGCAGTCTAAGGGAATCTCAAGAGTCTTCTCTAACACCACAGTTCAAAAGCATCTATTCTTCGGCACTCAGCCTTCTTCACAGTCCAACTCTAACATCCATACATGACCTCTGGAAAAACCATAGCCTTGACTAGACGAACCTTTGTTGGCAAAGTACTGTGTTAACATTTATAAAAGTAGTTACACTGTCCACAAACCAGTGGATTTAGTTTGTTATTTTTTGGTGGGCTTCCTTGGTGGCTGAGATGGTAAAGAACTGACCTGCAATGTGGGAGACCCAGGTTCAATCCCTGGGTTAGGAAGATCCCCTGGAGAAAGGAATGACAACCCACTCCAGTATTCTTGCCTGGAGAATTTCATGAACAGAGAAACCTGGTGGGCTACAGCCCATAGGGTCGCAAAGAATCAGACACGACTGAGCAACTAACACTTTCACTTTTCACTTTTGGTGTTTTGGGTATGAACAGTGAAAAATGCCATTCTCTAATTATGAAGCCACAGATTCAATCAGTCATCCAATTGATTAGAAGGATTTATCTATCATTCATCTACTGTTTAAATGTTTCCTCTATGATGCCCAAATAAATAATTTCTAGTATTTAACCAGATATATGCGTGAGTGGTTTAGGGACTAATTAAAAGTAATCATTTTTATTTTGTATCAGGAAGAAAGGAAGCCAAGGAAGCAAGTTTCCTTGTATTTGATATTCTACAGGTTATGCCTAATTTGAATTAGGATTCATTTTCCACAGTGGCAATTCCCTTGTTTATAATTTAAAAAGCAATGATAATAGTAGCATCAGACTGTATTACAATTGCATCATGGAGGTAAGAAAGCAATAACCACTTAAAGCACTGTAATTACGTCAATGTTATTAAAACCTCTATGTGTGTTTTTAAATGTCAAAACCCTAACATTAATTACCTTTCTGCACTGAAGCATGAAATAGCTTCAAAGTCCTTAGCTAAACAAAGATTGTGACTAAATTAGGAAAGGTAAAGTCTGGTCCTGACAGCATCAAAAAGATTTGGCTATAAAGGAAAAAAGTATGTGTTACAGAACCATATGTTTGGTATTTTCCAAACGGACCATATTTCATGTGATTTTATTTTTCTTTTCAATTAAGGTGGCTTGTCAAACACAGACTTAAATGTACTTTACATTTTATATCTTCATAAGATTTTTCATGTAAAGATGTGTACAAACTGACAACTCTCTATCATACCTCTGGTCCCAATTTCTGGTTTGGAAAAATGGGTCCATTAGTAACTGTACAATGACAACACAGGGACCAGAAGATTTAGCCACAGTCAAAAAACAAAAGTAGTCTTAGATACCTGAATTTTAAAATAAGGTGTATGAGCTGTATTCTATAAAGTGTCACAGATATAGCTACTACCATTGAGCTTCTTCAGCTAAATTGGAGACAGTGTGGTATGATGGTAGAAATTCAGATATGCTCATCATACAGGACTTACTTCTTTCAAGTTCCAGCCATGCCTTATGCAGGTGATGGGGGCCTGGGAAAGATACCCAATCACTGAGGCTCAACTTAACTCATTTGGGAAGACAGCATGGATTGAGCTTATAGAGCTATTTATTGTAAGGACTGAAAGATCTACTCCTCAAAAAGCACTCAAAACAGAGCTTGATGCGATAAGTATTAGCTGTTTTACTTGAAATATGCTACAGTCTGGGTTCGATGCAGAATACAGGATGCTTGGGGCTGGTGCACTGGGATGACCCAGAGGGATGCTACAGGGAGGGAGGTGGGAGGGGGGTTTAGGATGGGGAACACGTGTACACCCATGGAGGATTCATGTTGATGTATGGCAAAACCAATACAATATTGTAAAGTAATTAGCCTCCAATTAAAATAAATAAATTTATACTGAAAAAGAAATATGCTATGGTTTTTTGTATCCATGTATTAGGAGTAAAACAATTTAATATTAGGTTGGTACAAAAGCAATTGTGGTTTTGGACCATGAATTTTAAATCATTATAACTAGGCTCAAATACATCTTTATTTATCAAAATAGGAACCATTACAATCAACATATTTTTGCCAATTAAAAATAAGTTTGTTTATTCCTGCAGCATAAATATCCGTGCTTCAGGATTCAAATAACTCTTGAAAGCATTTTCTGCCTCCTGCTGGCTATCAAAGCATTTTCTATGCAAAAACTTTGTCGAGATGCTTGAAGAAGTGGTAGTTGGTTGGCAAGAGGTCAGGTGAATATGGAGGATGAGATAAAACTTTGTAGGCCAATTTGTTCAACTTTTGAAGCATTCATTATGTGACATGTGGTGGCGCACTGTTGTAGAGAATTGGGCCCTTTCTGTTGACCAGTGCCGGCTGCAGGCACTGCAATTTTTGGTTCATCTCTTCTGCTGAACATACTTCTCAGATGTAATGTTTTTTCCAGGATTCAAAAGGCTGTAGTGGATCAGATTGGCAGCAGACCGCCAGTGACTGTGACCTTTTTTTGGTGCAAGTTTGGCTTTGGGAAGTGCTTTGGAGCTTCTTCTTGCTCCAACTGCTGAGCTGGTGGTTGCTGGTTGTCTATAAAATCCATTTTTCTTCACATGTCAGATTCTGATCGAGAAATGGTTCGTTGTTGTTGTATACAATAAGAAAAGACAACACTTCAAAATGACGATTTTTTTTTTTTGGTGGTCAGCTCATGAGGCACCCACTTATTGAGTTTTTTCACCTTTCCAGTTTGCTTCAGATGCTGAATGACCATAGAATGGTCGATATTGAGTTCTTTGGCAACTTCTCACATAGTTATAAGAGGATCAGCTTCGATTAAGGCTCTAAATTGTCATTGTCAATTTCCAATGGCCGGTCACTGCATTTCTCATCTTCAAGGCTCTCATCTCCTTTGCAAAACTTCTTGAAACACCACTGCACTGCAAAACAGCAATTACTTTTGTACAAACTTAGTAATATAGAATAGTTTAGGTAAATCTGACATTTTATTTATTCCCCGCCTCTTTCCTGCTTATTTTGTCTCTCACCCTCTGCTATTGGTTACCTTCCTATTTCTGTTCTCTTTATTTATACATTTTATTTCCTGTAGCCCCTCTTGTATCTTTGTCTAATGACTTAAAGCACTCTTAAAATATCTCCAGAACATTTGGTCTTCTCCCCTAAAATTGGGCATATGAAAAAAATTTGGACATATGGTTTGATCAGACATTCTGACCTAAAACATTAGGTTCAGGGTTAGACTTCATCGATTACTTATAAAGACCAGAAGAGAATAGAAAAAAGCTGAATTCAGCACTATTCATCAGTAAGACTTCCAGAAAAAGAAATGAACACCACTACCCAACTCTCAGATATTTTTACTTGAAAACATTACATGGTAGCTTCTTAAATCCATACACATAACTTAATAACTAATGTTACAATGCCTGAGTTTACAATTCTAAAGAATTTGGAGATGACTCTGTTTATTGATATATTTCTCTTTGGAGCAGTATCTTATTCACCTTCACTTTAGTGGCCATATTTCATCATACCTTATCTAACTGCAAGATGAAGATAAGTTAAAATGAAAAGAAATTACAGCATTACAGGGGAGACCATCAACCAATGTAAGAAAAAAAGGGCAACAAAAGAATGAGGTCACTGCAGCCACTCAGACAGAATTTCTAAGTAGGTATTCAGGTTCTGACAGCTTCTATCCAAGGACCTTCTTCTACCTATTGTCAGGCCTTCTCACTTGCCCCCAACCCTAATTATTCTACTAACCTCATATCCAGATCTAAATTCTCTAAAAAAACTTTATCTGAAAGGTCTGTTGTTTTTCAGTAGAGACAAAATGTCATTTATTAAATGCACCTCTTCTTAGTGATTAGTAATATCTGGAATGGAGGAATGAAGGGAGGAAGGAAGGAGAAATGAAAGAAGGAAGAAAATCTAATTTAATTCTAAGGTGTGAACTTCTGGTATTAGTAATTTAAACCAAACTAATCTTTACAGATGGTATCCGCACCTCAGTGAAATATACACTTGAACCTCAGAACTACCTTTTCTTGTTCTGAATGTGGACTTTCATCCATCCTCTGATGAGAGAACATTTGCAACTTTCCCATGACAGTGCTGCTTGCCAACCAACACTTGCATTTCTAACGTTTTGCCATCTTAGTGCCCCCATCACAGTGTTTGTGAAGTATCTAAAGAGTTTCTTCCACTTTGCCCTTCTTCTTTTATAAAAATGAATTTTAAATAGGAAAATGAAAAAGAAGAAGATGAGGGTCAAATTTACTACCATTGAGACAAAGATTGAAATCATCTGTACCAAGAAAAGGCTCTCATTGGACTGACTTACATGCAGATCATAAATTCAGCTGTTTAGGAAAATAACTTTAATGGATGCACATTAGTAACTGGATGTTAAGATATGAATCTGTGGCAAGTTTTTGCTGAGGAACAAAGAAAGTCACTCAGCTCAGTCACTCAGTCATGTCCAACTCTTTGTGACTCCATGGACTGCAGCACGCCAGCCTTCCCTGTCCATCACCAACTCCCGAAGTTCACTCAAACTCATGTCCATTGAGTCAGGGATGCAATCCAACCATCTCATCTTCCGTCGCCCCTTCTCCTCTCGCCTTCAGTCTTTCCCAGCATCAGGGTCTTTTTGAATGAGTCAGTTCTTCTCATCAGATGGCCAAAATATTGGAGTTTCAGCTTCAGCATCAGTCCTTCCAATGAATACTCAGGATTGATCTCCTTTAGAATGGACTGGTTGGATTTCCTTGCTGTCCAAGGGACTCTCAAGAGTCTTCTTCAACACCACAGTACAAAAGCATCAATTCTTTGACAGTTTTCTTTATAGTCCAACTCTCACATCCATACATGACCACTGGAAAAACCATAGCTTTGACTAGATGGACCATTGTTGGCACAGTAATGTCTCTGCTTTTTAATATACTGTCTCGGTTGGTCATAACTTTTCTTCCAAGGAACATGCATCTTTTAATTTCATGGCTGAAGTCACCATCTGCAGTGATTTTGGAGCCCAAAAAAATAAAGTCTGACACTGTTTCCATTGTTTCCCCATCTATTTGCCGTGAAGTGATGGGACTAAATGCCATGATCTTAGTTTTCTGCATGTTGAGTTTTAAGCCAATATTTTCACTCTCCTCTTTCACTTTCATCAAGAGGCTCTTTAGTTGTTTGTTTTCTTCCATAAGTGTGGTGTCATCTGTATATCTGAGGTTATTGATATTTCTCCCAGCAATCTTACTTCCAGTTTATGCTTCATCCAGCCCAGCATTTTGCAAGATGTATTCTGCGTATAAGTTAAATAAGCAGGGTGACAATATACAGCCTTGACGTACTCCTTTTCCTATTTGGAACCAGTCTGTTGTTCCATGTCCAGTTCTAACTGTTGCTTCCTGACCTGCATACAGGTTTCTCAAGAGGCAGGTCAGGTGGTCTGGTATTCCCATCTCTTTCAGAATTTTCCACAGTTTGTTGTGATCCACACAGTCAAAGGCTTTGGCATAGTCAATAAAGCAGAAATAGATGTTTTTCTGGAACTCTCTTGCTTTTTCGATGATCCAGTGGATGTTGGCAATTTGATCTCTGGTTCCTCTGCCTTTTCTAAAACCAGCTTGAACATCTGGAAGTTCACGGTTCAGGTACTGTTGATGCCTGGCTTGGAGAATTTTGAGCATTACTTTGCTAGTGTGTGAGATGAGTGCAATTGTGCGGTAGTTTGAGCATTCTTTGGCATTGCCTTTCTTTGGGGTTGGAATGAAAACTGACCTTTTCCAGTCCTGTGGCCACTGCTAAGTTTTCCAGATTTGCTGGCATATTGAGTGCAGCACTTTCACAGCATCATCTTTTAGGATTTGAAATAGCTCAACTGGAATTCATCACCTCCACTAGCTTTGTTTGTAGTGACGCTTTCCTAAGGCCCACTTGACTTGCTATTCTTTGGAAATCTGCATTCAAATGAAAACAAGATGCTGAATGAGGTTTAAAATTACCATGCAAGAACTGCAAAGCTGACCTGATTCTTAGTCCCTCACACATATCAAGTGTGTATACAAATATGGAAGTTGGAAAGGAGAAAGGAATGTTTGGGGGTACCATTTGCATAGTGAAGGCAACGCAAGGTGGAGTGCCAGAGGTACTGCCCCTTTCAACATGAGTCAACACACTGACTTTAAGGAAACAACTGCAGTGGTCTAGGGGACCTCCAACACAAGGGTGGAATTTGCTAGAATGACTCAAATTCACTAAAACTCAGCTACAGTGTTATTTGGGGAGAATAAAAAGAGTGGGACAAGGAATGGCAAAAGTCTGGTACCTGGGTGGCTATAAAGTTACCCATAGTATGAAGCAGAAGCTAAGTGTCTGTTCATGGTCAGAGGTAACAGCTCTCTATGAAGTGTCGACATTATAGATCCATCCTTAGACTTTGCTCACTGCATCCCCCTGGCTGCTTTGGGTCATGCAGGCTACAATGAGGGAAAAAGTAGCTGCAGTCCAGGTGATGACTTGCTTGTTTTCCTCTGTCTCTCCTCTGGGCAGGGGGAGACAGGGCCCAAGCACAGAAGTGAGTTTGTACTTGTTCATGGCTCTAAGTGGGGGATAGGGGAGGGGGGAATGCCTAAATAAGTTCCCAGGGTGGGGAACAAGGCTTTAGATAAACCAGAGGAAAAAAAGAAAGATAAAGAGCCACTCTAGTCTTTTCTTCAGCCTGTAGCTGCTACTGCAGCTCTCCCCTTCCCTCCCCTTGGACTCCATCTAGCTTCTCCTGGCAGCTGTGATGTGAAGGGTGTAAATGGTGAATTTACTGCTAGGGCTTCGAGTAAACTTGGCATGAAAAAGAAAAGGAATTTTAAATCACAGCTTTGTATTTTGTGGCTATGGCATGTAGATGTATGATAAAAACTGATGGAAACTGTTGTTATGTGCTTAATTGCATAAATGCTAGAGGGGTCATCTCCACCAGGGAAAAGAGCAAAGTTAAAAAAAAAATGTTACTGGGACACAGCTCCCTTGCTATCTGCCACCCGTGGGCAGGTTGGAATTGAAACTCTTAGTGCTGGAATCAAGTCTCCAACTGATGGTTTTTTTGCTGTGTTTTTGCCAATGGGAGTCTTTAGGGAAAGGGATGTTTTCAGATGAAGATACATATTTCGGATTTTAGACAACAGTTTTTATTTTGCTAATGAGCTCTCTAAAATCAGATTTATGACCCCTTAGAGGCTGATAATTTTCTGCCCTGATGTGTTTATTTTTTTGTGGGTCAACTTGAACTCTAAGACTGACAGGGTGAAAAGTGCTTGGGAAAGCCTGGCTTGCCTCTTGGACTTGGAACACAGGTGTCTGGCCCTACAGCGTCTCTGCTTTGCTACTGCTGAGAAAAACCCGCTGGCATTTTTGATATGCTGAATTCACAGGTTCTAACTGCTTGGACCTGACTCCAAGCTAAAACCTGATACTGCCCACTATGGGCTGTTTTATGGTCAGTATTGAGTTGTGTTCAGCTGAAAGCAGACACAGGCTCAATGAATGGGACTCAGACTCTGGAACTGCTAGACATTTATTTAGGACACTCTTAGAAAACTACTAGAGCTCATCAATGAATTTGGTAAAGTTGTAGGCTATAAAATTAACATCAAGAAATCTATTGCATTTCTATACACTAACAATGAAAGATCAGGAAAAAAAATTCAAGAAACAATTCCATTTACCCCACATCAAAAAGAATAAAATACCTAGGAATAAACCTACTTAAGGAGAAAAAAGACCTGTACTCCAAAAACTATAAGATAATAATGAAATAAATCAAAGATGACACAAACAAATGGAAAGATATACCATGTTCCTGGGTTCAGTTCAGTTCAGTCGCTCAGTCGTGTCCGACTCTTTACAACCCAATGAACTGCAGCACGCCAGGCCTCCCTGTCCATCACCAACTCCGAGAGTCCACCCAAACCCATGTCCATTGAGTCGGTGATGCCATCCAACCATCTCATCCTTTGTCGTCCCCTTCTCCTGCCCTCAAACTTTCCCAGCATCAGGGTCTTTTCAAATGAGTCAACTCTTCACATCAGGTGACCAAAGTATTGGAGTTTAAGCTTCAACATCAGTCCTTCCAATGAACACCCAGGACTGATCTTTAGAATGGACTGGTTGGATCTCCTTGCAGTCCAAGGGATTCTCAAGAGTCTTCTCCAACACCACAGTTCAAAAGCATTAATTCTTCGGTGCTCAGCTTTCTTTATAGTCCAACTCTCACGTCCATACATGACTACTGGAAAAACCATAGCCTTGACTAGATGGACCTTTGCTGACAAAGTAATGTCTCTGCTTTTCAATATCCTGTCTAGGTTGGTCATAACTTTCCTTCCAAGGTGTAAGTGTCTTTTAATTTCATGGCTGCAGTCACCATCTGCAGTGATTTTGGAGCCCCAAAAAATAAAGTCTGACACTGTTTCCACTGTTTTCCCATCTATTTGCCATGAAGTGATGGGACCAGATGCCATGATCTTTGTTTTCTGAATGTTGAGCTTTAAGCCAACTTTCTCACTCTCCTCTTTCACTTTCATCAAGAGGCTCTTTAGTTCTTCTTCACTTTCTGCCATAAGGGTGGTGTCATCTGCATATCTGAAGTTACTGATATTTCTCCCGGCAATCTTGATTCCAGCTTGTGTTTCTTCCAGTCCAGCGTTTCTCATGATGTACTCTGCATAGACGTTAAATAAGCAGGGTGACAATATACAGCCTTGACGTACTCCTTTTCCTATTTAGAACCAGTCTGTTGTTCCATGTCCAGTTTTAACTGTTGCTTCCTGACCTGCATACAGGTTTCTCAAGAGGCAGGTCAGGTGGTCTGGTATTCCCATCTCTTTCAGAATTTTCCACAGTTTATTGTGATCCACACAGTCAAAGGCTTTGGCATAGTCAATAAAGCAGAAATAGATGTTTTTCTGGAATTCCCTTGCTTTTTCAATGATCCAGCGGATGTTGGCAATTTGATCTCTGGTTCCTCTGCCTTTTCTAAAACCAGCTTGAACATCTGGAAGTTCACGGTTCAGGTACTGTTGACGCCTGGCTTGGAGAATTTTGAGCATTCCTTTACTAGCATGTGAGATGAGTGCAATTGTGCGGTAGTTTGAGCATTCTTTGGCATTGCCTTTCTTTGGGATTGGAAGACCAATATTGTCAAAATGACCCAAAGCAATCTACAGATTCATTGCAATCCCTATCAAATTACCAATGGCATTTTTCACAGAACTAGAACAAAAAATCTGAAACTTTGTATGGAGACATGAAAGACCACAAATAGCCAAAGCAATTTTGAGAACGAAAAACAGGGCTGGAAGAATCAGGTGCCCTTACTTCAGACTACTCTACAAAGCTATAGTCATCAAAACAGAAGGACTCTACTCTGTGGGGTCCTAACAGTAGGACACCACTCTGTGCAGTCTTAGCTCTGTAAACATCTGGATGCTGGCTGGACCAGCTGGGTCACTTACAGATGCCTCAGAGTGAGGGTGATTCTTCAAGGGGCCCATTTGAAATTGAGCTGTAGGTGCTCTGTAGTTCAGATGCACAGCTTGATGGCATTCCTCACTTGTGCTTCCTGCTGAAAGCTGCAGATTGTGTGAGGGCACTCAGGGGGACCCCTCTGCCCTGCTGGACGATCCAACTTTGGAACCCCTGTGCAGGGCAGGGTGGTAAGGAGAGAGGCCTCACCACTGTCAACTTATGTTCTGCTTTCCCAGATTAGGTGCAGTTTGCAGCAGTGGACTGACAAGCTGACTGCACTTCCCTCACCTTTCTCCTGCTGCCCAGGCTTTAAGAAGGCCCTTGGACCATTCAGTGCAGCAGTCTTCACAAAGGGTTTGATCTTTTCTAGGCTGCTCACCAGATAAATGATCAGGGCAAGAGGCATGGGGGAAGGGGGAGGTATATAAATCCATTTTTCCAAATGTTAAAAATCAGACTTTTGTTATCAAGCAAAGGCTCATGTGCCCATGGCACAGAAACCCAAACTCTGACAGTGGGTGTTTGCAGGAAAGTAAGAGTTTATTTGTAGGATGCCAATCAAGGGAGGGGCCTTCCCTGGTGACTCAGATGGTAAGGAATCTACCTGCAATGCAGGAGGCTGAGGTTCGATCCCTGGGTTAGGAAGATCCCCTGGAGAAGGGAGTGGCCACCCACTCCAGTATTCTTGTCTAGACAGAGGAGCCTGGTGGGCTATAGTCCATGGGGTTGCAAAGACTTGGACATGAGTGAGTGACTAACACACACACACACACACACACACACACACACACACACACACACAAGGGAGTAGAAGACAAGCCTCAGATCCTGTCCAACTTGGTCTTTGAGGTAGGGATGTTTTATTTTTTAATTTATTTTATTGAAATATAGTTGATTTACAATGTTGTGTTAATTTCTGCTGTATAGCAAAGTGATTCAGCTATCCACTGTGCTGTGCTCAGTCATATCCAACTCTTTGTGACCCCATGGACTATAGCCCACAAGACTCCTCCGTCCATGGGGATTCTCCAGGCAAGAATACTGAAATGGGTTGGCATGCCCTCCTTCAGGGGATCTTCTCAACCCAGGAATCAAACCCAAGTCTCCTGCATTGCTTCTTTATTGTCTGAGCCACCAGGGTGTATATATATATATATATATATATATATATATATGAACATATTCTTTTTCATATTCTTTTCTATTATGGTTTATCACAGGATATTGAATATTGTTTCCTGTGCTATACAGTAGGACGTTGTTGTTTCTCTATTCTATATGTAATAGTTTGTATCTGTTAATCCCAAACTCCCAATCCATCTCCACCCACCTTGGCAACCACAAGTCTGCTCTCTATGCTGTGAGTCTGTTTCTATTTCTTAGATATGATCTTTTTTGTGTCATATTTTAGATTCCACATGTAAGTGATATCATATGGTATTTGTCTTTCTCTGTCTGACTTACTTCACTTAGTATGATAATCTCTAGTTCCATCCATATCGCTGCAAATGGCATTATTTCATTTTTTTTTATGAATGAGTAGTGTTCCATTGCATATATGTACTGCATCTTTAGGGATGCTTCAAAGGAGAGAAACAAAGTCTGGGATTAATCATTGTCTTATGACCATTTCTGAACCATGGTTTTGGGAGTCAGGATGTCTCTGGTTTATGAATCACTGGCCAGGTGGACCATGGCTCGGGGGTCTGTGAGTTCATTTTGCCCTGGAGAAATAAGCTGAATTTGTACATTAATGATAATATTTATAATAGCAGTTTTATTACATTAATGATGTTATTAACAACAGAAATTTTAGTCATCTAACTGGTTGATTAGTGTTCAGTTAGCACAGGATTGAGGTCAGAGGGGACAAGAAAGGAAATAAAGTTTTGGATGGAGAGAGTAATCATAAACTTGGTAAGGGCACTTGGTTTTAGTCGGACTTGGTTTCAATTTCACCCTGATCAGTTCCTGAATATGATGTGTCTTTTTGTTTCAGTTGTAAAAATGTTCTGTGAAAATGCTTGTGTCCCTCTTGCCAGTGAAAGGTCTGGACCAAAAAGAACTAGTTAGGAAAAAGTGTAAAGTTAGGATTGGTGATTGGGCTCACAGATCTTGTAACAGTGGAGACGTAGAACAAGAAACCTTCAACACCTAAGTAGGCGCAGGGTGAGGGTGAGGCATTCAGGATCTTTGCTTTTCAGAATTGCTTCTGGGAGCTTTATGCTCTTTCTGAAGAAAAAACATTCCTTCGGGCTACCTAGCAAGCTGCTGTGGGAGTGAGTCAGATTCAGATGGGCAGCCATGCCCAGATGGCTTATGACTGTGACTGTGAGAGAGCCCATCTCTTTTGCGGTCCCCACTCACTACTTCCAAATGCAGTTCACCCCTTGGCAGGTGATGAACTGTCACCGGCAAAATGTTGGAATAGACCGCCTCAGGCAGTCCCTCTGAGAGCAAGGACTGAACGGAATGACTTCTGAATCATACAGTTTGAGAACCAGAGGACAAGAGGAACCATGGTGGGAAGCCACTCTGGGGACACTATGAGTTCTTGGACATGCCCGCCCCGTGCATGTCCTCTGTGGTGTGCCGGAACATCAGAAATTCTGTTTCCAGGGGACACATGTGCAGTCAGGGATTCAACGTCTTGGATTGTGACACCCTGACGATTGTGACACTGCAGGGCTTTGGGGTTAGCCTCTCCTTCCTGGCCAGAGCTTTGCTGGGCCCTGAATTGATGTTTATGGCCAGCTTTAAAAAAATAAAAAAGTTCAGACAGAAAGTTATAGAGGAAGGCCCTTGGCTTTCTAAGATAGACCTTTTTGGGTAATGGGGTGTGCTTTAACTGGCTTTGTGGAGATCACTTCTACAGGTTGGCCTCTCCCTGATGTGTTAGGTTCTACTGATCATAATTCTGTAAAGACTCCTCAGCCAAGGGAGTGGATTGTGAAGACAAGTTCACAGAGCAAGAGTGAGACTGCTATCTAGAAGGACCTGCTTGCAGGGTTGGCCCTTGGCTGATATCTGGGAACTTTGGTTTAGGGAGTATTCTCTTCCCTCCTTTCCCTAACTCGTAGGAGTGGCTCTCTGGGCCTAGACAGTTGATGCCAACAATGGGGTTTATGCTGAGCCCCTGCTTCTGTGTATTTGGGATTTTGGTACCTCTTAGGTCAAGGGTGACCATGTGACTAGCCCTCAAGAAAAACCCTAAATTCTGAGTCTCAAAGGGCTTCTGTGGACAAGAGATACTATACACACATTGCTGAATTTTTATTGCTAGGAAAAGCGTGCTTGTGATCCCCCAAGGGAGGGGGAAAGCAAAAGGAACCCTACATGTGGATTCCCCCAGGCTCTGCCTGTCTTTTCCCCTTACGATCTGCCTGTATATCCTTACCACGTCTCTGTGTAAGTCTTAGCCCTAAAGACAACTCTAGGCAGAGACCCACGAGACCTGGCAGATCCCTGAGTGGAATGGTGATCTTGTGGCCTCCTAACACAGCCACCAAAGGATATCTGAAATATTTTCTTATCACTTTATAGATGTAGATTATTTTCAAATTTCAATTGATCACTGCCCTAAAGTTTAGATATGAGACCTGCCACCAGATAGTTTTTTAATGTGTAAAGGAACGTACATTTCATACATTTCAAAATATTTTTTAAAATCTAATGTTTCTATTGAAGTGTAGTTGATTTATAGGATGGATGGACAACAAGTTTCTATTAAATAGCACAGGGAGCTGTATTTAATAATGGGATAAACCATAATGGATTGGGGGCAGGAGCAGAAGGGGACGACAGAGGATGAGATGGCTGGATGGCATCACTGACTCGATGGACGTGAGTCTGAGTGAACTCCGGGAGTTGATGATGGACAGGGAGGCCTGGTGTGCTGCAATTCATGGGGTCGCAAAGAGTTGGACACGACTGAGCGACTGTACTGAACTGTACTAATAACGGAGAAGAGTATAAAAAGGAATGTATCTGTGTATACCTGAGTTACTCTGCTGTACAGCAGAAAGTTTAACATTCTTAATACTATCTTTTGACATAACTCATTTTCTTTGGAATCCTAAGTATTTTATTTGCTGCATTATCAAGAGCCTCATTCTGAGAAGATGTCCATAGATATATCACACTGCCAAAGAAGTTTGCACAAAAGAAATTTCAAGAGTCCTTGCAATGGGTTATTAACCTGGACTAGATGTATTAATCACTGATGAACAATTTATTACCTATGTGAATAAACATTTAGTGCCCTAAATTTTATCCAGGGACAAGAAGAACTAGCTTCATTGATTGCATTTAAAGGGGCAGCAGTAGCCAACGATAAAGTCACTTTATATTTCATACCATACTCATTCAATGTGACAGTTATATATGTAATGCATCTAAAAGGTGAGATAAAATTGGGGATTTAGAATGATGTTGATTTTCTGGAACTATAGAGCCTCCTTATAGAATATAAGTTTCCTGAACTTTATTTACTGTCTACAGAAAAATCCCACAGTAAAACTCTGAAAAACCTTCTATTTCACTTTCAGTTACCTCTCTGATCAGAGATTTCCACTCGACTTTGTACAAAGACAGTCTTCCCCACAGCTAATGGGAGTGGCAAAGAGACAGAGCAAACCTACAAAAGTAATTTTTGTTTACATTGCCTAGGTGTTTAATATTTTTTGAAGCTGTCCTTAAACCCTGATGAACCTTTTCACAACCAAATGAGTGGTTAACAACTTAACATTATAACTTAATGTTCCAAATTTGATTTCAGCAGGTTCAATGGAGAGACTATGATAAAAATAGTGTATGAGTGCAAACCCCCTTCTCTGTCTTTAAAAGATGTACAGAGATGCATTTCCTGTTGGGAAATACTCCTTCGCAGTGACACAGCATGGAACAGAGGATTTTCTCATCGTCTGTAATTAGAGTTTTTCTTTAACGGACTACAAAAATATTGTGTGTAAAAATAATAAGAAACTTTATTTTACACTATTTTACACTTCTGCCCATAGCTGCTCCATTGTGCTTCATGGTGAACAGCACAAGTGTGGCCCGCGTGCCTTCACAACTTTGCACAGAGCATCTCCAGCATCATATCATCCATACTGACTGTGCCAATGATGGGCCTGAAGAACAGTTCAGCCAGGGTGTTAGCGCTGATGAATCTCAGAAGGAAGAGGGCACTGTTCAGTTCGGCAAACCTGGCCCGGTACACCCCGTGTGTCATCCTGACGTGTTCGCTCAGTATCTGTTGAGTTCCCCACTGAAGTCCCTGGATGTACTTCACGCACTGCAGGCCTGGCAGGTCTGCAGGAGAAAAATGGCAGAAAATAACTTGTTTAGAAACACTCACTCAGAACCCTTGACTAGCTTTTTCAATAGATCCTTTTGCTTCCTTGAGGAAATGAAAACCCACTCTAATATTCTTGCCTGGGAAGTCCCATGGAAAACGGAGCCTGGCATGCTGCAGTCCATGGGGTCACAAAGAGTTGGACATGACTAAGTGACTGAAAAACAAATGATATTTAGGGATGGGGGTGGGGGTGGGGCTTCCCAGGCGGCTCAATGGTAAAGAATCTGCCTAACAGTGCAGGAGACTCGAGTTTGATCCCTGGGTTGGGAAGATCCCCGGGTTGGCAAGATCCCCTGGAGAAGGACATGACAATCCACTCCAGTGTTCTTGCCTGGGAAATCCCATGGACAGAGGAGCCTGGTGGGCTACAGTCGTGGGGTTACAAACAGTTGTACACAACTGAGCACATACACATACCAATTAAAACAATGCTCAGGCTCCCTGGTTAAAAGTTCTTTTCAACAAAGAAAGTGCCAAACCAGTTCTAAGGTTTCAGGAGCAAAGCCTCCAAGAAGGAAACATCATGTGACTTATTTAATAGTCACTATGTTTGTAGGTTCATATTCAAAAACTGCTGGTCCTGAGCCAAATGCATATTTAACTCAGTAGGACCGTTGAATATAGTTTAATGAATAGCACTGCTCCAGTTCACTCGCTATGCACTTACAAAGACATTAAAATTATTTCAAGAAGTGTGCACCTTATGTTTTACCTGTAGGAAATGGGCCTTAGTATAAAGGTGAGAAGTTTTGCCAGCTAACATTTCACCATCCTCCCTTGAATTTCCCACCACTGTAATGATTACAGTGCATGGTGGTGGACTTCACAGCTGTCAACTGTGACTGACAGTCTCATTTTAATAATTTGCCTGCAGGCTGATTTTAGTCTGGAGTCCCATAATAATTTAAGAGTTAATACTGGCCACTTGGTTCATTGTACCATGACTTCTGTATTGGGGAAGGTTTTTAAAAAAGTGATTCCAGGGACTTCCCTGGTGGTCCAGCCTTTCAGTGCAGGGGTTTGCGGGTGTGTTCCCCTGGCTGGGGAGCTAAGATCTCACATGCCTCCTGGCCAAAAAACAAAAACAGAAAACAGAAACAGTATTGTAACAAATTCAATAAAGACTTTAAAAATGGTCCACATCAAAAAAATCTTTTAAAAATGGATTCTAATGAGCATTCCAAAAGGCTCTTTTAAAAACATTTTAAAGTAAGCAGTCTTTAAAGGGTTAAAGAGTAAGCATGAAAACATCATTGATTGCAACATGGTGCAAAAGTAACTTTTCAAATACAACCTGAGACCCAAGTAAAAAAGAATGAAATACAATACAGGGAAGATTAAATTCCTGTTAAGTTTTATAAAGAGGGTGGTAAGAGGAGGCTGCTTTTAAAAGTCCTTTAATCCTACACAATGGTGATATTACTGGACTATTACTGTAAACTCTTTAACTTGTATTTAAGTACCAATTTACCATTCAGTTTAAATGGTGTTGATTATTGTAATAATTTTCCTTCCCATTTTCTATGAATCCAACAGAAAAGTATTTTGAAAGCATCATGCTCATTGTCAGAGTAACAGAACCAGCCAGTGTTCTTTTAGAAAAAATACTGGCAATAGGCAAGTTATTTCTATTATAGGCAAGTATCAAATCTGATCGATGAGAACAAAAATAGCACAACATCTATAATCCATATTCCAATTCTGATTACCCCAGTCCATGCATTACCATCCCCTACTACCTACAGTTCATTATCCAGGCTTGAGACCCAATTTTACTGCACTGGGATTCCATTCACGTTGTTTTGTTGTTTAGTTGCTAAGTCATGTCCGACTCTCTTGCAACCCCGTGGACTGTAGCCCACTGGGTTCCTCTAGCTTCAGAAGAAGCTTGCATGAAACCACCAAAAATTGGAAGCTCCACCAGGTCTAAATTCATGGTTTATTAAAACTTCATCTTGTGAACTCTACTCTTCTCTGCTTTCATACCACACTCCTCTTTCTCCATCCTCCTCTAAAAGTGCCCTCCCTGCCCCAACCCTGCCCCCACTGCCCCACCAAGACCTACCCTGAAATTAATTTGAGGAAAGAGAAAGGCAGATTGATGGATTCCATGGGAGGGGGGAGGGACATTTTTAAACATAAAGATCAGGGGATACAAAATGATAAACACCAAAGAAAGGCCACACACTTAGCAGGCAGTACTTTTTCCCAGATAAAGTATATTTGTATTTAAAGTATACCCAACTTGGGTGGATTAGACTCCTTTGAGAGAGAATTCAGAAAAGCAGGGGAAGAGTAAGGGATGCAAAACAGGGTGGAGGAAAAGGTAAGCCAGTGGGATGTAAACTTCTGAAAGCTTAGAGCTTGTCTTACCTTTTTATTCCAGCAGAACAAAGCACATGGTAGATGTCTAATAAAATGCCTGAAGGAGCAAGAAAACAGTCTTCCCAACTATCTTAAGAACCACGTGAGAATCCATTACTATGGATGCACATTTGCAAACCTTGGACCAGAGCTACTGAATCAGAACTTCCAGAGGAAGAACCTGGAAAGATTTTGAATGACCCCCACCCCCAAGAGCACAGGCAAGTTTGGAAAAATGGTATAAGCAAAAGGTAAACTATAATGATCACTGGGATAAGCTGAGGTCTCTAAGTCCTGAAATGTGAGGTCTGAATTATCATCCCATTAAATACTGTTCTTGACCACTGCAAACATGCTAGGTAGGAAGCAAGGACATAACCCCAAGGACATGACAGCAAGACGCCTGGTGTCAGGATAAAGGATGTAGTGGGAGCATGGTGAAAGCTATCTGAAAATTTCCTGCCCACCCACGACCCTCTTGGAAAGATGCTGGTCCAAGATGACTCCAGTAGTAGGACACACTCGAGACAAAGTGCTGGGCTGTCCAGGGAGATGTTCTTGGATGATTTGGTTGTGCTTAGCAGGGCAGTGTTCAGCACCCAACAGGCACCCTGAAAGTGTGGGGCAGTGTACATCCCCTTGGGCCCAGGAGACTCACGTGCCACAACTCAGTGGCCATTTACTTTGGAGTAAGGTCGCTTGCAACTAGACTACCTAATCTGCCAAAGGGATGGAGGAAGAGCGAGAGGCCCAGGGGGTTGACAAGGAGGTCTCTAGGATATCTAAGAGAAAGAGATGGCAACCCCCTCCAGTATTCTGGCCTGGGAAATCCCACGGACAGAGGAGCCTGGCAGGTTGCAAGAGTACGAATGACTTAGTGACTAACCAGCCACAAGGTATCTAAAGGCTCTAAAACAGCGCTCCTGCTTGCAGTCCTGAACATGTCTTTTTCCTATCCCTTTGCTAACCTGTCACATTTAGACGATGAGATAGTTCAACTACTTAGGACCATTAAAATGACCACTCAGAGGCAGACCCACGAAACACCGAGTCCAGTGTTCTTCCTGCCAGTACCCCCCAGGGGATGGATGGTCTCTCTACGGATCCTTAACAAATGTTTCTTTTCTTGCCAGCCTTAACAGACTTCTGCCGACAAAAAAAGCCTCTGGTAAATTTCAGAGCTGAGTTTCACAAACAGATGTTGCAGAATTTGCAGCGAACCCAAACTTTATTTTCTTTTTTAAAAGTACGCTAGTGGATTTAGAAGATTTGACAAGGAATATAGCCAAGTTCCCCAAGCCACAAACTTTTCTGTGGTAACAAAAAGATGTGAGAGATCAAGTACAAACCTTAGCAAACAGCCCCCCTCCTCCTCTCGGCTGGGTTTCTGAAGCCACCACTCCCTGCCCCTCACGAGGAATGGGTTTCCGGAACTCCCCTATCTCTGCTGAGTTAGTCAGGATTCCTCACTTGTGCATCCTCAAACTCCCCTAACTGAAAACTCTTCGAGTGTCTGCGCCCCGGGGTAGGTACTGCGGAGAAAAGCCAGAGCCGAGGCCGGCGCCCTTACCCGGGTTGAAGAGTACGGTCCCCTTGAGGTAGGCGTACTCCTTGGTAGTTATATCCAGGCTCCGGCACTTGGCAAGGAAGCCCTTGATGGTTTGGACCTCGGCGGCCGAGGGCAAATACTCGGCCTCCAGCGGCAGGACCGAGTGCGGCAGCAGTGGGGGTTGGGGCGGCGGCTCGTTGCCCGCGGTCTCCCGCCGCCTGGTGGCGAGGATGCTCTGCAGCAGGCTGGGCTCAGAGGTCTCCACCGTCTCAAAGTTCAGGCGGTCCTGGGCCAGCTCCAGCATGAGCAGCGGCGCCCAGCAGCTGCGCAACAGCACTAGCTGCTGGTCCAGGGGGAGCACCTGGAAGCAGGGCAAGTACTTGACGAAACGCAGCGTCTTCAACAGGCCCGCCGACGCGGCCTCGCAGACCACCTGTGGGCTTTTGAGGGTCACCCGCCGCCTCACGCCGCGCGCGGGGTCCCACCAGGGGGTCCCCGGCGGTGCCTCTCGAGCCAAGTCCGTCGGCTTGGCGCCCGAGGGCACGTGGCAGGGGAGGCTGCCCAGCCGCGGGTGGTCTTCGCCGCAAAAGCAGCAGCGGCACGGGAGCGCACCGGCCTGCCCGCCCCGCAGTTCCTCTCGGCCCCCTAGCCTCCGCGCGCTGTAAGAGCGGTCCCACCACGCGCCCCCCGGCTGCGCCTCGGAAGCTTCCGGCGCCACGTGCGTCTGCTTGGCGCTGGTGAGCAAGCTGTACAGAATGCTGCCCTGCCGCGGGTGGTCTTCCCCGCAGAAGCAGCAGCGGTACAGGAGCACCGTGGTCCGCACACCCGTCAGCCCCTCTCTGCCCGCCGGGGGCTCAGAGCCACAGGAGCAGCCCCAGCACGCGGCCCCCAGTCCTTCCTCGGGCGCCTCCGGAGTCTCCTGCGCTTGCTTGGCGTTCATGAGCAGGTTGTAGAGGATGCTGCCCTGCCGCGGGTGGTCTTCCCCGCAAAAGCAGCAGCGGTACAGGAGCACCGTGGCCGGCGCACCGGTCAGTCCCTCTCTGCCCACCGGGGGCTCAGAGCCACAGGAGCAGCCCCAGCACGCGGCCCCCACCCGTGCCTTGGGCGGCTCCGGGGTCGCTTGCACTTGCTTGGCGCTCATGAGCATGTTGTACAGGATGCTGCCCTGCCACTGGTGGTCCTCGCCCGCCATGGCCCGCAGTGCCCGCAGCCTGGCTCTGTCCAGTGGCCGCCGCTTGCGATCTATTTATACTGAGCGCGCACGCACGCGCATCGGCCGTCTCCGCCCGGGCAAAGGCGCGGAGCGGGGCGCGGCGCTGGGTGTGTTCGCCTGTGACCTCGGCGGTTCAGAGGGGGCAGATGCACCTCACAGGCTAAAAATGGAAGAGGAGAGGAGGCATGGGCGCTCCTGGACACTTCCCCCCTTCGTCTCACTACACCCTTCCCCGCCTCTGGAAGACAGCTGAGCGCAGGGAGCAGGTATTGGGGGCACGCTTCCAACTCTCCATTGAACTCTGGCGTCTCATTGACTCCCTTTACTGGGAGGGCAGGGTTATCAAAAAGGGCAAAAATCTATTTCCATGCCTTCTTTGCAAACTTACATTAAATGACCAAACTTTGCATGACTTAAATTTTGTTTATGGATAGGGAGGTCTTATTTTCAGGGACTTGGAAAAATACAGACCATGGACCAGCAGTATCAGCGTCATAGGAGAACTTGGTAGAAATGCCCAGTCTCAGGCCCCAACCAGACCGTCTGACTCTGAATCTGCATTTTAACAAGATTCTCAAAGGATTTGTGGGCCTGTTAAATTCTGAAAAAGCACTGGTCTAAGAATGCTATCATAAGCTTCTTGTTCAATTCAAGCAATATTCATGAGCTCCCACTCAGTTGTAGCTGTTGTGTTAGCTGGGGACCATGTGACCAGGGTATAAAAGTGGCTAATATTCTGGAATATAATAATCAAAAGGGGCTAAAAAGTTGCTACAGAGAGAACTTTGAGTTCTTCTAGCGATATTGGGTAGATGTGCAATGCACATTTCTCCTCCCACCTTTTCTGAGCAAATAATGAGAAACACAGGAAGCCTGGATCCTTTGGTCCTCACTTGCCATTGGCCTCTGCTCAAGCTCCTTAGAGGCAATGGGATGGGCAGCCCCACATCACCACCTGCCCCCTGATTGCTTCACCAGCCATCTGGTTAACTTGAAATCACAATCTCTTAGTCCTCAAATTCCTTATCGCTGAAATGGGAAGTTTGTTTAGTGATCTCTTGGGTCCATGACTGAAAACATGAAGCAAGGGGACAGGTGAATATTGGATCCCATGTTTCTCTCTCTCTGTCTGTCTCTGTGTGTGTGTGTGTTTGGTTGGTTGGTTGGTGTTAGTTTCTCTGAGATGTGGAATTCTGAGCATAAGAGGAAAAGCTCGGGGACACTGATTTTGCATTCAACCTGAAATTTTATTCTGCCTGTGAGCAGCCATATAACACAGTGCTTAAATCTTCACACTGGCACCAGATAGCCTTGATTTTAACTCTGGCCCTGACACTCTGAAGCTCTGGTGGCCTTGGGCGATGTATTAGTTTCCTACTGCTGCTGAAACAAATTACCACCAATTTAGTTGACTTAAGGCAATTTCCCTGGTGGCTCAGATGGTAAAGAATCTGCCTGCAATGTAGGAGACCTGGGTTTGATCCCTGGGTTGGGAAGACCCCCCAGAGAAAGGAATGGCTACCCACTCCAGTATTCTGGCCTGGAGAATTCCATGGACAGAGGAGCATAGCAGGCTACAGTCCATGGGGTTGCAAAGAGTTGGACACGGCTGAGAGACTTTCACACACACACACACACACAGTTCTGGAGGCCGGAAGTCTGAAATCATTTGTTTCATTGGACTAAAATCAAAGTGAAATTCCTTATGGAGGCCAGAGGGGAGAATCTGTTTTCTTGCCTTTTCCAGCTTCTAGAAGCTCCTTATATTCCTTGGCTCCTGGCCACATCACTTCTACCTCTGGCTTCCATTTCCTTTCTGACTCTTATAAGGAACCTTTTAATTACATTGGGCAAATCCAGAAAATCCCGAATAATCTCTCCATGGCAAAGTTCGTAATTAAATCACATTTGAAGAACATCGTTTTATCATGTTAGCTAACATCTTCACAGGTGCTGAGGATTAGGACATGAACATCATTGGAGGCATTATTTAGTCATTCACGGGACAGTTACTCAAGCCACCTCTGCCTCAATTTCCTTATTTGTAAAACATGGGCAGTAGTCTCTGTCAGGTAATCCTCCTATGTGAGTTAATTCATATAAAATATTTGCTTGGTACTCAAGTGTTGGATGTATCAACCATTGCCTCTCCCTTTTTAAGATAATATGAGAGAAGTTTATGGCTTCCTGGATAGCTCAGTTGGTAAAGAATCCACCTGCAATGCAGGAGACCCCGGTTTGATTCCTGGGTGGGGAAGATCCGCTGGAGAAGGGATAGGCTACCCACTGCAGTATTCTTGGGCTTCCCTTGTGGCTCAGCTGGTAAAGAATCGCCTGCAATGCAGGAGACCTGGGTTTGATCCCTAGGTTGGGAAGATCCCCTGGAGAAGGGAAAGGCTACCCACTCCAGTATTCTGGCCTGGAGAATTCCATGGACTGTATAGTCCATGGAGTAGCAAAGAGTCAGACACAACTGAGTGACTTTCACTTCACTTCTTTAGGGTTAAGAGGTAATACCATCCCAGTGCCATCCTATTCTCTCTGTCCCAGGGAAGCCCACCTTTACCCCGAACCCTGAGATTATCTCCTTTTCTGCCTGTCCACATTTCTTGGCCCAGATTCAAAACAATGGGTGGATCACCTGGTCCACCACAATAACATATATTGGAAATATTAGCTCATCACGTGTTTCCAATATTCAGGTTACTGTTTGGGGTATTGTTACTGCTGTTTCAGGGATCTTCCTGCCTGACGAATGTGCCAACCAGCCTCTCTGAATAACCCAGCCTTCTTCTGTCCCCTCCTTACATTACCAATGCTAGTTACTTTTTATGGTGTTCTATTTTATTTTCTTCCTAATGGTGATCAAAATTGGATGTGATTGATTGATTTAGTTATTTGATGCTTGTTGATTGCCTCCCTCAACTAGTATGAAGCTCCCTTGAGGGAAAGGAGTCAGCCACACTGTATCCCAGCAACTAGAACGTCTGGCAGACAGTAGGTGCTTGAAATTATATGTGTTGGCCAACTGTATCTTGAGAGAACAAGGAGAAGGCCGCAGCTCCTATTCTCAACACAGAGGGCAAGCATTCCCACACAACTGTGGCTGCACTCAGCCTGGAGGGAGGAAAGGTTAGGAGTAGCCCCACTGGACTCAGAGCTTTCTGGAGGCCTTCTTAAAATTGTAAAAAAAAAAAAAAACTTTATTCAAGTATAGTTGATTTCCAGTGTTGTGTTAATTACTGCTGTACAGCAAAGTGACTCATATATTTGTATGTGTGTGTATATATATACACACACATTTCTTTTTCATATTCTCTTCCATTGTAGTTTGTCAGAAGATGCTGAATACAGTTCCCTGTGCTCTACAGTAGGGCCTTGTTGATCCATTCCATGTATAATGGTTTGCATCTGCTAATCACAGACTCCCAATCCTTCCCTCCCCTTTTCCTCCCACTTGGCAGCCACCAGTCTAGTCTCTATGTTCGTGATTCTGTTTCTGTTTCAGAGATATGTCCATTTGTGTCATATTCGAGGTTCTACATGCAAGTGGTATCACATGGTATTTGTTTTTCTCTGTCGGAATCCCTCCGTGTGGCAATCTCTAGGTCCCTCCACGTTGCTGCAAATGCCATTATTTTGTTCTTTTTATTGGTTGAGTAGTATTCCAATGTATATATATATACCACATCTTCTTTATCCATTCCTCTGTTGATGGACACTTAGGTTGCTTCTATGTCTTGGCTGTTGTAAATAGTGCTGATTATGAACATAGGGTTGCTGTATCTGTTTGAATTATAGTTTTGTCTGGATATGTGCCCAAGAGTGGGATTGCTGGATCATACAGTAATTCTGTTTTTAGATTTTTTGACGAACCTCCATACTGTTTTCCACAGTGGCTGCACCAACTTTAAAATCCCACCACAGTGAAGGCAGGTTCCCTTTTCTCCATATCCTCTCCAGCATTTGTTATTTGCAGACTTTTTGATGATGTCCATTCTGACGGATGTGAGATTTATCAGAGTAGCTGTGGTTTTCATTTCTCTAATAATTAATGATCTTGAGCATCTTTTCACGTTCCTTTTTGGACCCCTCTCCCGATTTTGGTACACAGAGTGCTACACATGCTGTGGTAAAGTTAAAACAGAACTGAGTTAACAGCCGAAAGACATGACTTTATTTGGGCCCTTCCACCCTAAAGATATAACATTGAACAAATCATTTAATTTCAGCCTTCACCATTGTGAAATGGGGATCAGTTCTGTAAACCACTATTAATGTGTTCAGCTGGTGTAAGTCTTTCAAGGGTTCTTCTTATTTCTCTCTCAATATAGCCCTTTACAGAAATGTTTGCTGACCTTTTCACTACATTGAAAATATAAAGTAACTTAACCCTCATTAAGTTCAGAGTTATGAAAACTTTACACTTATTCATTTCCTAATGATTTCACATTGAGGAAAGCATTTAACATTTTGTTAGCCTTTTCAGCTGTGAAACCAGAAAAAATGCTACAAATTCTTTTATATATATATTCTGGCCACATATAATTCAAGAGTTTTTCTAAAACTTTTTAATCTGATCAACTAGTTATTTTTTAAATCCTAGTAACTTAAACCCATTTTTGGTGGCTTTAATCATCTGCACCCTGCCGGTATTTGATGCCTTTGACTTTGAGGCATTGTCTCAAATTGAAACTCCAGTGCAGTGCTGAGAACCATGATCTTGTAATCTATTGGTGATAATTCCTCTTCTTTCCCGGGATCAGTCTTCTGACTTTCTCACTTGTTCACCAACTATGAAGGACTTTCTTGGTTCTTGGGATTGACTGCAAAAAGGAGAGATTGCCTGCTTATCCTTCATATGTATTCATCCTTGGAAATGTCAGAAGAAAACTGACTTCATCTCTCCACTTTCCATTTTTTCCCCCTGAACAAATAGTTTCTAAGAAACAAAATCATCCAAACAATTGCAGAGATCCCCATCAAGTTATGCCAGTCGGCCGCTTGCTACAGAGTTAGTGAAGACATAACCTTCCAAGGCAGGCACAGGCGTCTTCATTTGATTTGTTCTGTGTCCTCAGGCCACGGTGACAGCTAGACAAAAGGACACTCATCAGCTGCAACTGTCATGTACTGAGGTTGTCTGCAACTGCAGTTTGAGTATTTACACTGAGTCATTGTTCGATGACCTTGGTCCATTGAACACCTGCTCTGTAGAATCCTTTATCTGTTTCAACTCAGGGTGGGAGTAAAGCTACTCTGCCTGCCCCAGTGCAACCTTCAACTTCAAAGTAATGCAGTGTTCACTAAAGGATGGAGGAGGGACGTACAGGTGGGGATAAAGCTGGGTAAAATTGTAAACTGACCTTTGCACAGTGAGCAGCTCTTGACCTGGGAAGGCATGGTGATCTGAAACATGATAGGAATTTTCAATACAGCTGAAAAGAGCTGAAATGCCTCGGAGCTCAGTTCCTTCAGTAAACAGGTGCCAGGGAGTAACACTAGTGTTTTCCTTACTTTTCAATGTAAATATGGGGTAAACACCATGTAGGAAAATAGTGGCTGATAAAATCCAAGAGGTAACCTCCTTCCTCTTCTTTTCCAGGACCCAAAATGTTGAAAGCTCTCTTGATGGAAGAATTAATAGGCTCTAGTTGCTGACTCATGAAACCCCTAAAGAAGATCAAGTCATCATTATTTATTTCCTTCAGATGAGCTATGAAGAAGGTAATCTGTTGCCTGAGGGGTCGCATGGTTGCTGAGCTAGAATACTGACTCATCTGCTCACAGTAATTCTGGAATGTTCTAAAATCAGCTTTCTAAATCATTCAAACAGCCATTCTGTGCAAGGTAAAAAACGTTCCTCAAATCAATTTATTTTACTGCATCTACCAATTTTGAAGACATCCCAATAGGGGATGTTGATCAAGTGATCCAGTTAATAAATTCAGTTGACTAGCAGCTTTCAAGATGATTCCCCCGTTGATTAGCAAGCTATTAAAATTGATTTCACTGGCAGGTTGGAAAATCATTACTCTGTTGGTCCACACAGCTATGTCCCCAGTGCTGATGGTAGTTTTAGTTACAGCCTCCCCCTATACTGGGGTCTGGAACTAGAGTAATACCTTTCTCCCTGGAAATAGCTTTGTTTTCTCCTGCAACTTTTCCTAACAACTTCTTCCCACAACCCTTATATGTAGAGTGCCTTGTACATTCCCTGGCATATTAAAGGCACTCAACAAACACCCGCTTAATGAAACAGAGTGAAGTTTCTTCACAACTGCACATCTTTTAACTTCATTGGATTGCCCAGCCTTTTCTTCCTTCCCATCACTGTATAGGTTTCAACAACCTTGCCAGCCCTGGTAGAAAGGCCCTGGTCCATTTTGCCAAATACTAGCTACCTGTTTTATTTTTTTAATTTTGTGGGAGTATAGTTGATTTACAATGTTGTGTTAATTTCAGGGGCACAGCATAGTAATTCAGTTACACATATATTAATTTTTTTCAGATTGTTTTCCGATCTAAGTCATTACAGAATATTGAGTAGAGTTCCCTGTGCTATAAAGTAGGTCCTTGTTGATTACTTTATATATAGCAGTGTATGTATGTTAATCCTTAGCTCTTATCCTTCTCCTCTTATCCCTTCTCCCAAATCACATTTCCCCTTTGGTAACCATCAGTTTATTTCCAAATCTGTGAGTCTGTTTCTGTTTTGAAAATAAGTTCATTTGTCTCATTAAAAAAAAAAAACACACTAGATTCTACACATGAGTGATATCATATGATATTTTGTCTTTGACTTACTTTACTTAGTATGACAATCTCTAGGTCAATCTATGTTGCCACAAATGGCATTATTTCATTCTTTTTTGTGACTGAGTAGTAGTCCATTGTGTTTATGTTCCACATGTTCTTTAATCATTCCTCTGTTGACGGACATCTAGGTTATATTCATGTCTTGGCCATTGTAAATAGTGCTGCAGTGAACATTGGGGTGCATTATCTTTTTGAGTTATAGTTTTCTCCAGATATGTGCCCAGGAGTAGGATTGTTGGGTCATATAGTAGTACTAGTTTTAGTTTCTTAAGGAACCTCTGTACTGTTCTCCATAATGGTTGTACCAACTTATATACCCACCAGCAGTGTAGGAGGGTTCCCTTTTTCCATACCTTCTCCAACTTTGATGATGATTATTCCGACTGGTGTGAAGTGATACCTCAATGTAGTTTTGATTTGCATTTCTTTAATAGTTAGCAGTGTTGAGCATCTTTTCATGTGCCTCTTGGCCATCTTTGTGTCTTCTTTGGGGAAATGACTATTTAGATCTTCTGCCCATTTTTTGATTGGGTTGTTTTTCTTAACATAGAGCTGCATGAGCTGTTTGTATATTTTGAAGGTGAATCCCTGGTCAGTTGCTTCAGTTGCAAATATTGTCTCCCATTCTGTGGGTTGTCTTTTCATTTTGTTTCTGGTTTCCTTTCCTATGCAAATGCTTTTAAATTTAGTTTGGTCCCACATGTTTATTTTTGTTTTTATTTTCATTACTCTAGGAGGTGGATCAAAAAAGATTTATGTTAGAGAGTGTTCTGCCTATGTTTTCCTCTAAGAGTTTTTTAGTATCTAGCCTTACATTTAGATCTTTGATATGTTTAGAGTTTTCTTGGTGTGTATGGTATTAGAGAATGTTCTGATTTTATCCTTTTACATGTAGTTGTCCAGTTTTCCAAGCATGTCTTATTGAAAAGTGTTTTCTCTGTTGTGTATTCTTGCCTCCTTTGTCATAGATTAATTGACCATAAATGCATGAGTTTATTTCTGGGCTTTCTGTCCTATTATGTTGATCTATATTTCTGTCATTGTGCCAGCACTGTACTGTTTTGGCCATTGTAGCTTTTTAGAATAGTCTGAAATCAGGGAGCCTGATTCCTCCAAATGTTTTTCTTTCTTGGGATTGCTTTGGCTTTTAGGGGTCTTTTGTGTTTTCATACAAATTAAAAAATGTTTTGTTCTAGTTTTGTGAAAAATGCCATTGGTAAATAGCTACCTGTTGTAACCACTCTGATTTCTAACTTGATAATCTCAAAAATTATAATAAATATATTATCTGTGTTTGCTTTACAACATTGTCAAATGTATGAAATGATTAACAAATGCATCATAAATGTGAGTTATTACAGTTAGATTGCAATTTCTTTAAATCTGAAGCATCAGTCTTTGTGAAGTGATATATTGCTCAACTAAATCAAATATGTGCATTTGGAATTCTCTGTACATATATGTCTAAAATGCATTTGAAATAAGAGATTCTACAGTTGATAATAAGTCATTCAAGTTTGGAGTTAAATGTACCTAACATTAGTAGTGCTGTAAAACTTAATTGCTTTCTCTGAGGCTGGAATGACAAACACATGAAGAACAAAAAATACGTGAATGGATGTAGGTGAATTTCTTTGCAGCCAAGCCAAATGCTGGTGACAAAAAAACCCCAAGATTTTCATTTCCAAACTGATGCTTTTGCCATGATAGGTGTGTCTGTGTTATTAAAAAGAAGCTGTGTTAGCTTGAATTCTCTGGAGTAGAGCCCTCTATGAGTACTGCCCATGTGTCCTGGGGAGATGGCCCCAGAAAGCAGTGATGAGAATGCAGGAAAAGTGAAGCTGGGAAAGAGGGGAATCAAACATCAAGGTGCATGGCTGAGGTCACTGCTCTGGGCACCAGGAGTGACTTTACCAGGGCCTCCAGAGAGAGATAGAGACTGCCTCCCAGAATTGTCCACCCAGGGAGGAGCCAGCAGTCATTATTTGTTAGTTTCCATTTTCCAAGGTTTAATATTGCCCCAAGATTCCACCAGTGTCCGTAGTGTTGCAAAACACAGTTAATATGAAAAAAGGCCACAGGCCATATGGAACCAACCATCCACCCACTTGTGCTTAAATCAGAGGTGCAGGCAAGAGGATACTGGGCAGGGGATAAGAGACCTCTGAGAGAAAAGTTCATAGCTCAGCATCCTAAATTTACTGGCCTGATGTCAGTCTCACTTGATATGGGAATGAGTTGAGGTGAAAGAATGACTATATCCTCACTCTTCTGCTGAGTTTGTTCATCTTTGAAGACCATGTTACCATTATGTCCCAAGATGTCCATTTCTTTTGATAAGTAAGGCTTGAGTGGGAGAAGTAGGCAAGAACAATTGAATAAGTGTTGGTCCTGACTGGGCCTTTATTTAACAGTATTATCAGCTATCTTCATAGATAGATTAGGAGGAAAAAGAAAAAACAGCCTATACTATTTACCAATAAAATGGCACAATTTCACCAGATAGCCACAACTTTCTGCAAAAGTAGGGGTCATAGCCTTGCATGTATGTTTGAGGTATTTTTAAATACTTTGACATTATTCACAGGTTCTTAAGATTTTTTCAGTCTATTCCAAGAAGTTTAAACAAAACCTGAACATTTGCACAGACTTCTTGAGGTGTGGCTTGATCCAGGTCGTCAAACTACGTTGCCTGGACATGTTTCTGAAGCTTCTGACCTCTCATTCCAGTGTGAGTTATCCTTGATTCAGAGCCTGTATCCAACCCAGTAGTCAATTTTCTCAACTCTCCCTTCAAAAGGTATCTCAGATCCAGCACTTTCCCACGACTGTTATCAGTATACCTGGCTCACACCTCCCATCTTTTCTGATCTCAATTCCTGTAGTAACCTCCTAACTGATCTGTTTCTGCTCATTCTCTGCCTACAGCTAGTTCTCCAAGAGTTATGCTTAAATACAAGTGAAATTGTGGCTTCTCTAGCATGGCAGAGGTAAAGACTCTGTACTTCCAATACAGGGGGCATGGGTTTGATCCCTGGTTGGGGAACTAAGATCCCACATGCTGCATGGTACATCCACAACAAACAAACAAGCAGAAAAAAGCCCCTAAAACCCATAAAAATATAAGTGAGATTGCATGACTTTCTGTCACACCTAGTGGTACAGGACCTTGTTTTTAAAATCTTGCAGGAGCTGGCCGCGGCTCTTTCCAGCTCCTACCTGTCACTTGTATGCTCTAGCTACACAGCTCCCTTGATGTTCCTCAAGCCTACAGCTTCCCTCATCCTTTACACCTCTTCCTGCAGATAATCACACGGTTCATTCTTTTAACTTCCATTAGACTTTGTTCAAATGTCATGTCCTCAGAGAGACCCGCCCTGCCTGACTGCCGTGTCTAAAATGGAACGTCTGTCAGTCTTTATCCTTGTTGCTTTCTTTACTTTTCTTTTTGGGCTCTATCTGCCTAATCTTTCTGTCTGTTTATTGCTTGCTTCTCCCATGAGAATTACACATTCTTTTTTAAAAAAAATGTCTATTGGAGTATAGTTGCTTTAAAATGTTTGTGTTAGTTTCTGCTGCAAAGTGAACTAGCTATACACATACCTATGCTATGCTAAGTCGCTTCAGTCGTGTCCGCCTCTGTGCGACCCCATAGATGGCAACCCACCAGGCTCCCCCGTCCCTGGGATTCTCCAGGCAAGAACACTGGAGTGGGTTGCCATTTCCTTCTCCAATGCATGAAAGTGAAAAATCAAAGTGAAGTCAGTCATGTCAGACTCTTTGGGACCCCATGGACTGCAACCTACCAGGCTCCTCTGTCCATGGGATTTTCCAGGCAAGAGTACTGGAGTGGGGCGCCATTCCTTCCCATTTAGGTCACCACAGAGCATTGAGTAGATAAGGATTCCCTATGCTATACAGTGGGTTCTCATTAGTTAACTGTTTTATACATAGTTATATATATATATCAGTTCCAATCTCCCAATTCATTCCACCACCACCCCTTTCCCCTTTGGTGTCCACAGACTATACATTCTATGAGAGTGGAGATTGAGGCATTCACTGCTGTCTCTAGTGCCAAAAGCAGTGCCTGGACCATGGAAAGTGATGGATAATATCCTGGTTATTCTTCAGGTCTACTGCACCTGACTGCCTGTCTGAATTTTTGTTTGTTTGTTTGTTAGTTATTCTCTTGTTGACTGAGCAAGCTACTCCATTTACAGTCCCTTAACTGTTCACCTGAACAGTTGAACGGCAACCCACTCCTGCTCCCCATGCCTGCTTTCTCTGCCCTGGAAGCCTCTCAGGGCTCTGCCAGGTGGAAAATGCCAGCCTTCTCAGTAGCTTCTGTCTGTATGTACTCTGGGTCATGTCTTCCTCAGACCTGGTTGGTTGATCTATGAGTGTGACTGTATGTCCCTTTCGTCTTCCAAAAATCATTTACTTTATCATTTCAGTAGGATTCTGTGAGGAGAGGTACATGTATGTATTCCACCAGATACTTTGAGCCATGAGCTCCTGGTTAATAGCTTTTTAAGCATGAAACTGTTAGGACTGTGTGTGTGTGTTTCTTTAGAAATTGTATAATGTAAAGGGAGTATTCCAGGGCCTTAGCCAGAAGTGGTCTGGAGCCAATAAGATCCAGATTGGTGGAATTTGGTTTATAGGCTGGTAAAGGAAAACCATCCAGTGTCATTTCTGTAACCTTCTTTCAGCTGGAGTCTCATGGATGAATTAAAAGGTTCCACTAGGGACCAGACCCTGAAGATTATGTCAATAACCACTCAGCAGCATTTCAAGTGGGCCTTCCACATATAAGAAAGGACACACAAATAAGAAGTTAAACTTTTCACAAAAATTCTGCCAACATGCACCAGTACTAGAAGTGTTGTGCTGTGCTTAGTCACTCAGTTGTGTCTGGCTCTTTGCAACCTCATGGACTATAGCCCGCCAGGCTCCTCTGTCTATGAAGATTCTCCAGGCAAGAATACTGGAGTGGGTTGCCATGCCCTCCTCTAGGAGACCTTCCCAACCCAGGGATCAAATTCAAGTCTCCCACATTGCAGGTATATTCTTTACTGTCTGAACCACCAGGGAATATAGAAATGTATAAATAAAATATGATTTGACATTTCTCTCAAATCTAGAGCTCTGAGTGAAGTAACTTTTGAAAAATTTTTTCTGAAATTGAAAAAATTGAATATTTTTTTTGAAATTGAAAATTATATTTTTTGGAGTATAGTTGATTTTTAATATTAGTTTCAGATATACAGTACAGTGCGTCAATATTTTTATAGATTATACTGTTTCAAGTTATTACAAAATAATGGCCATATTTCCCTGTGTTGTATAATACATTTATGTTGTTATGTTTTTATACCTAATAGTTTGTATCTCTTAATCCCCCACCCTTCTCTTGCCCCTTCCCCTTTTCTTTCCCCACTGGTAACCACTAGTTTGTTCTTTATGAGTCCATTTCTCTTTTGTTGGGCTTCCCTGGTGGCTCAGAGGTTAAAGCATCTGCCTGCAATGTGGGAGACCTGGGTTCGATCCCTGGGTTGGGAAGATCCCCTGGAGAAGGAAATGGCAACCCACTCCAGGATTCTTGTTATATGCATTCATTTGTCTTATTTTTTAGATTCCACATATAAGTGATAACATACAGTATTTGTTTTTCTTTGCCTGACTTATTTCACTGAGCCTAACACCCTCACCATCTGTTGGTGGACACTTGGGTTGCTTCCATATCTTGGCTATTGTAAATGATGCTTCTGTGAGCATTGGGGTACACGTATCTTTTCAAGTTAGTGTTTTCACTTTTTTCAAATATATACCCAGGAATGGAATTGCTGGAGAATATGGTAGTTCTGTTTTTAGTTTTTTTGAGCCACTGCTATACTATTTTCTGCAATGACTATACCAATTTACATTCCCACCAACAGTGCTGAAGCATTCCCATTTCTCCGCATCCTGGCTAACATTGATCATTTGTAGACTTTTTGATGTTAACCATTCTGACAGGTGGGCTCCCCTAGTAGCTTAGTGGTTAAGAATTTGCCTGCTAATGCAGGAAACACAGGTTTAATCCCTGACCCAGGAAGATCCCCTGGAGAGGGAAATGGCAACCCATTCTACTATTCTTGCCTGGGAAATCGTATGGACGGAGGAGCCTGGTGGACTATGGTTCACAGGGTCACAAAGAGTCAGACACGACTTAGCGACTGAACAATGACAACATTCTGATAGGTGTGAGGTGATATGTCACTGTAGTTTTGATTTACATTTCTCTACTAATTAGTGATGTTAAGGAGTTTTCCATGTGCCTCTTAGCCATCTGTACGTCCTCTTTGGAAAAAAGTCTATTCAGGTTTCTCCCCATTTAAAAATCAGGGTTTTGTTGTTAGAGGTATCTGAGCTTTTTATATATTTTGGATATTCATCCATTATGGGTTATACAATTTGCAGATGTCTTCTCCCATTCAATAGGTGGTTTTTTCATTTCTTGATGGTTTCCTTTGCTGTGCAAAAGGTGAGTGAAGTAACTTTTGTGTTATAGACATCTTTTAATTTGGCAGGTAAATTTTAACCTCATAATAAAAGTACTTCCTTTTCAGACAGAAAAGATAATTCTAAATGTATTAGTTTACTTGGTATCTTTTTTTTGTTTGTTTTTGCTTGGTATCGTTTCAGTGTTCTTTGAGTAAGGGTCAGTACCAGCAAGTCCTATTAAAAGGCTTCACTGTATAGTGCAGTGTTTCACTATGTGTAAATTTCCGCTGAGTTTTAGTTAAGCAAAGCACAGTGGCTTTTGATCACCACTCCATCGATTACTTATAAAAGGGATGACTAAACAGGGGGCACATACTTAGTTAAAATTCCAAATATAGCTCTAGGAGGAAAGGGGAAGGAAAAAAATTGTTCCTTGATAATCACAAATAATAATGTCTCCCTTAAAATATCCTAAAACGGTTTCATCATAAAGGTATTAATGTTCACTAAGTCCTGACTATGTGAAGTGTGTCTTCAGAGCTGAGCACCAGCATCACTGGGGAGCTTGTTAGGAATGCAAAAGCTCAGGCCTGGCCCCGGATCTATTGAATCAGAATCTGCAGTTGAGCAAGATCCCCATGGTGATTTGTATGCACCTTAAAGCTTGCAAATGTGTGCGTGGTCAGTCATGTCCAACTCTTTGCGACCTTGTAGACTGTAGCCTGCCAGGCTCCTCTGTGTGGAATTCTGCAGGCAAGAATACTATAGTAGTTGCCATTTCTTTCTCCAGGGGAAAGGCGACCCCTTAGTTCGATCTAAGACACTCCATAAATCTCTGCTTCTCAAATGTGGCTGCTCTTTGATATCACTTGGCAAGTTTGAAAAATTACTTAAGACTGGATCCCACTCCCAGAGATTCTGGTTTAATTAGTATGAGGCATACTAGGTTACTAGTATGGCTAGTAACCTAGGCATAAACAGTTTGGAAAAACTCCCCAGGTAATTCTAATGAGCAGCTGAGACTGAGAATCAATCTTAAAAATGAAACCCAACATCATATTCATTATGTCATAATAAATGATAGTAGTAGTATTGGAGGACAATAAAGTCTTCAGAAAGCCCAGATGAAAGCAAATATGGAGACTGTAATTAATGAAAAGGTTTTGTCCCATTATCACATTAATACTGATCAGTTCATCAGATTAGCAGAGTGATAAGGGGATGGGAGAGAAATGATAGTAAAGGGTAGGACTTGAAATACAGGGTGAGGCATAGTAACCTAGACCTTGAAAAGTATCAGTCCCTAAATACATGGCCTTCAATAGCGAGGGTTCAGTACCTATGCTAGGGTGGCTAGCAAAGGGTCACCATCATTCACCTTTGGAAAATTGGAACCCAAGGAAACCTCAAGTGGTTCTCTTGTGCTTCCCTGTCCTGTCATGAGCATTGATATATGCCCATGACATATAAGAAGTTCATAAGAAGGAAGGAGGAAAGCCAGGTATTATTACTGCCTTTGCTTGAGTCCTCATCATCTTTTATTTCATGTCACTGAACTCCTAAATGGCTTCCCTGCCTCTCATCATCCTCCTAACTTCATCTTCCAAGTGCTTCCAGAGTGATCTTTCTCATGTAAGATTTTGATCCCATCAATCCATTGCTTAAAACCCCTCCAAACACATCCCCCTTACATGAAACATCACCTCCATCCCATAGTGGGTCTAGGAGGAAATTAAGATTTATTGAGCATTAAGTACTGCTTTTGTTCTCAAAACAAGATCTGTGAGGTAGGTATTATTGATCCCATTGTACAGATTAAGAAAGTAATGTCCTTTATCATGGGTAGAATATTTAATGTCAGAGGTGAAATTAGAATTCTCATGTGCCTGGATCTTCCCTGTCTAGCATGGTATAGAAGATCTTTCATAATCTCATACCTTTTGTGGATTCATCTTTCAACTTTTTCCCATGTTATAGATGCCCACGCAAGCATTGCTGCTGCTGCTGCTGCTGCTAAGTCGCTTCAGTCGTGTCCGACTCTGTGCGACCCCATAGACAGCAGCCCACCAGGCTCTCCTATCCCTGGGATTCTCCAGGCAAGAACACTGGAGTGGGTTGCCATTTCCTTTTCCAACGCATGAAAATGAAAAGCGAAAGTGAAGTCGCTCAGTCGTGCCTAACTCTTAGCGACCCCATTGACTGCAGCCTACCAGGCTCCTCCGTCCATGGGATTTTCCAGGCAAGAGTACTGGAGTGGGGTGCCATTGCCTTCTCCACACACAAGCATTACACATCCTCAAAACACATGCTTCTTACTATTTCTTTAAAATTAATTTCCTTTAAACTTTTGAACACGATATTTGTTTCTGTAATGTACCCCTTTAAAAAAAGAATCTTTGAACCCTTCTGTGGCCTTTCAAATTCAAATTCAGTGTTATTTCCTACATAAAGTATTCCCCAAACCCCCTCAATAGAATGTGTCTCTCTCTCTTCAGTGTAATTATAGTACTTTCCTCATATCCTGTAAGCTTTCAACATCTTGTTTTATAATTATTTTGGTCTCTTTATTTCTCTCTTATACAGTGAGGTTCTTGAGGATGCAAATCATGTCTTACTCATTTTTGTAAGCAACATCTTCTTCATCTTGGGATCTGTATCAGTCCTCTTGGGCTAAGTTATGCCATATAACAACCCCTTAAAACTGAGTCTCCTAAAAAAGCAAAGGTGTGTTTCTTGCTTATGTATGAGTAGGTTGTGGTGCTTTTTCATGCTGTCTTCTCTCCAAAATCCAGGTTGATAGAGCAGATTCCATCTGGAATGTGGCTGGTTTTGTGACAGAAAGGAGAGAATGTGATCCATGAGATTATAAATTTTCTGCTTAGAAATGAAACACACCTCACCTAGCCATATTTCTTTGGCTAAAGCAAGTCATATGGCTACTTCTAATTTCAGTAGTGTTATGATATATAATTTTACAGCAGGAGTGAGCATTTCAAGTTACATGGCCAAGTCCAATGTCAATGAGACAGGGGTTTGTAAGCCTCTCTCCAATGAGAGAAGGCAGTGAACAGTCCCGTCTACTGCAGGGCCATCTACATGCCAGGAACATTCCCCATTTGTCACACAGCAAGTTGCATTTTATATGAACTTGCATTGTATTCCTTTTAAATATTAAAGCTGCTGCTGCTGCTAAGTCGCTTCAGACATGTCTGACTCTGTGCGACCCCATAGACGGCAGCACACCAGGCTCCCCTGTCCCTGGGATTCTCCAGACAAGAACACTGGAATGGGTAGCCATTTCCTTCTCCAATGCATGAAAGGGAAAAGTGAAAGTGAAGTCGCTCAGTCGTGTCTAACTCTTAGCGACCCCATGGACTGCAGCCTACCAGTCTCCTCCGTCCATGGGATTTTCCAGGCAAGAGTACTGGAGTGGGGTGCCATTGCCTTCTGTGATACCAGGTACTAGGGAACACATTTTTTATATGCAGCTTCACCTATTACGGGCAAACCATATGTATTTCAACCCATTCACCACTCTTCCACTATAACAAATGTAATTCCCAATTTTATCCCTGATACGACCACTCAACCACTTCCACAGACTTCAAAGCAAGTCAGATTACTTTTCCTCCTCATTTTTGTGATGACTAAGAATATAATGCTAAGATTCAGTTTTGCAGATTAGGTGGGTCACAACATCGTATTTTAGATTCTCCAAATTAAGTCTCAGTTCTGTTTTCCATTATCTAGCCAATTAACAAAGCAGTTATAATACGTGGGTTCAGAAACTTTTTTCCTTCTTTGTCAATATTCACCAAGCCAAAACTTGGTTGAAGAAGGTTAAACTTTACTTAACAACTGCTATAAAAAGGTAAATGAGAGAAATAAAAAAGAAAGAAGAGGATTTTTCCCTATCAAACCTTTTATATTCAATTTATCAGTATCGTGGAGACATTATACCAAGGTCTGTTACTTTAGTTAACCTGTAAAAATGCAGATGTGTTTTTATTAGCATGAAAGCTGACCTTATTCCTGCTCCACGCAGTTCTGCACATGCCATGTTGCTCCTGCAAATGACATGATACACCTTTGAAACATAGACTGCTGACAGGGAATTTTCTGTAACAATCATTTTGAAGATAAATTAGACAAAGGCTTTTTGCCCTAATACGAGCATTTAACTCATGTGAGGTAACTAAAATATGTTTTATGCCTAAGTACTTGATTTAAATCTTAATTGAAATCATTGTGACACTATGCATATACAGATGTCCAAAATATTCAAACTCTATCATACCAGGATATTTTTCAATGTGTCCTGCATATTTGACCCATTTTGCATTATTGATCAGTGAGAGTCTTTTCATTCAGCAGATTTTTTTTGAACAGTTAGTATATTACACGTACTGTGCTAAGCATTTTCTGTCGATTATTTCATTCAATATAAGAGTGTCAGGAAATACTTTCTTTGAAAATCATACTGAAGTCAAGCCCTGAAGAGCACATGGGGTTTGCCAGGGGAAGAAAGAACCTTTCAGGTGGAAGGTACAGCTGGACAAAACCCTAAAGTGCAATACATCTTTGCATGTTCAAGGAACTGAAAAGAGACAAGTGTGGCTGGGACAGAGGATAAGTGGTAACAAGTGGGTAAGATGACAGTACTGTCACCATGTGTGGAGATGTTGAGCTAATGTATATTTTCTGTATCTAATATATGAGTGTCAATTTGTATTTATTTAAAAAGCAACCTCACTTGGCTTTGGAGGAAAGAGAATCCTCCTATACTGTTGGTGGGATTGTAAATAGGTGCAGCCACTATGGAAAACACTCTGAAGGTTCCTTTAAAAAGTAAATATAGCAATGACCATATGATCCAGCAATCCCACTCGTGGTCATATATCTGGAAAAGATGAAAACTCTTAATTTGAAAAGATACATGTACCCCAATGTTCATAGCAGCACTATCTACAATAGCCAAGACGTGGAAGCAACCTGTGTCCATTGACAGATGAATGGATAACGAAGATGTGATTCGTATATGCAATGGAATATTACTTGGCTGTAAAAAAGAATAAAGTGATGCCATTTGTAGCAACATGGATGGACCTAGAGATTATCTTACTAAGTGAAGTAAGCCAGACAGAAAAAGACAAATATCATGTGATATCACTCATATGTGGAATCTAAAAAGGTGATATAAATGAGCTCACAATATGTGACCTTTTGTGTATAGCTTGTTTCACTTAGTGTTGTGTTTGCAAGATTCATCCATGTTGTAGTATATATCAATACTTCTTTCCTTTTTATGGCCAAATTTGTCTCATTGTGTGAATGTACCACATATTGTCTACCCACTCACTAGTTGATGGATACTGGATGTTTAATTTTTATTTTACTGATATATTAAAGTATACTTGATTTACAATGTGTTAATTTCAGGTGTACAGCAAAGTGATTGAGTTACATATATATACATATGTTCATTCTTTTTCAGATTTTTTTCCCTTATAGCTTATTACAGAATATTGAGTAGAGTTTTCTGTGTTATACAGAAACGGTTTTTTTCTGCTTTGGGCTATTATGAATAATGCTGCTATCAACATTCATGTACAAATTTTTGTTTGGACATATGTTTTTATTTCTTTTGGGTATATACCTAGGAGTGAAATTGCTTGGTTATATGATAATGCTATATTTAACTTTGTGAGGAACAGTCAAACTGTTTTTCATAATACCAGCAATTTATGAGGATTAAAACTTCTCCAGGTCCTCACCAACATTGCTTATTTTCTGTTTGTTTCTGTTCTAACTATAGCATCTTAGTGAATGTGAAGTGGTATTTCATTGTGGTTTTTATTTAAATTTTCCTAATGATGCTCGTAATCTTTTGTGTGTTTATTGACCAGTTATTTGCATATCTTCTGTGGAGAACTGTCTGTTTGAATCTGCCCACTTTTTAACTTAGTTGTTTATAATAGCAGTAAGAGTTCTTTTTATATTCTAGATATTAATCTGTTGTAAATGTTTTCTCTCATCAATTGAGGTGATCATCTGTCTTTTTCCTTCATTTCTATAAATATGTATTACATCAATTGAATTTTATATGTTGAACCACCCTTATGTTTCTTGGATATGTTCCACTGGGGATGGTATATAATCCTTTTAACATGCTGCTGCATTATCTTTGCTAATGCTTTGTTGAAGATTTTTGCATCTATATTCCTGAGGGATATTGGTCTATAGTTTTCTTTTCTTGTGATGTCTTTGTATAGTTTTGATATCAGGATAATACTCATAAAATGAGATTAGAAGTAGTTCCTCCTCTTCTGTTTTCTGGAAGAGTTTGGGAAGGATCAGTGTTAATTGGTCTTTAAACATTTGGTTGAATTTATTAGTGAAGTCATTTGGTCCAAGATTTTTCTTTGTTGGAAGTTGTTTGCTTACTGATTCAATCCCTTTGCTTGTTATAGATCTATTCAGATTTTATATTTCTTACTGAGTCAGATTTGGTAGTTTGTGTGTTTAAGAATTTGTCCATCTACTTTAGGTTATCTAATTTGTTGGCATATAGCTGTTCATAGTGTTCTCTTACAATCCTTTTTATTTCTGCAAGGTTCCAGTGAAGTCCCTACTGTTCTTCCTGATTTTAGTAATTTGAGTCTATTCCCTTTTGTCTTTGGTCAGTCTAGCTTGTCAATTTTGTTCATCTTTTGAAGGAACCGAGTTTTGGTTTCAGTGATTCTTTTTATTATTTTTTCTAGTCTCTATTTTATTTATTTCCACTCTAATCTCTATTATTTCATTTTTCTACTAGTTTTGTGTTTAGTTTGCTCTTTTTCTGATTCCTTAAGGTATAGACTTAGGTCATTGATTTGAGTTTTAAACAGGTATCTTACAAGGATGAAAGGGGGGCTTAAAGCAACCATGTATCCAGGTGATACCTGATTAGTTCCAGAACACAGATATATAATCACTGTGAAAAAGTCTTGAAAGCGTTTGTCACTCAGTCATGTCCGACTCTTTGTGACCCTATGAACTGTAGCCTGCCAGGCTCCTCTGTCCAGGAAATTCTCCAGGCAAGAAGAGTGGAGTGGGTTGCCATTCCCTTCTCCAGGGGATCTTCCCAACCCAGGAATTGCACCCAAATCTCCAGTATTGGCAGGTGGATTCTTTACCATTGAGCCACTGGGGAAGTCTCATAATCAGTGTGTTTACCATCAAAAACTGCTGGGAGGGAGGAAAGAGGAGGAAAGGAAAAAGAGGAAAGGAGGGAGGGAGTAAATGAACTCTCATCCTTAAAGTCAATTCCAAGGGATAAATCACACCAAGTTTTTAAATAATTTAAATAACTGTTTGACCTCCCAGGTCAACTATGAAAAATATGTTGAGGTTTGTTATTGGTGGTGTTACTTAAATATTTGTTACTCTCTCTGTGCACGCTGTTAAAGCCTAATGAGTCAAAGATCACCAGAGACAAGCCTAGTTTGACATAATCTTATGTACTGCCTCAGTGAAGTGATAGAAGTGCACCCCGGAGAGACTGAATTGCTGCTCTCAATGAGAAGAAAGATGGAGGCATCTTTTGTAAGGTTTGGCTTCCTGTTGAAAGATTCAATGAAGTCAGTTAAGTGGGGATCAGTTCTGAACTGGTTGGTGTTTCTGAGGTGGGATCAGGGAAAGCAGGGATTAACTAAATGTTAGTGTTGTCATGACTCAAGGGCAGTTTAACAGTTGGGTATCCTCAGTGATAGATAGAAATAGCAGAGTGTACTTGGGAGCATTATTGGTAAAGTGAAAGTGAAAGTCACTCAGTCGTCTCCAACTCTTCACGACCCCATAGACTATATAGTCCATGGAATTCTCCAGGCCAGAATACTGGAGTGGGTAGCCTTTCCCTTCTCCAGGGGATCTTCCCAACCCAGGGATTGAACCCAGGTCTCCCGCATTGCAGGCAGATTCTTTACCATCTGAGCCACAAGGGAAGCCCAAGAATGCTGGACTGGGTAGCCTACCCCTTCTCCAGCAGATCTTCCTATCCCAGGAATCGAACCAGGGTCTCCTGCACTGCAGGTGGATTCTTTACCAACTGAACTATCAGGGAAGCATTATTGGTTAAGGAAAGTAGTAAAAATTAAAATCAGGACAAGGAGTAGGGAGAGTGATTGCATAGCCTTGAGTGAACCACATTTCCTGTTAATTTTTTGCAATTGTCTGTTTCTGTCCTCCCAGCATGATTAACAACAGAGTTGCTTTTTTTTTCTGTTTTAACCTGAGGCAGTTTTTTTTCAATCTCAGACAGATTTTCATTATTTTAGTGTCTATATTCTAGTCATCTGGTGAATGTCATGTATAATTAAGAGCTTGTTTAGTTGTAAATGACGTTAAATCTTTAGAGGTACTCTTTGCTACAAAAGCGTCATGATAAAGTAATTTCTATTCCTTTGGTTAAATTTCAGTTCTCTTTTAAAAATTGACTAGGAAGTATGTCTTTAGGACCTCCTTCTCTCTGTCTTGATCATTGACTCTTAGGGGATATAAAACAAGAGGGTTAATCAAGTATTGCCTCCAGCAGCTATGCCATAGTTTTTTAAATCTTTCATACTACTAAAAGAGCTAATTTCATACAAAGCTCAGTCATAAATAAATTGTCTCAGGGTATCTGAAAACTCCTTGAGGGCCAAGATCTTGTTATATTCACATTTGTACCCCCTCACAGCTTAGCACGGGGCCTTGTATATGTGACTCTCAATAAATATTTGCTGGGTTGAATCCTATTTGAAAAAGAACTTTGAGAGCACTACATAAAAGATTGAGTATATTGTAAGACAAGAAAGAAATGTTGATCTTAACTGTACCTGGAAGTGTGTATGTCATTTTAATACTTTCCCGAAGGCTAAGAATAATCAATCTCAAGAGACAAAACCACGTTCTTTTTTCCAAAAGGAAAGTGAGTTTCCACATCGATTTAGTGAAGCAGTGTCCTATCCTTTACTGAATACCTTCAAATCATCTTTATCATGTTTTATTTTTCTACCAATCTATCTAAAATGCATTTAATATAGAAGTATCTACCAGAACGTAGAATTATAGTAATAATGTTCATTCTTATTAGTTAGCATATTAACCATTATAATTACAGTAACTACATGCAACCTGTAACTTAGTGTTTCTTTTAGAAACAAAATTCTCCCTGAACACAATGAAGTCTATTGGTAATAATGGCAACCTTTGTAATTTTTTTCTTTTAACAGTCCATATCTGTGCTCTGCAGAACATTGGATAATAGTTTGTTTTATTTCATTTTTTGAAAAAGCCTTTTTTTCTTCAAACCTGCTTGTTTGAAAAAGTGGAAAAAAGCTTGCTTTGTTTCAAATTGAGCCTATATTTACAGTTTGAACAGTGCATTTATATTATGATTTCATTTATAATGTATATATGTCTGTGTGTATCCAGTAAGGGGAGAATATACAAAGAGCTATGAGAGTTAAGATGATCCAGACATCTCTTTCATCTTGGGAACACTGGGCATAATTTCAGAGAGGCTGAATGTGAGCTGGATATTGAGGAAGAGAATGTTCTTTTAATGGAACGCAAGGCTTTTCTAAGGAAGGGGATGATATGAGTATTGGATGCGGTTGAGAAAACTCTCCTTGAATTTCAGGTTTTCCAGTTTGGTGTGGATTGTTTTTTAAGGTTAATTTGGGTCAGGCGATTTTGATTTGGATTCCCTTCAAACTTGACTCTGAGACAAAGATTTGGGTGCCTGCAGGTTGTTTATTTGGGAATTACTTTCAAGAAGTATAAATGAGGAAGTAAGACAGTGAAGGGAGAAAAGCACCAACACAGGGTTCATTGATGAGCGAGTTACCTCTGTGGGCACCTGGGGCCCAGTCTCTTTAGGGAACCCCCTAGTAAACCATGTGGGACACATTATTTCACTGGAAGAGGGGAAAGTTGGGTCATTTATCTTTGAAGTCTCATTCTGCATTGGTTGAGAATTGAGGAGTAAGGTAACTACATCGACCCTTGTCTGGGTTGCTACTGTAGGCAGCAAGTCGCACTCCCCAGTTGTTGGGGAAATGCCTCAGAGAGAGGAGAAACACAAGAGCTTGAGATGAAAATTTGACAGCAGGTTGGGAATCGTGTCCATCTATAGCTTTAGGTGTACTCATGATAGCTGAGAGGGTATGGGAAAGGGCATCAACAGAGTCTACTTCAAAGACCTTGAATACCAAGGTAAGGCTTTCTTTTCTTTTTTTGACCACACAGTGTGACATGTGGAATCTAAGCTCCCCAACCAGGGATTGATTGCTGTGCCCTTTGCATTGAAAGTGCAATGCCTTAACCCCTGGATTGCTGGGGAAGTCCCAAGATGAGGCTTTTTCAACAGGTGATGGAACTCTTGAGATTAGCTGAGAAATAAGAAGACAAGTGTATCAGGAAGACACATAGTGAATTGCTTGCAGAATAAACACTGCAGGGCAAAGCAACCAGATATGGGATATGATTTATGCAGTAATAGTTAATCAGACTTTGAATTACACATGGTATAGGTAGAATGAGAATGAGTCAGTGGGAATGAAGAGAAGAAATATTCTGGGTAGCTGATTCATGTTGAGGTTTGAAAGAGAACAACAAAATTCTGTAAAGCAATTATCTTTCAATTTAAAAAATTAATTTAAAAAATAAATAAAAATAAAGTGACATGAAAGTAAAAAAAAAATATTCTGGGTAAAGTTTGAAGAAAAGATGTCAAATGATCATTCCTAGGGGTTATAAGAGAGAGAGCTGAGAAGGAATACAAACTTAGAAACTTTCTGTGAGGAGTAGAGACCTTTTTTGAGCCTAAATCATTTGGAGATTCATAGAAAGCCAAAGAATGTGCACTAGGGGTGGGGAGGGAATGCATAGGAATGACAAAAATTAATTTTTATCCACTCAATTCAGAATCTTAGGAACATTAAGAAATCTCTGATTCCTTCCAGTCTCATTTCCACCTGTGGGACAGGTTCTCATTTGAGTCATAGCTCTCAGTTCCACTATCCACTAGAATTATCCAAGAAAGCTTGTAAAAATCATGTCCAGGCCTCTTCTCAGGCCAGTTAGATTCCAGGAGTGACACTCAGGCTTTAGTGGTTTTTACAGCTCCCCAGATTACTCCACAAGGGAGAACCACTGGGTTATTTTCATCAAGTATTTAATAAATTCTATTTTAATCCTCAACATCAAGTCATCAGTTCTAATTCTGATTTTCTCTTATAAATGGGTTACTGTTTTGTTTGTTTGTTTGTTTGTTTTTTGGAAAGACTTAAATTTCTTATTCAACCATTGTGGTAACTGTACCCTGCTACCTTGATGACATTCAGTTCAGTTCAGTTGCTCAGTCGTGTCCGACTCTTTGCGACCCCATGAATCGCAGCACACCAGGCCTCCCTGTCCATCACCAACTCTCAGAGTTCACTCAGACTCACGTCCATCGAGTCCGTGATGCCATCCAGCCATCTCATCCTCTGTCGTCCCCTTCTCCTCCTGCCCCCAATCCCTCCCAGCATCAGAGTCTTTTCCAATGAGTCAACTCTTCTCATGAGGTGGCCAAAGTACTGGAGTTTCAGCTTCAGCCATCATTGCTTCCAAAGAAATCCCAGGGCTGATTTCCTTCAGAATGGATTGGTTGGATCTCCTTGAGTCTTCAAGTGACTCTCAAGAGTCTTCTCCAACACCACAGTTCAAACGCATCAATTCTTTGGCGCTCAGCTTTCTTCACAGTGCAACTCTCACATCCATACATGACCACAGGAAAAACCATAGCCTTGACTAGGCGGACCTTAGTCGGCAAAGTAATGTCTCTGCTTTTGAATATGCTATCTAGGTTGGTCATAACTTTCCTTCCAAGGAGTAAGCGTCTTTTAATTTCATGGCTGCAGTCACGATCTGTAGTGATTTTGGAGCCCCCCAAAATAAAGTCTGCCACTGTTTCCACTGTTTCCCCATCTATTTCCCATGAAGTGATGGGACTGGATGCCATGATTTTAGTTTTCTGAATGTTGAGCTTTAAGCCAACTTTTTCACTCTCCACTTTTACTTTCAAGAGGCTTTTTAGTTCCTCTTCACTTTCTGCCATAAGGGTGGTGTCATCTGCATATCTGAGGTTATTGATATGACATTACTAGCATCCAAATCCTCTTTTTTTTTTGCCAAACTTCTCTAGCCTCGAATAATATCTGAACTTTAGTCCTAAGGGTAAAGCTTTGTTGTCAGGCTTTCCTAATGCCGATAGATAGCCTGCCAGCTTGAATGTGTTCATCACAGTCCCATGTGCTGTCCCAATCTCTAATATAGGTAAAATTCCTCCAAAGTTCACAGCCAAACTTTGTTTCTCCTGATTTTAAAAATCATGTATTTTTTTTTCTGTCATGTTATAAGAATCCATTATGTTTTCCTTTTCTGTATGGGCTGAGTGAAACTTTAGATTTTGGGGAATGTAAAATTTAAATTTTACACTTAAGTTTAGGGAGTATAGTACACTCGCTACCAAGAAATTGAAGCCAGTTGACCAGGCCAACCACCTCTTCCAGCCTGCTCCCGCCCTGTTCAATATCAGAAGGTATTGAACCCCAATGTCTTGGCCTCCCACAATGTCATTATTCAACACATGTATCTACTTATCTTGTATCTGTATCAATCGTACCTGTTCCCTCTAGTGTCTGTTTATGAGATGTTTCTGTCTTTCTCTAATCTAATCCAAACCCTTGTGCTATGGATTTTATATTTTCCTTCTTCCTTAGTGATCTTACTTTATTTAATTCCCTCCTTCCTCCAGTTACTTAGATCTCTAAAAGACTATTTTTGTCTTCCATCTTTAAAACCACAAACAAATGGAAAGCAATCAAACAAGTCATCTCTTTTGGGTCCTAAGTTTTCCTCTTGTCAATCTTAGCCTTTCTCCTTCCCTTCACTGCCTGCTACTGCTAAGTCGCTTCAGTCGTGTCCGACTCTGTGCAACCCCATAGACGGCAGCCCACCAGGCTCCCCCGTCCCTGGGATTCTCCAGGCAAGAACACTGGAGTGCGTTGCCATTTCCTTCTCCAATGCATGAAAGTGAAAAGTGAAAGTGAAGTCGCTCAGTCATGTCTGACCCTCAGCAACCCCATGGACTGCAGCCCGCCAGGCTCCTCTGTCCATGGGATTTTCCAGGCAAGAGTACTGGAGTGGGGTGCCATTGCCTTCTCCACCCTTCACTGCCAAAAATAGTTTAAAAGTAGTCTACACTACATACATTTACTTTCTCACCACTTTATGATCTGACCTATGACAGCTCTTCTTTACTGAAACTGCTTTGCAGAGGTTCCCAGTGACCTTCCAAGTTGCTGAAACCAAATGTTTCTCTATCTGATGTCCTCCTTACAAAAGTTAATAGTTTCACTATCTCTCCCTTTGAAATGTACTCCACCACATGGAGTGACATCATTTTCTTGCCTCTCTAGCCACTCTACATCAGCCTCTTTTACAGGCTTAGCTTTACTCTGGCCTTAAACATTATTTTTTACTACAGTCCCAATCTTCATACTCTTCTAGACTTTATATATTTTCCAGGAGTTAATTCTTGCATTAACTCATGTTAATGTTCTTGTAAATGAGGCAGAGTGCCAAAGAATTGATGACTTCAAACTGTGGTGCTAGAAGACTCCTGAAAGTCCCTTGGACTGCATGGAGATCAAACCAGTCAGTCTTAAGGGAAATCAACCTTGAATACTCATTGGAGGGACTGATGCTAAAGCTGAAACTCCAGTAATTTGGTCACCTGATGCAAACAGCTGACTCATTGGAAAAGTCCCTGATGCTGGGAAAGATTGAAGGCAGAAAGAGAAGAGGGTATCAGAAGATGAGATGGCTGGATGGCATTACCGATGCAAAGAACATGAACTTGGGCAAACTCTGGGAGATGGTGGGGGACAGGGAGGCCTGGTGTGCTGCAGTTCATGGGATTGGAAAGAGTTGGACATGACTGGACAACTGAACAATAATTCTTGCATATCATCAATTCCAGGATCTTGATATCCCACACAAATATCTCATCCAAATTCCAGGTTTGTGTTTTCAACCTCCTTTTGCATGTACCACAAACACCTCAAATTGATCCTGTTAGTTCTCAAGCTATTGCCCCTGGCTACTACATCTACCACTCTGTTGAACATGCTTGGGAAAAAATCTCTAATGCTCTCCTAGCTGAAAAGTCCAATTGACATTCTCTCCTTAAAACATCATTTTGACTGCAGGGTTCTGTGGTTTCCTGTGGCATATACTTCTCTCTAAACGTTTCTTCTCTCTCTTTTTTAAAAAAGTATTTATTTTATTTATTTGCTGCTCTGAGTCTAGCTGTGCCACATGGGATCTCCCATCTTCATTGCAACACATAGGATCTTTAGTTGCAGCATGCAAACTCTTAGTTGTATTATGTGAGATCTAGTTCCCTGAGCAAGGATCGAACCCAGGCCCCCCACATTGGGAGCATGGAGTCTCAGCCACTGGACCCCAGGTAAGTCCCTCTTCTCTCTTTTTTACACACTTCTCTCTTTCCAACTTGCTTTGTAGATCTTGTTATTACTCCAGATTCTGATGTGGTATAGTTAACAGTTAAGTAGCATCCTCATGCCTGGTATGATGGAGAAAGACCATATGTAATGGAAAGAACGAGATGGTTGGATGGCATCACTGACTCAATGGATATGAGTTTGACAATGGTGAAGGACAGCAAAACTTGGCGTGCTGTAGTCCATGAGGTCACAAAGAGTCAGACATGACTGTGTGACTGAACTGAATGGAAAGAAAGTTAAGTTCCAAGATATTAATTAAGGAAGTGGTAAGAGAATGATGCTAGCATGACCCATGATGAAGAGATGCAAAGTTCTCTGTTTAGGTTCAGTACAAGTGAGAACATTTTTTTTTAATCAAATGTAATGACTTTAAGTTACTATCTCCAATCTTCAAGTTTTTCTGAATCACACTAACTCACAGCTATTTAAAGAAGACTAAAGACAAGAATGGAATATATTATAATTTACTGTTTTTTTGTGAGTTACTTGAAGACAGAACTCATTCTTTCATCTCTGAATTGCTAACATCTAATGCACTACCTGATCATTTCAATACAAACAAACAATATTTTGAAAACAAAGGAATGACTCAAAAGCCCTCAGTGCCCAGCTAGTGAGATGTTTGTACTTTTCAATCTATATAGCCTTCAGAAGCTCAGTAGCAAGAGGAGAAAAAAAAGGGTGGTGGGTACGTGTGCTGGTTGATCATTTGCAAGGTAGGCCCAATGGAAGGTGATGAAGTAAAACTAAAGGGGATCTTTTTTTTTTGTTTGTTTTATTTTTATTTTTATCTTTTTTTTTGGTTTCTTCCTTTTATTTTTTATTATTTTTTTTTTAAATTTTAAAATCTTTAATTCTTACATGCGTTCCCAAACACGAACCCCCCTCCCACCTCCCTCCCCACAACATCTCTCTGGGTCATCCCCATGCACCAGCCCCAAGCAAGCTGCACCCTATGTCAGACATGGACTGGCGATTCAATTCTTACATGACAGTATACATGTTATAATTCCCATTCTCCCAAATCATCCCACCCTCTCCCTCTCCCTCTGAGTCCAAAAGTCTGGTATACACATCTGTGTCTTTTTTCCTGTCTTGCATACAGGGTCGTCATTGCCATCTTCCTAAATTCCATATATATGTGTTAGTATACTGTATTGGTGTTTCAGTTCTGATAAAGGGGATCTTTTTAAAGAAGATGGATTGGATTCCAATGATAGATAAAAATATACATCTTGTAGAAACACGTATAGGATAGGTCATAAGATAGCAGGCTGTGATCAGAAGGGAAACTTCAGAGTTTCTAATCTTGAGTGAGGAGAGTGACTATTCCAGAGTCAATTAAAGCTGTGAGGAGATGAGGTAGGGCAAAGGTCTGTGATATGAAGTGGTAGGAAACAGGGGCAATGGGGATAGGGAAGAACACTGTTATCCAAGCGCCAAAGAAAGTAAGAGAAGTTTCTATCCCTGAGAGGTAGTATAGCTCAGTGCTTAGAAGTGCAGACTGTGGATTCAGAACTGAGGTTTAACTCAAACTTCTATTATTTACCAGCTATATGACCCTCAGTAAGTGACCTTGGGCAAATTTTTTGACCTAGCCGAGTCTAAGTATCATCATCTGTAAAACAGATAATAGTATCTGTCTAATAAGGTTGTTATCTGGATTAAATGAGATAACGCTTAATATATGGTAGCTAACATAGATTAAGCTTTCAGTAATTGTTATCTAAAACACATAGACAGAGACTTGCCTGGTGGTCCAGTGGTTAAGACTTCATGCCCCTACTTGCAGGGGGCTCAAGTTAGATCCCTGATCAGGAAACAAGATACTACATGCTGCAACTGAGACCTGGCACAGCCAAATACATACAGAAACAAACAAACAAAAAAAAAAACCCAAAACATAGACATTGGCTTTGAGGACAGGGCCATAATGATATGAGAGTTGGCTTGATTTTCAAACATTGAAAAGTGAGAGTAGATACTGAAATTCTTTCTAGTCACCGAGTCCAAATAATAAATTCTTTACAGAGAGTTGAAAAATAAGATCTCTCAATGTGATCATGGAACACTTTCTAGTAATCTTTGGAGAGCAACTTAATTTAGCCTGGGTTCCACAGAAAATCAGTCTTGCCGAAGCGAGCACAAGCAAATCAAATATTTATTGTGAATACTTTATAGAGGCATGTACTCGCAAGAATCAAGAGTGAGAGAAAGGAGTGCTGAGGCAGAAAGTGAAAGCAAATATTGGGTTGGCCCAAAAGTTCGTTCAGGCTTTTCTGTAAGCTGTTCTAGAACAAACTTTGTGGCCAACTCAGTATAAAGACCATGCTACGCGATTGGGCATAGCTTCATAATAAGCTAACTAGCTTCATCTTGACAGATGGCTTGAGGGCAGTACTGCCCTTATCCCAGGCAGCAGAGGGTACTTGCCTTGAGCCATGTTTAATACATGGGCTTCCCAGGTGGCTCAGTGGTAAAGAATCTGCCTGCCAATGCAGGAGACATGGGTTTGATCCCTGATCTAGGAAGATCCCCTGGAGAAGGAAATGGCAGCCCACTCCAGTATTCTTGCCTGGGAAATCCCATGGACAGAGGAGCCTGGCAGGCTACAGTCCATGGGGTCACAAAAGAGTCAGACACGACTGAGCAAGCATGATGTACAACACACAGGCACACATACACACACACACACACACACACACACTTAAAGAGCACATGTATGCCTGCTTCACTAGAGACAGAGCACTAAGGAGTTCTGGGACTGCCACAGTCCATGTTGTAAACATCTGCATTTGTGACTTATACCATGGAGACCCCAGGGAAATATCTCTTGATATCTCTTGCCTTATGTTATCTGATGCCAATTACAAGTCAACCCACTGCCATTGTTGGAAGTGGAGTTGTGCTCTGCTTCAGATTGCAGGGAAGATTTGAGTGGCAGAAGCACTTAGGTAAGAGAAAATACAAAACAATTCACTTGTTGTGAATTCTTGCATTCCCTCATTAGGAAGTGGCCTGATGAATATATATTTTTTTAACTTCACCTCCGTGTTTCTACAAATGCCCCCATTATCCTTCTAAGACCTCCAGGAAACTTAAAGGAAACTTTTTTATATAAGGAAAACATTATATGCTTCAGACCTTTCTTGTCTCTTACCTTCTCCAGTAACTCATACTTTAGAGAAGAGATGTGTTTCTGTTTACATGAGGTGCGTGACAGGAGCAGGTGTCTCCTCGGTTCAACATCCCCACCAGTGAGAACCTCACTGCTCATGTGTGCTCAGTCATTCTGTCATGTCCAACTCTTTTTGTGACCCCAGGAAGTGTGGCCTGAAAGGATCCTCTGTCCATGAAATTTCCCAGCAAGAATACTGGAGTGGGTTGCCATTTCCTTCTTCAAGGGCTCTTCCCGACCCAGGAATCCAACCTGCATTGCAGGCAGATCCTTTACCACTGTGCCACCTGGCTACTTATCTTAGAAGAAAACTTATCTCACTAAAGAAGTGCTAACATTTTTGGCATCTGAAGACAAGGCAAGTATCTTAAAAGGAAAGCATTTTCTTCCTGTTACTATGACTCTGTTCCTAGCAGAATAATAATAATGATAAAATAGTACTTACCAGCATTTGATCCTTCTAGAACTTGATTTATATAATAGGATCCACATCTCCTGTCTCCTGCTGTCTCACATTAGCTGTGAGTGGCTCCATCACACTTACCCTGAATGGGTGGTGTCAGCCTCAAATGAATTCTTTCAGATTCCACCTCTCTAGATTGATTGAGCCTGGTGGTCTGCACTCCATGGGGTCGCAAAGAGTTGGACACGACTGAGCGACCAAGTCAGCACAGCACAGGTTGATTGAGAAAGGAGTATGGAGGGAGATGTGAGGGGTGCAGGCTGAGAGGTCGTTCAGTTCATTGTGCATGTGAGGAAGTGAGATATAGTTGTGATTTTCTAACGTCTGATAGATTTCTAAATGACCTTTGCCCAGAATTTCTATAAATTCCTAACAGTAGAGTCTCTCTCATGTTCCGCACTGTTATCCCTGGCACCCAGAACAATACATTGTATGTGGGAAATGATAAAGACTGTTTAAATGAATCAGTAAATTAATGAGTAAAAATAATTATAATTCTGTTGGATTAACAGTATAGAAATAGAGCCAAATGTATAGGTATAATGAATTGTGTTGTGATCATGTGAATTCCTCCTCAAAGGCTCAATGACTCAGTGGAAGTAATTTACAGAAAATTTTAAACTATAACCATTAATATCTATAGTCCTTCTTATGTCAAATAAATTCTTCTTCTTAGGAAACAGAAAATAAAGTGGTACCAACATAATAGCCATATTTTTTTTTCTTTTACAGTTTTCACATTTTATGTTACCATATTTTTGTTCATTCCTTCATTGTGTGCACTTATTTTAATAACATCAATTATGTAAACATTTTGATATAAAATAAATACAAATTTCCACAATGATTATTTTCATTTCTGTACTAGATCAGAGACCAAAACAACATGATAGAATATATTTTATCAAGAATATCCTAGAAAATGTCCATCCTTCTGATTTTTTTAAAAGCAGGTACTATATCCAAATTAAATAACTGTAGATTGTTTCCATTTGTGTAAAAACAGATTTTAGATATGTGAAAACTATTCATACTTAACTACAAATGGATAAATTATTAAGAATTTCTTTATGTTCACAGTTTTCAAGTTAATTTATCCATTAATTCCCTTATTCAAATACAATCTTATAAGGGAACCTAATATATAAGACTAGTAGAAGGCATGTCACTCTGGTTGAAATAGGGGTGCAGCCCTGACAACTGCTTATTACCTCTACCACTGAGGCAATTGAGCTTGGAGGTGAATTCCAAATTCCCAAGGACTTCACTCAAAACAGTTAAACCACATTTCTCATGGTTTCTTTTTTGGTACTCTTCCAGGGGGCTGACAAAGCAGTCAAATTGTTGAAAAGTAACTGTACTACTTTGTGACTGATCATTAAGTAGCAAGTCATTTCTTGAGGAAACAATCTATAGAATTTAATCTTAGCAACAGAATCTAAGTCATATGATTTCTAAACACTAATATCATTTCAACTCTTTTTATGAGAATAATTCTTACTGTTTAACAAACATGTTCATCTATCCTACAGTATTGTGATAATGAGATTTCTTGAACAGGAAAAAAAAATTCTAAGTGCCTTAAGCCTGCAAAGAATACATATTATTCAGGTTCAGGAATTTATTCTGTCTGCCACAGACCCTCACTGTCTCTTGCCATATAGTTAGACTAAATTATCAACTTTTATCCCTGTCTTCAAACTCTTTCCTCTACCAAACCATCCTAAACTCATTAGTTGAACACTCTTGAAAACCCCTTCTGATTGTATCATATTCCTGCTGTAAACACCTGTAATGGCTACTTTTTTCCCACCAGAGTTTTAAAACTCTCAGAAATAAGTGGAAAATACAGTCACCAACAAATGCTGACGCATGACCAAACACATCACACAAGAATGTCAAAGATGCCTGATCTCTAGGTCTATGAATCTGTTTCTATTTTGTAAATAAGCTCATTTGTATCACTTTTTAAGATTCCACATGAGTTATATCATATGATATATGTCTTTCTCTGTCTGACTTACTCCAGTTCAGTTCAGTTCAGTTCAATCGCTCAGTTGTGTCCGACTCTTTACGACCCCATGAATCACAGCACGCCAGGCCTCCCTGTCCATCACCAACTCCTGGAGTTTACTCAAACTCATGTCCATTGAGTCAGTGATGCCATCCAGCCATCTCATCCTCTGTCGTCCCCTTCTCCTCCTGCCCCCAATCCCTACCAGCATCAGAGTCTTTTCCAATGAGTCAACTCTTCACATGAGGTGGCCAAAGCACTGGAGTTTCAGCTTTAGCATCAGTCCTTCCAAAGAACACCCAGGACTGATCTCCTTTAGAATGGACTGGTTGGATCTCCTCGCAGTCCAAGGGACTCTCAAGAGTCTTCTCCAACACCACAGTTCAAAAGCATCAGTTCTTCGGCACTCAGCTTTCTTCACAGTCCAACTCGCACATCCATACATGACCACTGGAAAAACCATAGCCTTGACTAGACAGACCTTTGTTGGCAAAGTAATGTCTCTGTTTTTGAATATGCTATCTAGGTTGGTCATAACTTTCCTTCCAAGGAGTAAGCGTCTTTTAATTTCATGGCTGCAGTCACCATCTGCACTGATTTTGGAGCCCAGAAAAATAAAATCTGACACTGTTTCCACTGTTTCGCCATCTATTTGCCATGAAGTGATGGGACCAGATGCCATGATCTTTGTTTTCTGAATGTTGAGCTTTAAGCCAACTTTTTCACTCTCCTCTTTCTCTTTCATCAAGAGGCTTTTTAGTTCTTCTTCACTTTCTGCCATAAGGGTGGTGTCATCTGCATATCTGAGGTTACTGATATTTCTCCCGGCAATCTTGGTTCCAGCTTGTGCTTCTTCCAGCCCAGCGTTTCTTATGATGTATTCTACATATAAGTTAAATAAGCAGGGTGACAATATACAGCCTTGACGTACTCCTTTTCCTATTTGGAACCAGTCTGCTGTTCCATGTCCAGTTTTAACTGTTGCTTCCTGACCTGCATATAGGTTTCTCAAGAGGCAGGTGAGGTGGTCTGGTATTCCCATTTCTTTCAGAATTTTCCACAGTTTTTTGTGATCCACACAGTCAAAGGCTTTGACTTACTCCACTTAGTATTAATATGATAATCTCTATGTTCATCCATGTTGTTGCAAATGGCATTGTTTTGTTCTTTTATTTATTTATTTTTTACTGTATTGGTTTTGCCATACATTGACATGAATCCAATGGCATTAAAACATATATACTATCAAGTAAGAAATGAATTGCTAGTCTAGGTTCAATACAGGATACAGGATGCTTGGGGCTGGTGTACTGGGATGACCCAGAGAGATGATATGGGGAGGGTGGTGGGAGGGGGGTTCAGGGTTGGGAACTCATGTATGCCTGTGTTTTGTTCTTTTTTAAGACTACGTAATAGTGCATTGGGTATGTGTACCACATTTTCTTTATCTGTTCATCTACTGATGGCCTTTTAGGTTGTTTCCATGTCTTGGCTATTATAAATAGTGCTGCAGTGAATATTGGGGTGCTTGTTTCTTTTTGAATTAGAGTTTTCTCCATGTATATATGCCCAGGAGTGGGACTACTGGATCATATGGTAGTTCTATGGGCTTCTCTGGTGGCTTAGCTGTAAAAAATCTACCTACAATGCAGAAGACACAGTTTTGATCCCTGGATTAAGAAGATTCCCTGGAGAAGGAAATGGCAACCCTCTCCAGTATTCTTGCCTGGGAAATCCCATGGACAGAGGAACCTGGTGGGCTACAGCTCACAGGGTCACAAAAGAATTAGAAGTGACTTAGTGACTAAACAACAATGGTAGTTCTATTTTTATTTTTTAAGGAACTTTCATACTATTTACCATAGTGGCTGCACCAGTTTACATTTCTACCCACAGTGTAGGAGGACCCTTCACTTTCTTAATGTCGTGCTGGTCTGTATGCTTCAGTTATGTCCCAGAAATGTCTTGCTGTAGCTCTTGATCCCACATTATTTAGGCAAAGCAAATTTTAGCTGGTTTACACCTGGAAGTCTTTTCTCCCTGTTAGCCATAGAGTAGATCTGTTGCTTCCCACTCCCATGTTCTTTTTAATGTGGTGACCATATGACTCAGTTTGATGAATTAGTCCCAGTTATGCCTGTTCTCCTGGCAAAATTATTAAAACTGCCTTCTTTTTGGAGCTTCAAGGAATCAGAAGGTACTAGGGGTACTAGTGCAGTAGCAGAGAGGAAGACAGTATGGAAGACATAGTGTGTTCATGGAATGAAAGGCTCAGTATATTAAGGATATTAATTCTCTCTAAACTGTGCAATATTTTAAAAACAATACTAATAAAAATTCCAGCAGTATTTTTGGTAAATATAGGAAAACTGATTCTAAAGTTTCTATGGGAGTGAAAATAAACTAGAATAGATAAAATATTTTGAAAAAGAAGAATAAAATGGGAGGAATCATTTTAATAGATATTAAAACTTACTGTATAACCAGGATAATCAGAAAAGGAGAGATACACATATAGAACAATAGAATATAGAGTCCAGAAAAAGACAAATGTAGCTATTTTGTTTTTATAAAGGTGTAGAAGAATCCAGTGGAGAAAGGATAGTCTTCTCAGCAAATGTTTTTAGAATAACTGATCATTCAAATGCAAAAACAGACCAACACAAAGAACTTTTAACCTACCTCACACTTTATACAAGGCTTACTTCAAAATGGATCATAGATTTAAATATATACATAAAATTATAAAACTTTTAAAAGGAAACATAGAACATCTTCATCACGTGAATTTAGGTGAAAAGTTCTTAGATATGATACCAAAGATACAATCTATTACAACAAATTGATAAATCAAAGTTTATCAAAATTAAAATGTTATGCTCTGTGAAAGATACTTTTAAGAGGGAAAGAAAGTTACTGACTGTGAGAGCACATTTTCAAATCATTTATTTAGGATCACATAAAGAACTTTCAAAACTCAGCAATAAGAAAACGGAAAATTTTATTAAAAATGGGAGAGAACTCGAGCAGACAATTCACCAAAGAGGATGTAAGGATGGCTAGTAAGTATATAATAGGATATAAGTATATAGTAAGATGTTTAATGTCATTAGTCATTAGGGAAGTGCAAGTTACAACCACCATGGTATCTCACCACAACCCTTAGAATGGCCAAAATAAAGAATAGTGACATTATCAAGTGCTGATGAGGATGCAAAGTAATGAGAATTCTCGCATAATTCTGATGGGAATACAAAAAGGTATAGCTGCTCTGAAAAAGTGACTTGATACTTTTTAAAAAAGTTTATTGTTGTTCAGTTCCTCATCGTGTCTAACTATTTGTGACCCCATGGACTGCAGCACACCAGGCTTCCCTGTCCTTCACCATTTCCCAGAGCTTCCTCAAACTCGTGTCCATTGAGTCGTTGATGCCACCCAACCATCTCATCCTCTGTCATCCCCTTCTCTGCCTGCCTAAATCTTTCCCAGCATCAGGGTCTTTTTTAATGAGTCAGCTCTTTGCATCAGGGTGCCAAAGTATTGGAGCTTCAGCTTCAGCATCAGTCCTTCTAATGAAATTCAGGTTTGATTTCCTTTAGTGTTGACTGGTTTGATCTCCTTGCTGTCCATTATGTTTTTTTTTAAAATGAGTACAAATGTGTTCCAATGAAACCTAACGAAAACAGATGGTAGAACAGATGTGATATGAATGTTCTGTGTAGTTTGCTGACCCCTACCTTAAAGAAATGAAAACTTATGTTCACACAAAACCTGTACACTACTGTTTAATGCAGCTTTATTCATAATTGCCAAGCATTCAAAGAACCTAAATGTCTTTCAGTATGTGAATGGGTAAGCAAACTAGTGTAGTTGTTCAGTGGCTTACTACTCAGTAATAAAATAACCATCGATAAACACAAGTTGGATGGATCTCAAGGGAATTACACTGAATATAAAAAGTCAGTATCAAGGTTGCATACTTCATGATTCCATTTATATGACATTCCAAAACACAAAACTATAGTGATGAAGAACAGGTCAGTTATTGACAGTGGGTTTTGGGGGCCAATATAATTATAAAGGCATAGCACAGGGAGTTTATTAAGGTGTTCTCTATACTGCTTGCAATGTTATTAACACAAATTTATGTGTATATTTAAGTTCAGAGAACTTTTCACATGTTAAAATTTTTAGAAAAAAAGTCAGTTTTACTTTATGGTAACTTTTTAAATTGCAGAGAAAATTAAAAGTGTACCCTACCTCTCTTAATGGGATCCTAGTTCCCCAACTAGGAATTAAACCCATGCCCCCTGCATTGGAAGGACAGAGTCTTAATCACTGGACCACCAAGGGAGTCCCCATCTTGAATGATAAATTATTTGGTCAACCTACTTGTTGACTCTTTCACAACAGTAATATCTACCCCTATTTTTATTCCTAATTTATAGACGAGAAAACTGAGGCCAATAGTTATTTAGTTATTGGTGGTTGTGCTAAGCGCTGAGCCTATGAGTTCCAAACGCAAAGCTTGAGCTTTGTGTATAAGATTACACAGCCTTCATCAGATGGCTGTTCACCAGGTGAGCTGCCTCTGTGCAGTGGTCTGATTACGTCAGGTCATCCTTTTTGCTGAAAGTTATCAACAAGTTGTGAGATAAGGTGGGCAGAGAGGACCTTTCTGGGGAGTTAATATTTTAGGCCTGAATGAAAGGAGGAGGTGAACCATGTCAATTTCAATGGTAATGTCCATTACAAGTATAGGAAACATCAAGTGCAACATTTGAAACAAGATCAGATCCATGTGTTCAACTAGTAGTAAGAAGGTCGTTGTGACTCAGGGAGAAGGTCATTGTGACTCGGGTACAGAGAGTGAAAAGGGGAATAGTAGGATAAACACTCAGAGAAGTAGACATTGCCCAAATCATGTAGAGTTTTGCAAGTCATCATGGAGACTGGATTTTAATGTAGGTATTGGGTTGGCCAAAAGGGTCATTCAAGTTTCTCTGTAACAGAGGTCAGTAAAACCTGAGCAAACTTTTTGGCCAACCCAGTATACTGGAAAACCAATTAAGAGTTCTAAATAAGGAAGTGATTCATCTGATTTATGTTTTTGAAATATTACTCTGCACTCTGGGGGAGCCAGCATGAGGGTGGAATGGAGGAGGATCAGTCAGGAGATTATAGCTGTATTCCAGGGTAGAAATGAGGGTTATTCCAGCTGGAGTGGTAACAGAGAGGCCATGGCAAACAGTGAGATTCAGGATACACCACCAGATAGGTGTCTAAGAGAGAGAGATGTTATTCAGGTTCTGGGGTAAGCACTGTAGAAGTTTTATCTCAGTGCAGTGGAATCAATGAGAAGTGGTCAGATGGAGGATGTATTTTTGAAGACACACAGGGCATGATAATTGACTGGAGGAAGGGTTGAGGGAAAAGGGAAGAATGAAAGTTAACTCTTAAGTTTGAAGACTGAGAAAATGGCTAAAATGAGTTACTTATATAATAAGATAGGAAATACCAAGGAAGCAATAGCTTTGGGAGGGAACTGAAAATCATGCTTCTTAATCCAAGTGAAAATGGCAAGCAATGGCAAATGGTTCCATGTATGAATCTGGTGTTTGGGAACGAAATCAGAGCAGGAGATGTAAATTTTGGAATTATCACTGCCTGGGTATTATGTAAAAGTCACAGGACTGGATGAGATCACATAGGGATAGAGTGTATACACACACACACAAAAAGGGACAAAGACTGTGCCCCAGGTCACTGTATTATTTAGACATTGGGAAAGGAAGGGTGCATTAGCAGATGAAATTGAGAAGGAGCAAGCTGATGAGGTAGGAGGAAAATCTGGAAACCCAAGTGAAGGAAAGATTTCAAGGATGAGAGTATCATCAACTTGTGTAAAATGTTGCTGAGAGGTCAAGGAAGGTGGGGACAGAAAACCGATCATGGGGCTTGGTGTTAAGTAGGTTGGTTACCGGTGACCTTGATAAGAACCTTTTCAGAGTAGAGGGAATAAAAATCTGAGAGTGGGAGGTAAGAATGTGGAGACTAACTCTTGCATGCTAGTTCTCTTTTTGAAGGAGTGGAGTAAGAGGGGCATGACTTCAAGTGGATGATTTTTAAGTGGGTCCAAATGTAATCTAGTTCACGGTTGATAAGAGTGTCTGGGTAATTACCATGTTTCAAGGACACATTGTTAGGGAGCTCTGTTGTAATTAGAGTTTTTTTAAAAATCAATAAAAGTTATTTTCTATCTTAAAATATAAATGTCATATATTAAATGATGGAGCAGAACCAAGTTAATATTTAATTCAATATGAGGATAATCTTTGAGGTCAATTCCATACATTTAAATGAAGCAAAAGACTAACTCTGAAGATAGCTTAATAACTTTACATCTTTGAGAGGCATCCCTAAAATCACCATAGCTGATAAAGCTATCTTCGGAGCTAGTCATTTAATACATGGCATTGACCTACTTTCTGTTTAATTATTTAAGAGTTAGCTGTTCAGTTGAATCTTGTCCTTGCAATGTGAAGAAAAGGACTATAATTTGTTGTACATTTTTTAGTCAAAATTATGGAGTTCATATAACAAAAGGATCTGTTACAAGTAAATGTAAAATAAATTATAGGATACTGAACTTGTTTTTAAAAACAATGGTTTTTCAGTATGAGGAATTTATATTACCATTTGATTACCATTTGTTCCTATTTCTTTTTGACGTTAGACAAATTGACTTCCAAGTTATTTACTTGAGTAGTAATTTACATCTCGTAGATGTGTAGGCAGTTTTGAAGATTGAGATGTTTCTTTTTTTTACTTTCCCTCAGTAAATAAAAAGTGGGTTTATAGGGGTGAACAACAAGGCTGTGTTACCTGTCCAAATATGATAAATCTCCTGTATGATATTATGTGTTATGATTTCCATATTTAAAAGCCTGATTACTTTCCTCTTCTATTCAAGATTATACACCTCTTAATTCACTGGCAGGTTATGACAAAAGCATTGCCCAAACTAAACTGCCACATTGGGTCTAGAGCAAGAGTCCCACTAGAACCACAAGCCTCCTCTTTCCCTCTGCCCAACACTGACTCTGACTCATAAATTAGCATAATGAGTGATGGATATTATTCGCAGTGAGAAACAGAGTTTTGCTAGAAGCCAGGAGTAAAAGAACTGATTCAAACTTTTGCAAACCACCAGGAACACTGATGACAGAAACCACATAACAAACTTTATAAAGTTGTTTCCAGTTTGGCTCTGAAGACAAAGCTAAGTAGATATGTGTTTTTGTTTTTGTTTTTAAAGAAAGAATCATTAAAAAGCGAACAAACCCAGACTTCTCTGGAGATCCAGTGGTTAAGACTTTTAAAATGGTTATCAAAAAAAAAAAAAAAAAGAATCTTTAAAACTCAACCCAGGACAGGTGAACAATAGTTAATTTATAATCACTATGTCACAGACTCACAGATGTTGTGAATATTCATATTTTAAACCACTCTTGTACATTTTCCTAAGTGGTTCCTTTTCTAAAACAAACACCCACAATCTCATCCCTGTGGGACATAATTTCTTGGTAAAACTCAAGGTCTTTATAAGCCTACATTTATACGAAAATTTTATAATATCAAAATTTCTTAGTAACATAGCAAGTATAATATTGAAATGAATAAATTAAAATCTAACAAATTATGTTTAATATTATCTTCTTTTTATGCTCATGTTCATCTCTAGATTCTTTTTAATTTTTATTGGGGTATGATTACAATGTTGTGTTTCTGCTGTACAGCAAAGTGAATCAGCTAAATATATACATATATCCACTCTTCTTTAAATTTCCTTCCCATTTTGAACACCACAGAGCATCGAGTAGAGTTCCCTGTGCTATCCTGAGTGTCATAGGATCCATAAGAGATCAACAATTGATATGAAATATATAGAATTTGGAAATAATTTAGAGAAAAGCAAAAATAATGATAAAAATGCGGTCTTGGGAAGTCAACAATCTGAACAGAGAGTGAATGTGTTTTTCAAAAATAGAAGACAAGGTTTTAATTAATTTTTGTCCTGCTTGCTTATAGAAAAGAAACAAGATTATAGTACCAACAGTTAGTGTTTAAAATAAGCAAGAAAATCAGCAAAGAGGGTATAAGAACAGAAAAAATAAGACAAAGAGATTAAGAGTAAAATAAGCACACAGGATACATCCCAAGAGGCTCTATATTGTATGTGCTTGCAGGAGGTGGACCGCCTATTTTATTCCGTGCTTCCCCTGAAGCAAATGTAAAAAGGTTAACAGAGTAAATTACATCATCATCCAGAGAAGATTTTTAGAACAACCACACCTTTTCCTAGTACTAGGACCAGACAAAAAAGCTATTATCTTACACAATTATCAGCACCCTCAACAACTGCCTTTCAGTGATACAGCAATGTATTTCATAGGACTGCTTCTTGAAGATTTCCTTAATGAATGATTAGCGTGAGAAGCATTTCTAGGAGATAGTAAGACAGTATGCCCAGGGTTGTCACATGGTCAGTCTGACATCATATAGAGTAAGACTTCAGTGCTGAGCTGTTGAATACAGTAGCCACTAGCTATATAAGGCTGCTTAGATTTAAATTTAAATTCAGTCAGTTCAGTTCAGTCGCTCAGTCATGTCCAATTCTTTGTGACCCCATGAATCACAGCACGCCAGGCCTCCCTGTCTATCACCAAATCCTGGAGTTCACTCAAACTATGTCCATCAAGCCGGTGATGCCATCCAGCCATCTCATCCTCTGTCGTCCCCTTCTCCTCCTGCCCCCAATCCCTCCCAGCATCAGAGTCTTTTCCAATGAGTCAACTCTTTGCATGAAGTAGCCAAAGTATTGGAGTTTCAGCTTTAGCATCAGTCCTTCCAATGAACACCCAGGACTGATCCCCTTTAGAATGGACTGGTTGGATCTCCTTGCAGTCCAAGGGACTCTCAAGAGTCTTCTCCAACACCACAGTTCAAAAGCATCAATTTTTCAGTGCTCAGCTTTCTTCACAGTCCAACACTCACATCCATACATGACCACTGGAAAAACCATAGCCTTGACTAGACAGACCTCAGTCGGCAAAGTAATGTCTCTGTTTTGAATATGCTATCTAGGTTGGTCATAACTTTTCTTCCAAGGAGTAAGCATCTTTTAATTTCATGGCTGCAGTCACCATCTGCAGTGATTCTGGAGCCCCAAAAAATAAAGTCTGACACTGTTTCCGCTGTTTCCCCATCTACTTCCGATGAAGTGATGGGACCAGATGCCATGATCTTCGTTTTCTGAATGTTGAGCTTTAAGCCAACTTTTTCACTCTCCTCTTTCACTTTCATCAAGAGGCGCTTTAGTTCCTCTTCACTTTCTGCCATAAGGGTAGTATCATCTGCATATCTGAGGTCATTGATATTTTTCCTGGCAATCTTGATTCCAGCTTGTGCTTCTTCCAGTCCAGCGTTTCTCATCATCTACTCTGCATATAAGTTAAATAAGCAGGGTGACAATATACAGCCTTGACGTACTCCTTTTCCTATTTGGAACCAGTCTGTTGTTCCATGTCCAGTTCTAACTGTTGCTTCCTGACCTGCATATAGGTTTCTCAAGAGGCAGGTCAGGTGGTCTGGTATTCCCATCTCTTTCAGAATTTTCCACAGTTTGTTGTGATCCACACAGTCAAAGGCTTTGGCATAGTCAATAAAGCAGAAATAGATGTTTTTCTGGAACTCTCTTGCTTTTTCAATGATCCAGCGGATGTTGGCAATTTGATCTCTGGTTCCTCTGCCTTTTCTAAAACCAGCTTGAACATCAGGAAATTCATGGTTCACATATTGCTGAAGCCTGGCTTGGAGAATTTTGAGCATTACTTTAATAGCGTGTGAGATGAGTGCAATTGTGCGGTAGTTTGAGCATTCTTTGGCATTGCCTTTCTTTGGGGTTGGAATGAAAACTGACATTTTCCAGTCTTGTGGCCACTGCTGAGTTTTCCAAATTTGCTGGCATATTGAGTGCAGCACTTTCACAGCATCATCTTTCAGGATTTGAAACAGCTCAACTGGAATTCATCACCTCCACTAGCTTTGTTCCTAGTGATGCTTTCTAAGGCCCACTTGACTTCACATTCCAGGATGTCTAGCTCTAGGTGAGTGAACACACTATTGTGATTATCTGGGTCGTGAAGATCTTTTCTGTACAGTTCTTCTGTGTAGTCTTGCCACCTCTTCTTAATATCTTCTGCTTCTGTTAGGTCCAGACCATTTCTGTCCTTTATCGAGCCCATCTTTGCATGAAATGTTCCCTTGGTATCTCTAATTTTCTTGAAGAGATCTCTAGTTTTTCCCATTCTGTTGTTTTCCTCTATTTCTTTGCATTGATTGCTGAAGAAGGCTTTCTTATCTCTCCTTACTATTCTTTGGAACTCTGCATCCAGATGCTTATATCTTTCCTTTTCTCCTTGGCTTTTTGCTTCTCTTCTTTTCACAGCTATTTGTAAGGCCTCCCCAGACAGCCATTTTGCTTTTTTGCATTTCTTTTCCATAGGGATGGTCTTGATCCCTGTACAATGTCAGGAACCTCCGTCCATAGTTCATCAGGTACTCTATCAGATCTAGTCCCTTAAATCTATTTCTCACTTCCACTGTATAATCATAAGGGATTTGATTTAGGTCATACCTGAATGGCCTAGTGGTTTTCCCTACTTTCTTCAATTTAAGTCTGAATTTGGCAATAAGGAGTTCATGATCTGAGCCACAGTCAGCTCTCGGTCTTTCAATTTAAATTAATTAACATTAAATACAGTTAATAACTTCATTCCTCAGTCACACTAACCCCATTTCACATCAAGTGGCCATTTGTGGCTGGTCCCATGGTGTTGGACAATGCAGATAAAAAATATGTCCATCTTTGTAGAAAGTTCTATTGGACAGTGCTAGTTTAGGCTTATAAAAAGAATGTACCAAACATTTTTCAGACAAGCTACTCGTTTTTTAAAGATAATTTTTCACTGAAGTATAACCTTTTTTTACAATATTGTGTTAGTTTCTACTGTACAGCAAAGTGAATTAGTTATATGTATACATATATCCCCTCTTTTTGAATTTCCTTCCCATTTGGGTCACCACAGAGCACTGAGTAGAGGTCCCTGAGCTATACAGTAGGTTCTCATCAGTTATCTATTTTACACATCGTATCAATAGTGCATGTATATCCGTCCCAATCTCCCAATTCATCTTCCCCTCTTGGCCTCCATACGTTTGTTCTCTATGTCCATGTCTATTTCTGCTTTGCAAATAAGATCATCTGTAACATTTTTCTAGATTCCACATATATGTGTTAATATATGATATTTGTTTTTACAGACAAGCTACTTGTGATAGTCATTGAGCAATTGTGAGTTCATGGTTGTAGTATCACAGCCACCAGTACGGCACCAATATCACATTGTTAAAGCCAGAACAATAGCTTTAATAGGCAATGCAGAGGTCTTACTAATTTCCTCCCAAAACAGAAGGAGTGGTAGTGGGCTTAATGCTTAAATGAACCAGGCTGGAGAAAGGCAGTGTATAGTAATGAAAAGATGAAGGTAGGACAATAAGAAACACTTTAAAGAGTTGGGGAGGATGTTCAGAGTTATGAGATTGCAATGAACAATTATATTTCAGTTATGAACAAGTGGCCTCCTACACCTTGAAATGCTATGAGCTTGAAGATTTGACTATATACCTAATAATAGTTTTTAACAGTGATCATTATCTTCACTTATGAAAGTTTTATTATCAGCCTCAGCAAAATATTTTGGGAATATAGAAAATGATGATCTTTGGCAACTGATTTTGTTATAAGCTCAGAATTCATAAACCTAGATAATATTTGAAAGTATTCACTTCTTCTCACACATTGCCTGCAAAACACTGTTGCAGTCCTTTTGGTATTAGCTTCATAGCCATTTTACAAAATACATAAGGAAAGAAGGCATGGTCTCACTGCTTCTACCTTTGTTCCCCTATAAATATTCTTAACATAGGTGCTCCTCTGTAAATGTAAGAAAGAACACAGCACTCCTCCATTCACAGTTTCACAGTGGCTGCCATCTCACTTGGAATAAGTACTGAAGTAGTGAAATGTACCCTGTTACCTCTCTTGCCTCCTCTCCTACTGCTTGCTAGGCTCAGCAGCACCAGCCACACTGGCATCTCTGCTCTTTGTCGAACGAAACGTGTATGATCCTTCCTTGGGGCCTCTGCTTTAGCTGGGCTGTGTGTCTAACCCATTCTCACACAAGACATTGTTTAGTTGACTCCTTCATCTTTTCCTTTAGGTTTTTGTATAATCCTCACCTTTTAAATGAGATGGTCTCTAACTACTCTATTTAATACTGCCACCTGCCCACCCCTTCCCAGCCTCCTAACCACTGCATGCCCCATATTCCATACCTCACTCTACTTGTATTTTTCTCATTGCACTTGAGTGAGTGAAAATCGCTCAGTTGTGTCTGACTCTTTGCGACCCTGTAGACTATACAGTCCATGGAATTCTCCAGGCCAGAATACTGGAGGGGGTAGCCTTTCCCTTCTCCCGAGGATCTTCCCAACCCAGGGATCGAACCCAGGTCTCCCACACTGCAGGTAAATTCTTTACCAGCTGAGCTATCAGGGAAGCCCATTGCACTTACCCTATAGTATATTGTAGTGCTGTATAATTGATTGATTTCTTACCTTCATTGTCCGTTATCTGTCTCATCTGTCTAGAATTCAAGTGCCACAAAGACAGAGCTCCTTATTTTTTAAATTGTATCTCTAACGCTAAGGAGAACGCCTGGAACACAGGAATTACTCAAAAAATATTTGTTAAATGAATAAATGAGTTTATGAGCATATCTCTTTCTAAATACATAAAATGATAGCTCTCCAGTTTCAACACTGATTTCTGGCTGTTTCCAAATACAAGTCACTAAACTGGGTAATTTTACAGTTGGAAAGGCCATTGACAGTAATGTAGCATAATCGTGCCTGTATGTATATAAGTAAACCAAGACCCAGAGAGATTAAGTGACAGTACAAGGTCAACCAACTAATTTACAGCAGAGCTAGAGGACTAGGGAGTCTCAATCCAACTACAAAACATGATTTTTAACACTCTTAATCACTCAGTCATGTTCGGCTCTTTGCAACCCTATGGAGTATAGCCCACCAGGCTTCTCTGTCCATGGGATTCTCCAGGCAAGAATACTGGAGTGAGTAGCCATTCCCTTTTTCAGGGAATCTTCCTGATCCAGGGATCGAACCCGAGTCTCTTGCATTGCAGATGGATGGTTTACCATCCAAACCACCAGGGAAGCCCTACACCACTGTTTTTCAGAGTTATACCAGAAAAGAGATGCTCACGTATTTTCAGCTACAGCCTCATCATTGAAATAAGTGTTATCCTAAGGAACAGCATGAACTTGAATGAGTACATTAGAAGGACTTCAGATAATCCCCCTCACCAAACTACAGTTTTTAAATATAGTGCTTTACTTGGAGTAACAATCAAGTATTTCTAGAAAAAGAATTAGGATCTCATCATAAATACATAAATTAAACCTTGATCATTTTCCACTTCCTTTATATTTTCTGTTGCCTGGGCACTACTTTATTCCCTTGCTGACAGCTGCAGTCTTAATGTGCATCTTTGAGAAAATAGGTGCTTTTTGGTCCAAAACACTTTTATCTTTGGCTTATTAGAAGCATCCATATATCATAGCCTGGGGAAAGAAGATAAAATAGGGCATCTTTCTTGCATATAAATCATGGCTTGTGGATCATTGCTGTTAATTAAAAATCCTTGCAAGGCTAAATTCACCATGATGGAAGCTTAGGACATCCTTGCTAAAGGACAAACCTGGAAGGAAAAGTATCTTCAAATTTCTATGAGAAAGAAAATAGGATCAGGTCTGTGTCAGTCCCTCTTTGGGATTTAGGTTAAAATTTCTTACACATATTATACAGATGTGAACACACTATTCTTTGATGTAATTTGATTACTTTTTTGTCTCAGTGACGTTCGCTTGTTTCACCAGTGTCTGGCAACAGAATAGTCTTGGTATTAACTGGAGATAGGAAATACATAGCCATGATCATGTAATGTGTAAATTTCACAAGGTCAGAACAAAATAAACAGAATTTTCACCATCCCATTTTAGTGACATATTCAAAAAAGAGGCCCATTAACCTTGAGTCTTGTTTGCATGGTTAGTTGATACCCTTAATGCCTAAAGGAAAATGGTTAGTGTAGGTGCCTTTTCAAGGTATGAACGGATGTTTATTTTAGGGTTGTGCCTGGTTAGTGCCAGTCAGGTCAATAGGATTATATTCCAGAAATTGATTTTTCCCCCAATGAGTAAATAATGAAGTAATTTAACCTCATCTGCTTCCTAATCTAAAACCTTTCACTTGTACCGTGAGGAAAGGCGGCTGTTTTCGCTCGCAATATGCTTGTGCACAAGGCCAGTAAACACCTTTGGGTTTTATATGAAGGTCATGCTGCGCTGATCATTCAGGAAGTGTGTACAGTTGAAGTGCATCTTCTGCTCCTTGCTGCCATCAATCCTGGCTTTCTGAGATGTCTTCACCTATGTTAAAGGGTGAACCCAAGACCGCATTAATCATGCCCAGGGGATTTCTCTCTCATTTATTTTAATTTAAGTGTTTATTCGGATATGAGCCAGGAAAGAAAACAGCACTTAGATGGAAGTAAAAATAAAAAGACATGTGGAAAGTAGTGACTGTTGAGATTATGCGTTATCTGGGCTTGCTGTATATAGTGCCTGTTATTTTTTTTACTGTACAGTCCGTGGCTTCTTGAAGGATCCTAACACACCCAGAAATCACAGTTAGATGAAAGATTTGACCCTAGTGTTATAAATGGAAATACCTAGTGGTCAAAGGAGTCCCATTTGTCTTTCTTCACGATTCATGAAGCTCATAATGATGATGGTATCTAACATTAGCATACACTCACTGCATGCCGATAGTAAATGTACACTAATACTGTACTTGTGTTCTTTCGTTTCATCCTTTTAGGATCAGAAATCTAGCTAGCAGTGGGTCAGGGTCAGAGTCAAGCCACTTGATCCCAAAATCTAGGTGTTTGGGCACTGGTTTCACAGCTTCCAGTACCTGTTGTTGTTGAATCAGTAAGTCACATCTGACTCTGCAACCCCATGGACTGTAGCCTACCAAGCTCCTCTGTCCATGGGATTTTCTAGGCAAGAATAATGGAATGGGTTGCTATTTCCTCCTCCAGTGGATCTTCCTAACCCAGGGATCAAATCCATGACTCCTACATTGGCAGGAGGATTCTTTACCACTGTGCCACCTGGGACGCCCCCCCCCCCCCGTGTCCATAGTTACTGGTAAGCTACAAGAATCGTTATCGTCCCAGTCATTTATTAGCTGGTCATGCCTCCTGTGTAGATACAGGATTATACTAGAGAGGACCTTTGGGGGAGCTTCCCATTCATTTGAGGAAATAAAAGAGAAAGGGGCTGAAAAACAGTATAAAAAGTGATAATTTAAAATTATTTTCCTTTCCTTTTCTTCCCTAATGCTTTAGAAATTCACACGTGTCTGACTCTTTGAGACCCCACTGACTATAGCCCTCCAGGCTCCTCTGTCCATGGGATTTCCCAAGCAAGAATACTGGAGTGGGTTGCCATTCCCTTCTCCAGGGGATCTTCCTGACCCAGGGATCCAACCCAGGTCTCCTGCATTGCAGTCAGATTCTTCTACCATCTGAGCCACCAGGGAAGGTATTTTAATTTTCTGAGAGTTTGTCTTATTTCCTACCAGACACAGTGATTGCAGGAAGAACATCTACTCTGTGTAATATACAATCACAAGTGCCTAATGAGTTGGTTATGGACAGGGAAGACTGGCGTGCTACAGTCCATGGGGTCACAAAGAGTTGGACACGAGTGAGCAACTGAACTGAACTGAATAGAATATTTGGTACACACTGGCTGACAGAGGTAAAGCTCACCATGTCAGCATTCTTCCTGAACACATAGCTTGACTCATTTTTCCAACCTCCCTTGAACATGTGTCTGAGTAATGGCCAATGGAATGTAAGCAAACAAGTAACTCTTCCAGGACTGGCCCATGGAAACCTTCCACTCTCTCCTCCCCAATCCATAAGTTGAATCCAGAGGACTCCAATGACCTCAAGGAAAGCAGGCCTATAAGATGGGAAGAGCTTTGGTCCCTGAATGGAACGTAGCCATCTATCCTTCTGGTCAATCCTCACTGGCGTGCAAAATGGTAGGCAAATCATGTTTCATTGTGTTAAGCCAGAATTTTCTGGTTCATAGGTTTCAGAAGCTAGGTTTATTTACCTTAACTAGTATAGAGAAACAAATAAAAGAATGAAGGAGCACTCTTGTCATTAAGGGGTTTTGTCTTTCCCATTTGAAAAGCCTTTTAGGAAATCATTGGGTAGTTGGAAAATACAGAAGATTTTTTATGACAGTTGCGTAAAGTGTGCTCAGAGGAACCACTTGGGAAAGACATCATGGAAATCTGAAAATCATTTGCCTCCACATATGTAAGTTAGGCTAGCTCCCAAAGGATAAAAAGAGAAAAGACAAAATTCATGCCTTCAGGGAACTTGCATTCTGGTGGGGAGAAGAGGAGAGTAGGTAGAAACTTACACCTCTGTATCATGACTCGTGCTCATGCAATCCTTTCTCTTTTCTCTTCTCTGTACTCCCTCCCAACCATCTTCCTGTGGCTTTATCATCTGTATGCTGACAGCTTTCCATATACAGCCCTCCCCCACAACCGCTTCTTTGAGATTCAGCTGCTTACCTGACATCTCATTTGGATGTCTCACAAACATCTTGAAGTCAGTACATAAAAATTGGAACTCATAATGGACCCTCCCCAAACCTGGTTCTCAACACACAAAAAATGGCACCACCATTCCCCCCACACAGTTGTGCGGGAAAGGGAGCAAGTTTCCAAATCATTCTTGACTCCTTCCTTTTCCTTGACTTCCCTGGTGGCTTAGACAGTAAAGTATCTGTCTATAATGCGGGAAACTGGGGTTCGATCCCTGGGTTGGGAAGATCCCCTGGAGAAGGAAATGGCGATCCACTCCAGTGCTATTGCCTGGAGAATCCCATGTAAGGAGGAGCCTGATAGGCTACAGTCCATGGGGTCGCAAAGAGTCAGACACGACTGAGCGACTTCACCCACTCACTCACTCCTTTTCCTTATTTTTTATCTCCTCTCAATCTCCTGTCAATTTTACCTTCTATTTCCCTAATCCTTCTACTCTTCTCCATCTTGGCCTTCATTCTTATCTAAGCCTGGGTGGTAGCAGATGCTACCAAACTAGCTGCCCCATGTATATTGCAATATATCTTTTATCTGTTACCTAAATTACATTCAGAATGACATTCAAAAAGCAGAAATATGACTATGTATCCTCTTAATTGAATACCTTTCAATGACATCTCATTTTAAATTGACGAAAATAAAATCCTTAACAATTCCAGAATCCTTGAATTTTCTGGCCCCTGTCTGCCTCACCACTCCCATGTCACACTAGTCCCTCTCCATGGCTTCATCACCCTGGCCTGTTTCTTGGATGTGTTCCATGCTCCTTGTGATATCAGGGCTGTTCACTCCCTGCAAATGGCTCTCCCAGTTTTGTCTCAGCAGAAACATCATACCCAATGGAATCCTCCCCTTCCCTCTTCTATATTATCAGGTTCCTTTCCCTCTTCTCACACAGTCACTTATTCAGTTCAGTTCAGTCACTCAGTCGTGTCCGACACTTTGCGACCCTATGAATCACAGCACACCAGGCCTCCCTGTCCATCACCGTCTCCTGGAGTTCACTCAGACTCGTGTCCATCGAGTCAGTGATGCCATCCAGCCATCTCATCCTCTGTCGTCCCCTTCTCCTCTTGCCCCCAGTCCCTCCCATCATCAGAGTCTTTTCCAGTGAGTCAACTCTTCACATGAGGTGGCCAAAGTACTGGAGTTTCAGCTTCAGCATCATTCCCTCCAAAGAAATCCCAGGCACTTATAATTGCAATTAAATACATAATTATAATTAGCTATTTAACTGTGACCTCCCTGGTTTGACCTTACATTCTGTAAGAACAGGGAGAAAGTCTATTGAGTTCACTGCTATATTCCTCCTGCCTGATACAGGGTCTGACATAAGATACTCAATAATTCAACACATGATGTAATACAGACATATCAGAGAGATCACTAACCACATTAGGGGCACTGAGATGCTTTCTCTGAGAACATACCTGAGCTTCTTTAGCAAGGATTAGTAAAAATTGGCCAATAAAAGTTGGTGATTGAGATCTCCCTGGAAGGGACTTCCTTGTTGGTCTAGTGGTTAAGACTCTGTGCTTCCAATTCAAGGGGCGCAAGTTTGATCCCTGATCAGGGAACCAAGACCCCCACATGCTGCATAGTGTAGCCAAATTTAAAAAAAAATCTTGAAAAATATACCTGAAGCACTTGCAAGCACTTCCTGTTTCCTACCCCATATGACATTTGAAGAAGCGGGAACACAGGGAAACTGAAGAATTCGCCAACATGACAGTCAGGATTTGTATCCAGATGTTTTGACTGGAGAGGCCCTGAGACATTATAACTGTAGACCTTTCTCTGTGAAAGAACCTCAGAATTAAAAAAAAAAAAAAAAAAAAAAAAAACAAAAAAACAGTAGTAGCCTATTAAAAATCTTCAGGGACTTCCCTGGTCATCCAGTGGTTAACACTCCATGCTTCTGTTGCAGGGGACAGGGGTTTGATCCCTGGCCAGGGAGCTAAGATCCCACATGCTGTGTGGCATGACCAGAAAAAATTTTTTAATGTTTTTAAAACATCAGCAGAACCGTGTCTCTGGTTTTGGACCCTGTTATACAACATCCCGGGAGCAGATTTATAATCAGTAGAACTACAGAGACTGAGGGTTGTCGGTATTTGTCTTTGCATTTGATGATGATCTGGGCTGATTGACGGGGCTGGGACTGGATAGATCTGGTTGTCTGAAATGAACCGCTGTATGACTGGCCAACTGGGAAGAGGGACTCCACTCATGAGGCAGGCAGCTGGGTGAGTGAGTGACTGCTCTCTACTCCTGGATTGAGTGCAATTGTAGATGACAGTCTGCCTCAGCTTGTAAGTTCTTGTCAAGGAGATGATCTCAAGCAAAATCACACTAGAAAACATTTACCAGTTGGGAAGTCTGTCTGAAAGGGACAGTGTTCTGTACTAGAAAAGAGACTGTGAGGCAGAGTAAGCATCCTTGGGGGTAAGAAAGCAATATAAGGAGCTACAATGATTGCAGCTCTGCTTCTCATTCAGGTGTTCCCTGTAGTTTATTTTCTTGGCAAAATTTTTGGAATATTACATTATCTGGAGACGGGGACATAGTGTATCCAGTATTCACCTGGATATTGCATAAGCAGTAGCTGCACTCCCTCTGATTTCCTGTGGCCTGTTTGCCAAGTTCAGGAGCCAAGAACTCGCTCCCTTTGTACTTCCTGTAGATCTCTCCAACAGGTCTAATCCTGCCATTCTTTCCTGATATACTGGACAGTGATTCTTTCAGTCAATTCTCTTCCATCTACCTCCACAAGTTAAATAACACCTGTCAGCCAGTATGGATTTTGGAGATGTCAGGGGAGGAGTTCTGACTTTAACTGACCATGAGATTGTATCAGCCCTCTTTGAAACACTAGCCTGGCAATGTGTGGGTAATGACCCAGTTACAGTATTACTGGATATGGTTTTAACACTAAGTATTTGAAAGACATTTGGCAAAGACCAACTCTTTCTGTAGATAGAGCTCAACTGGAATTAAAGCAGCAGTCATTTCTCCCACAGCCTTGTTCACTCCCGGATCATTAAACATTTTCATACTTTAAAGGATGTCTTTTGTTGTGGCTGATGTGGTTCTATTCCTATAGGCAGCATCCCAAAAAAGTAGAAGAGAAAAAAAACACTTTTCTCAATAACTTAGAGTCTGATGCTGGAATCCATGGAAATGGGGAAGATTTCATGAAACAAGTTGGTATGTTGCAGTGAGATGGTTCTCAAACTGATTCCACTCCAGGAGTGACCTATAGACCTCACCACATTAGGGTTATTTGGTACTTGAAAACTGGAGCTTAAAAACATCTCTTATTTCTCCTTGCTAGCCAGACATTTGGAAAAGGAAATGGCAACCCACTCCAGTGTTCTTGCCTGGAGAATCCCAGGGACGGGGGAGCCTAGTGGGCTGCCGTCTCTGGGGTTGCACAGAGTCGGACACGACTGAAGCGACTTAGCAGCAGCAGCAGCAGCCAGAGATTGTCTGAGAATGCTAGTAGGTCTGTGTGTCTATTTAATGGCAACGATGTTAAAGTAGACTGTAGTTTTCAAAAAGTCCCTTCCAAGTAACCGTGGTAATTCGACTCCAAGTAATCGTGTCAAAGAAGTGGTCCTAACTCAGTTCCTTTACAGAAGTTGGAGCAAAGAGAGTTTGTAAGTTTTGAGCTTCCCTGGAAAACTCTGGAACAGAATTCATGCTCTGATGTATAGAAAGCAGGTGGTTACCTTGCTGTTCCTAGACTGGTTTTCTCCTGACTTAATGATTTGCCTATGTATCCATGCTACCTTTTCTGTAGACCAGAGCCAAGTTCACTATTCTTGCACATGTGAATCTGATACCAACTACATGGCAGGGAGAGGGAAGATGTAGAGGAGATGGAACATGGGTCAGGCAGTAGCTGCTTTACTCCAGGGCTGGTGCGTGTGGCCATACACACACCATTCATACATTCAGTGCTGAAGGGTACCAAGCCCAGAAATCAAGCCTGTACTTCTCTTGCCACATCATGCACATGTTCTTTACATCAAACCACCAATTCCACTGTCTAACAAGGTTACAGTACCCTTACAACCCTGGGTTATACAGGATGCAAGAAGACGCCTTAGATCAGATTCTTTAGAGGCAGAGCCTGAAACAGAACTTCTTGTTTAAATGTAGAATGACTGAGCATTGTGGGTTGTCCAGGACTGAGGGATTGCCCAGGAGGTGGAGCTTTGAGTCCTCAGACTGGGAGAGTCTTGAGCAAATCACAGTGATTTGACCACACTCTCAAGTGACATATCGCAGGAGTTTTCAGGACAAAGAAAGTGAGGGAAACAGGATGGGGTAAGGGAAGTAAGCTAAGCAAAGAAGTAAGCTCAGCTGGAGAATTGTTTTAGCCCAGTCCATGGGGGAACTCTGAGGCATGGATTGGTTCCTCCTGTCTTGAGATAAGGGCATTGGTTTCTGTAACCTTGTATCAATCAGTCATTGACCACTGGGGCATGGAGGATGTGGAACTTCCTGGATGTGACAGCACTCTTGAGGCAAACAGCAGTGCAGGCAGTTCCCCTGAAAAGGGGGCAGTGGTGTGGGCTCACCCTCAGAGGAGCTGGGTGCAGCTACCTCGTGAAAGAAATATGAGAGGAGCCCAGGTGTTCACATCTACACTCTGTGCATAACAGTGACTCCAGGGGGAGTGGTAGAGGATAACACAAGATTTGTATCACTTAGTACCAAAGAGAAAGCATGCTTTGGAAGAGCAGGTAGTTCTTGGCCAGATCAGGAGTAAGAACGCGGGGGGGGGTGGGGTTTGCTCTTAGGGCAGCAAACCCACCATATTCTTCTGTGGAGAAAGAATGGTGATGTCATCTCCTCAAGCACCATAACTCTCCACCCCACCCTTGGTGTGTCTCTGTCCTCACTGTGTAAGAGTGAGAGCAAAAGAGTTTTATGTTCTCTCAGTGTCTTGGAAAATCCTGGAAGCAGCATTTTTGCCAGTGTCCCAGGTTGGGTGGCCAACTTTTTCTGGTTTGCTTAGGAGTCCCCTGGTTTTAGTAACAACAACAACAACAAAAAAGGCCCCACATCCTGGAAGACCCCAGTCCTAGGCAAACCAGTACCACCGGGAAACTCTAGTTCCTAGAGTTTAAACCACTAAATGGTTCCCCAGGCATCAGGATTTTCATGCCCTAGATGGTCTCCAAAGTAAAAGAGCCAATGGATTGCATTCAAATCTGGAATCCTTTTAGGCATTATAGTACTAATACATGTTGAATACCAATAAAACTCTACTATAGCTGCTGGAGGGTAGAGTAAAAGTGAAAAACTACAGATAAATAAGAAATACAAGGCAACGAATTCCAAACTGGGCATTTGGATTGTTGGACTAGATAAGTAAGAGATCATTGGAAGACTGAGTAGTATTCGACGTGATTGGGGATGCACTTGAGGAAGATTGATCCAGAGGGAGGTGTGTAAAATCTAGAACAGAGAAGTCCCAAAGTAAATCAGTGTAAATTATTTTCTCTTTGGGGAACTTTCATCTAGTGGGCTGGCAGCAGTATCAGTCACACCCTGTTTTTCTTGGCCTCACTCTGATTTGATCTTTGAAATTTCACCTACGCTCTAGAAGCTGGATGTATTTGCATAATATGCCACTAGAAGGAAATTTGAGGAATTGGGCCCCCCCAAAAAATTCCTTTGGGGAGAACTGCATGGCTAGAGAACAGAGTGCTGGGGAGATAGTTAATCATATGCCCTTTGGAACTTTTGAATTTTGAGCAATGTGAATGTATCATCAATGCAAAAATTAATAATATCATTTAAATTTAATAAGCAAGAAAAACAGAAAAGAAGCTAGGAAGGAGGAAAGAACCCAGATGAAACAGGCTGAACTGCATTTTTGAATTCTGCATCTAATTTTCCAGGCCAAATTGACTAATTCTGAGTCTTATTTAATTCCATCTGTATATAGCAATCAGTGAATAATTGATGTTTAATTTTATTTTGTTGGTGATGTAAATACGAAATTACTTGAAGTTATCTTCTATATTTCCATGTAAAACAGCAACAACAAAAATAAATATAAAACACATATGTACATGGGGAAGTTAAAGTTCAGTTTAAGCAACATGATATGGTGAAGTGTATGGGTTTTGGAATGAGTCAACTGAGTTAAGATCCTAGTTGTATCACCTAATAGCTGTTGGCTTGGGGGGCAGGTTAGTTATCCTAATTGAGCCCATTTTCTTATCTGTAAGTGATAATGCAAATAAGTTCAATAACTGATAATTTTAAAAGTTTATTTGAGTTTTTCAGGAAGGTGTTACAGAAAACTCCAAATGATCTTTTGGCCAACTCAATAATAGCTACCTCAAACGGTCACTGTAGAGATTAAATGAGAATCTATACATCAAAACTCACAAAAAGAGGAATGTTCTCCTCCCGCTGCCAAAGCATCTAGAACCATGCTCTGTACACAGATGGTGATACATAAATATGAGCTCAGTAATTAAAGAAATGATTGTTAGGTGGTAAGTGACTTGGCATCAATAGCATAGTCTATTATTTAAAGATGAATCCAGGCTTTAGGATACCTGGGTTCCGGCCTCGCTACTCTTTGACCTTTAAAGAGTTCCTTATTCTCTTTAATATTGAGTTCTTCCTCCCTGGGACGCTTTTTTCCTCAAGCTGCATGGCTCACTTATCCTTCAAATCTTTATTGAAGACTTTTCAGTGAGGACTTTCCAGAACACATGCTTAAATCTGCAAATCGTTTCTTCTCTGGTTCTCTAGATTACGTATCACCACCTGCCATGCTATTTATCTTACTTGTTTGTTTAGTATATATTTTCTCCCCTCTTTAATAAACCCCATAAGAGCAGGGGTTTTGTTCATTGTGTTCCCTCCTCTCTTGAGGATCTAGAGCAGTGCCCCGTACATGGGAGACATGAAAAGTTTTGTTGAGTGAATGAATGTATATGTAAGTGTGTAAGTTGAGAGGCTGGAGTAAAGAGAACTTTAATTGTCCTTATCAGTTCTACCATTCCATAGCAAATGCTTCCAGTTTCTATTTTGTTCCAATATTAACCTATCTTTAAAAAGATTTTAGGTCTCTGTTACTAGAAGAGCTAACTTCACCAATAATGACATTCTACATGATTTTTAAAATGAGACCAGTAAATACAAATATGTCCTTTAATAGTGTCATGTTTAATTAGCACAAGTGTTTTATTCTTTGAAAGTTGGAAAAACTCTGAAGACTGTGAGGGAAAAAAAGAAAACAACCTAAATAACCCAATGTGATTATTAAATTATGAGAGGAAGATGGGAAAATTTTATGTACTCTTCAGAAATGTGATAAACATAACAATTCAGGTTTTTTTCTTTTGGGAATTATTTACTTTGCCTTCTTTTATTTTGTTGTCATTGTTCAATGGCTAAGTCCTGTCTGACATTTTGTTACTCCATGAACTGTAGCACTCCAGGCTTCCCTGTCCTTCACTATCTCCTGGAGTTTGCTCAAACTCATGGCCATTAAGTTGGTGACACCATCTTTTATTTAAATTTCATTTACTATATAATGGATAGAAGCTTTAATTATGACAGTAAAATTGCCGGGTATACTTATGGATTTTTCAGGTCAAGATTTAAACACTCTCTTTTTAATTATTTGATCCTAAAGTTTAGTTTGTTTCTATGGAGCCCTTGCTTCAGGAATTACAGTCAATTTTAGCGTTGGTGGTATAGTCATACAGTTCAGTTCAGTCGCTCAGTCGTGTCCGACTCTTTGCGATTCCATGAATCGCAGCACGCCAGGTCTCCCTGTCCATCACCAACTCCTGGAGTTCACTCAGACTCACGTCCATCAAGTCAGTGATGCCATCCAGCCATCTCATCCTCTGTCGTCCCCTTCTCCTCCTGCCCCCAATCCCTCCCAGCATCAGAGTCTTTTCCAGTGAGTCAACTCTTCACATGAGGTGGCCAAAGTACTGGAGTTTCAGCTTCAGCATCAGTGCTTCCAATGAACTTCCAATGAACAGTCCTTTAGGATGGACTGGTAGGATCTCCTTGCAGTCCAAGGGACTCTCAAGAGTCTTCTCCAACACCACAGTTCAAAAGCATCAATTCTTTGGCACTCAGCTTTCTTCACAGTCCAACTCTCACATCCATACATGACCACAGGAAAAACCATAGCCTTGACTAGACGGACCTTTGTTGGCAAAGTAGTGTCTCTGCTTTTGAATAGGCTGTCTAGGTTGGTCATAACTTTCCTTCCAAGGAGTAAGCGTCTTTTAATTTCATGGCTGCAGTCACCATCTGCACTGATTTTGGAGCCCCCCAAAATACAATCTGACATTGTTTCCACTGTTTCCTCATCTAGTTGCCATGAAGTGATGGGACCAGATGCCATGATCTTTGTTTTCTGAATGTTGAGCTTTAAGCCAACTTTTTCACTCTCCTCTTTCACTTTCATCAAGAGGCTTTTAGTTCCTCTTCACTTTCTGCCATAAGGGTGGTGTCATCTGCATATCTGAAGTTACTGATATTTCTCCCAGCAATCTTGATTCCAGCTTGTGCTTCTTCTAGCCCAGCGTTTCTCATGATGTATTCTGCATATAAGTTAAATAAGCAGGATGACAGTATACAACCTTGACATACTCCTCTTCCTATTTAGAACCAGTCTGTTGTTCCATGTCCAGTTCTAACTGTTGCTTCCTGACCTGCATATAGGTTTCTCAACAGGCAGGCGAGGTGGTCTGGTATTCCTATCTCTTTCAGAATTTTCCACGGTTTATTGTGATCCACACAGTCAAAGGCCTTGGCATAGTCAATAAAGCAGAAATAGATGTTTTTCTGGAACTCCCTTGCTTTTTCCATGATCCAGCGGATGTTGGCAATTTGATCTCTGGTTCCTCTGCCTTTTCTAAAACCAGCTTGAACATCTGGAAGTTCATGGTTCACGTATTGCTGAAGCCTGGCTTGGAGAATTTTGAGCATTACTTTACTATGGTGTGAGATGAGTGCAATTGTGTGGTAGTTTGAGCATTCTTTGGCATTGCCTTTCTTTGGGATTGGAATGAAAACTGACCTTTTCCAGTCTTGTGGCCACTGCTGAGTTTTCCAAATTTGCTGGCATATTGAGTGCAGCAGTTGACAGCATCATCTTTCAGGATTTGAAATAGCTCCACTGGAATTCCATGACCTCCACTAGCTTTGTTCGTAGTGATGCCTTCTAAGGCCCACTTGACTTCACATTCCAGGATGTCTGTCTCTAGGTGAGTGATCACACCATCATGATTATCTTAGCCAGGAGTGACTTAAATTTAGGTTTTCTCAGAAATACACTGGAAAGCAGCATCTCTCTTCCCAACTTGCACAGATGTTTATTGATCTTTGTCCACTTAAGTCAGTGAAAAGTCAGTTTTGGGCTAGGAGACTAGAAGGCTGGTACTCTAGTTCAATGGAGTTTTGTCCTATAGTGCCTCTGACTTCTGATTCTTTAACTGTAATAAAATATAGAATGAATAATGACCTTCATTAAACTGTCATCACCTTGCTGTCAGTGAAAGAGGCCATTGCTTGGTCTTTCTTGACTTTTTCTCTAGAGACCTTATAGGCCTCTGACATGCCACTTTTAACTCAGAAGAAGGAAAACATGGCTGTCTATAATTTGGGATTCTGCAACCAGTTGACCACAGTAGAGACATAGGCAATAAGTCGTTATTTCAGCTCTGTAATATTTGCCTACTGTGGCAGAAACAATCCTATCTGTCCATCAAGCTACTTCATTATTTCCTGGACACACAGAAAGACTATATTTTCACATGTTTGTATGTAGATGAAGACATATGACCAGTTCTGTACAATGGGTTGTAAGCAAGGTTATATATCCTCATTGAAGACAAGGCCCCTTAAATCTTCAATGAAATCTTCTAAACTCTCTTCTCTTGTCTCCTACATGGATAGAGAGCATTCAGTGGAGATGGTCTATGAAACATGATGCCTTGGTCCCAGAGTAACTGCATAGTCAGAAATAGCTATTCTGAAGCTTGCATTGACAAGAACTGAACTTACTGTCTCTAAGGTTTAAAGTTGATTCTTATAGCACTTGGAGGGCTTCCCTTATAGCTCAGTTGGGAAAGAATCTGCCTGCAATGCAGGAGACCCTGGTTTGATTCCAGGGTTGGGAAGATCCCCTGGAGAAGGAAATGGCAACCCACTCCAGTATTCTTGCCTGGAGAATCTCATGGGCAGAGGAGCCTGGTGGGCTACAGTCCATGAGGTTGTAAGAGTCAGACACGACTGAGTGACTAAACCACTATAGCACTTGGATCTATGCTAAATAATATACTCCCCTTCATTCTGCAGTTAACCAGCCAGTAATTATTCTGCGTGGTTTGGTTTCCTTCTAGATTAAGGAACTAAACAATAATTCATGTTAACAACTGATTTGACCATACAGTCAGATTTTGACATGGTTAGATTTGGGGCATGTGTTAACATGGACTGAAACTTAGCTCCGGGATTCATGTCCCTATACTGCTAATACATTTATAGGTGAGCAGAGAAAGAAAAGATTAAAGAACCACTACATATTATTAAAGATAATGTCTTACCTTTCATCCAGAGGCACATAGGAAAGTATTTAAAATATAGATTCACTAGGGCAGCTTACCAATTTACATATAAGTTTAAAAATTAGTGTTGCCCTGATAATGTAAGCTCTTCTAAACTGTGTATTACCTTTGGTTCAAGGTCAAATGGATGTAGCTAAGCCTCAAAGAAGAAATTTCCATAAAATTATGGGAAACTGAAAATAGTGTTTTATACTAGAACCCTGAAGAAACTTAAATTATGGTTTTTAACTTCTTCTGGAAAGGGGGGAAATATTTCTTAATTGTTACAAGAAAGTGTGTTTTATTCCTAAAATGATGCATGAGTTTATATACTTAAATGGGCTTATTATTTATTTTCTTATTATAAAATGAGAATGTTTATTCTTAGGAGTGTGTTGTTGAGTCTCTAAATATTGGGGGTTTTCTATATTTCTATTATTGATTGTTTAATTCCATTGTGATCTGAAAGTATACTTTGTATGATTTTTATTTTTTAAATTTGTTTGTGTTTTATGACCCAGAATGTGGTCTGCCTTGATGAATGTTCCATGTGAGTTTGAGAAGGATGTATATTCTGCTGTCTTTGGGTCAGGTATTCTATGAATGTCAATTAAATCCAGTTGATTGACAGTGCTGTTCAGTTCAATTATATCCTTACAGATTTTCTAGCTGATTCATCTGTCAGTTACTGATGGAGGAGTATTGAAATCTTCAACTATAATTATGGGCTTGTGGATTTCTCTTAATCACTCAGTCAGTTTTTGCCTCATGTATTTTGATGCTCTATTGTTAGGTACATACATATTAATGATTGTTACGTCTTTTTGGAGAATTGACCCCTTTACAGTAAAGTAATGCCCCTCTTTTGTGGCTTCACAGGTGCTGCAGTGGTAAAGAATCTGCTTGCCAATGCAGGAGATGCAAGAGATGCAGGTTAAATCCCTGGGTTAGCCCTAGAAAAGGAAATGACAATCCACTCTAGTATTTTTACCTGGGAAATTCCATGGACAGAGAAGTCTGACAGGCTACAGTCCAGGAGTTTGCAAAGAGTTGGACATGACTAAGCGTCCATGCACACACACACACACACACACACACACACACACACAATGCCCCTCTTTATCTTTGGTAAATTTCCTTGCTCTGAGGTCTGCTTTGGCACTAATGCAGTTACAATGGAAACAGTGACAGATTTTATTTTCTTGGGCTCCAAAATCACTGCAGATGGGGACTGCAGCCATGAAATTAAAAGACGTTTACTCCTTGGAAGAAAAGTTATGACCAACCTAGATAGCATATTCAAAAGCAGAGACATTACTTTGCCAACAAAGATCTGTCTAGTCAAGGCTGTGGTTTTTCCAGTGGTCATGTATGGATGTGAGCATTGGACTGTGAAGAAAGCTGAGTGCCAAAGAATTGATGCTTTTGAACTGTGGCGTTGGAGAGGACTCCTGAGAGTCCCTTGGACACAAGGAGATCCAACTAGTCCATTCTAAAGGGGATCAGCCCTGGGTGTTCATTGGAAGGAATGATGCTAAAGCTGAAACTCTAGTACTTTGGCCACCTCATGTGAAGAGTTGACTCATTGGAAAAGACTCTGATGCTGGAAGGGATTGGGGGCAGGAGGAGAAGGGGACGACAGGGGATGAGATGGCTGGATGACTTCACTGACTCGATGGACGTGAGTCTGAGTGAACTCCAGGAGTTGGTGATGGACAGGGAGGCCTGGCATGCTGCAATTCATGGGGTTGCAAAGAGTCAGACACGACTGAGCGACTGAACTGAACTGAACTGAACATTGGGTTGGCCAAAAAGTTCATTGGAGAACAGCTTATGAACACCTGAATGAATTTTTTGGCCAACCCAATACATAGAGATAGTAGGGAACAGTTAAGTAGTACAGAAAAGTTTAAAATGAAAAGCAACCGTCTCTAGGCCTTGCTTGTCACACCTTCAGGGGCATTTTCCAGGTGCAACTTCTTTATCCTTTTTTAGTTCTTTGGGTGTTTATCTTAGTAAGTCTAAATAATATGCTTATGCATCTATTCTTGCTTTATCAACTTTATGTTTATTTACAACTTTCTATGAAAAATGTAGATTTTATTCAATACTATTAACCCTAATTCCCCATCTCTTACTTCTGTTTTTTATTAATTATGCAAACTGTATGATTTCCTATTGATTATTATAACTTTCAATAATATACATAAAACTCCACATATTCCATATATTCCCCATGTTATTATTAATGTTTTTATTGTTTGCTTTTGAAGCTTTAAATAATGCGCCTTAAACTCTATGTCATGCCCTATCAAGTTTTAACTGTCATCTTTCTACTTTCTACATTGTGAGATGAATATATCCCCCCTTTTATCTGTTTCTTCCTTCCACTTCTCACCTATCATCAGCTTTTCCTTTATTTTACATTGTCAAGGCTGCTAAAGCTTTCATTCCAATTTGTAGTCCTATTTAAGTATTTCATGCTTCATGTAAATATTGTAAAAGGTAAATAGCAAAAACTTTTTCATGGTGCTGAAAATGTTATTAACTCTTCCATCAACTAATATTTACTTTTCCATGGGCTGAATGCCGTCAGTCTTGGATCCTTTAAAGAGAAATGTTCCTAGGAGCAAGGTAAACTCTAGTCGCATTTCTTACAGTTCATCAGTTACTTCAAAGCGTATAATAATTTTTTTAAGTTTCCTATTAGCTTGACTAAAATTTAAAAACCTAGTGAACAGTGAGAGTTTTACTTCTTCTTTTCCAATTTGGATTCCTTTTATTTCTTTTTCTGCTCTGATTGCTGTGGCCAAAACTTCCAGAACTATGTTGAATAGTAGCGGTGAAAGTGGACACCCTTGTCTTGTTCCTGACTTTAGGGGAAATGCTTTCAGTTTTTCACCATTGAGGATAATGTTTGCTGTGGGTTTGTCATAGATAGCTTTTATTATGTTGAGGTATGTTCCTTCTATTCCTGCTTTCTGGAGAGTTTTTATCATAAATGGATGTTGAATTTTGTCGAAGGCCTTCTCTGCATCTATTGAGATAATCATATGGTTTTTATTTTTCAATTTGTTAGTGTGGTGAATTACATTGATTGATTTGCGGATATTGAAGAATCCTTGCATCCCTGGGATAAAGCCCACTTGGTCATGGTGTATGATCTTTTTAATGTGTTGTTGGATTCTGATTGCTAGAATTTTGTTGAGGATTTTTGCATCTATGTTCATCAGTGATATTGGCCTGTAGTTTTCCTTTTTTGTGACATCTTTGTCAGGTTTTGGTATTAGGGTGATGGTGGCCTCATAGAATGAGTTTGGAAGTTTACCTTCCTCTGCAATTTTCTGAAAGAGTTTGAGGAGGATAGGTGTTAGCTCTTCTCTAAATTTTTGGTAGAATTCAGCTGTGAAGCCGTCTGGACCTGGGCTTTTGTTTGCTGGAAGATTTCTGATTACAGTTTCAATTTCCGTGCTTGTGATGGGTCTGTTAAGATTTTCTATTTCTTCCTGGTTCAGTTTTGGAAAATTGTACTTTTCTAAGAATTTGTCCATTTCTTCCACGTTGTCCATTTTATTGGCATACAACTGCTGATAGTAGTCTCTTATGATCCTTTGTATTTCTGTGTTGTCTGTTGTGATCTCTCCGTTTTCATTTCTAATTTTATTGATTTGATTTTTCTCTCTTTGCTTCTTGATGAGTCTAGCTAATGGTTTGTCAATTTTATTTATCCTTTCAAAGAACCAGCTTTTGGCCTTGTTGATTTTTGCTATGGTCTCTTTTGTTTCTTTTGCATTTATTTCTGCGCTAATTTTTAAGATTTCTTTCCTTCTACTAACTCTGGGGTTCTCCAACTCTTCCTTTTCTAGTTGCTTTAGTTGCAGAGTTAGGTTATTTATTTGACTTTTTTCTTGTTTCTTGAGGTATGCCTGTATTGCTATGAACTTTCCTCACTGTTTGCAGATGACATGATCCTCTACATGGAAAACCCTAAAGACTCCACCAGAAAATTACTAGAGCTAATCAATGAATATAGTAAAGTTGCAGGATATAAAATCAACACACAGAAATCCCTTGCATTCCTATACACGAATAATGAGAAAGTAGAAAAAGAAATTAAGGAAACAATTCCATTCACCATTGCAACGAAAAGAATAAAATACTTAGGAATATATCTACCTAAAGAAACTAAAGACCTATATATAGAAAACTATAAAACACTGATGAAAGAAATCAAAGAGGACACTAATAGATGGAGAAATATACCATGTTCATGGATCGGAAGAATCAATATAGTGAAAATGAGTATACTACCCAAAGCAATTTACAAATTCAATGCAATCCCTATCAAGCTACCAGCCACATTTTTCACAGAACTAGAACAAATAATTTCAAGATTTGTATGGAAATACAAAAAACCTCGAATAGCCAAAGCAATCTTGAGAAAGAAGAATGGAACTGGAGGAATCAACTTGCCTGACTTCAGGCTCTACTACAAAGCCACAGTCATCAAGACAGTATGGTACTGGCACAAAGACAGACATATAGATCAATGGAACAAAATAGAAAGCCCAGAGATAAATCCACACACATATGGACACCTTATCTTTGACAAAGGAGGCAAGAATATACGATGGAGTAAAGACAATCTCTTTAACAAGTGGTGCTGGGAAAACTGGTCAACCACTTGTAAAAGAATGAAACTAGATCACTTTCTATCACCGTACACAAAAATAAACTCAAGATGGATTAAAGATCTAAATGTAAGATCAGAAACTATAAAACTCCTAGAGGAGAACATAGGCAAAACACTCTCAGACATAAATCACAGCAGGATCCTCTATGATCCACCTCCCAGAATTCTGGAAATAAAAGCAAAAATAAACAAATGGGATCTAATTAAAATTAAAAGCTTCTGTACAACAAAGGAAAATATAAGCAAGGTGAAAAGACAGCCTTCTGAATGGGAGAAAATAATAGCAAATGAAACAACTGACAAACAACTAATCTCAAAAATATACAAGCAACTTCTGCAGCTCAATTCCAGAAAAATAAACGACCCAATCAAAAAATGGGCCAAAGAACTAAATAGACATTTCTCCAAAGAAGACATACGGATGGCTAACAAATACATGAAAAGATGCTCAACATCACTCATTATTAGAGAAATGCAAATCAAAACCACAATGAGGTACCACTTCACACCAGTCAGAATGGCTGCGATCCAAAAATCTGCAAGCAATAAATGCTGGAGAGGGTGTGGAGAAAAGGGAACCCTCCTACACTGTTGGTGGGAATGCAAGCTAGTACAGCCACTATGGAGAACAGTGTGGAGATTCCTTAAAAAAATTGCAAATAGAACTACCTTATGACCCAGCAATCCCACTTCTGGGCATACACACCGAGGAAACCAGAATTGAAAGAGACACATGTACCCCAATGTTCATCGCAGCACTGTTTATAATAGCCAGGACATGGAAACAACCTAGATGTCCATCAGCAGATGAATGGATAAGAAAGCTGTGGTACATATACACAATGGAGTATTACTCAGCCATTAAAAAGAATTCATTTGAATCAGTTCTGATGAGATGGGTGAAACTGGAGCCAATTATACAGAGTGAAGTAAGCCAGAAAGAAAAACACCAATACAGTATACTAACACATATATATGGAATTTAGGAAGATGGCAATGACGACCCTGTATGCAAGACAGGAAAAAAGACACAGATGTGTATACCAGACTTTTGGACTCAGAGGGAGAGGGAGAGGGTGGGATGATTTGGGAGAATGGGAATTCTAACATGTATACTGTCATGTAAGAATTGAATTGCCAGTCCATGTCTGACGTAGGGTGCAGCTTGCTTGGGGCTGGTGCATGGGGATGACCCAGAGAGATGTTGTGGGGAGGGAGGTGGGAGGGGGGTTCATGTTTGGGAACGCATGTAAGAATTAAAGATTTTAAAATTTAAAAAAAATTAAAAATTTTAAAAAAAAAATTAAAAAAAAAACAAAAAATAAAATAAAATAAAAAATAAAAACCTAGTGAATCTAAAATCCTAGAGCCTATTACACAAAGTGAAGTAAGTCAGAAAGAGAGAAACAAGTATCATATATTAATGCATATATGTGGAATCTAGAAAGATGGTACCGATGAAGCTATTTGCAGGGCAAGAATAGACGTAGAGACAGGCATAACAGACTTGTGGACACAGTGGGGGAAGGAGCGTTCAGTTCAGTTCAGTCCCTCAGTCGTGTCTGACTCTTTGTGACCCCATGGACTGCAGCACACAAGGCCTCACTGTCCATCGCCAACTCCCGGAGTTTACGCAAACTTATGTCCACTGAGTTGGTGAAGCCATCCAACCATCTTATCCTCTATTGTCCCCTTTTCCTCCTGCTTTCAGTGTTTCCCAGCATCAGGGTCTTCGCATCAGGTGGCATGAGTCTGTTCTTCGCATCAGGTGGCCAAAGTATTGGAGTTTCAGTTTTAGCATTAGTCCTTTCAATGAATACTCAGGATTGATCTCCTTTAGGATGGACTGGTTTGATCTCCTTGCAGTCTAAGGAACTCTCAAGAGTCTTCTCCAACACCACAGTTCAAAAGCATCAATTCTTTGGCACTCAGCTTTCTTTATGGTCCAACTCTCACATCCATACATGACTACAGGAAAAACCATAGCTTTGACTAGACAGACCTTTGTTGGCAAAGTAACGTCTCTGCTTTTTAATATGCTGTCTCGGTTGGTCATAACTTTTCTTCCAGGGAGCAAATGTCTTTTAATTTCATGGCTGCAGTCATCATCTGCAGTGATTTTAGAGCCCCCCAAAATAAAGTCTATCACTGTTTCCCCATCTATTTGCCCTGAAGTGATGGGACCAGGTGCCATGATCTTAGTTTTCTGAATGTTGAGTTTTAAGACAACTTTTTCACTCTTCTCTTTCACTTTCATCAAGAGGCTCTTTAGTTCTACACTTTGTGCCTTAAGGGTGGTATCATCTGCATATCTGAGGTTATTGATATTTCTCCCAGCAATCTTGATTCCAGCTTATGGTTCATCCAGCCCAGCATTTTGAATGATGTACTCTGCATATAAGTTAAATAAGCAGGGTGACAATATACAGCCTTGACATACTCCTTTCCTGATTTGGAACCAGTCTGTTGTTTCATGTCCAGTTCTAACTGTCACTTCTTGACCTGCATACAGATTTCTCAAGAGGCAGGTTAGGTGGTCTGGTATTCCCATCTCTTGAAGAATTTTCCACAATTTGTTGTGATCCACACAGTCAAAGGCTTTGGCATAGTCAATAAAGCAGAAGTAGATGCTTTTCTGGAACTCTCTTGCTTTTTCTAGGATCCAATGGATGTTGGCAATTTGATCTCTGGTTCCTCTGCCTTTCTAAAACCAGCTTATACATCTGGAAGTTCTTGGTTCACATACTGTTGAAGCCTGCCTTGGAGAATTTTGAGCATTGCTTTGCTAGCGTGTGAGATGAGTGCAATTGTGCAGTAGTTTGAACATTTTTTGGCATTGCCCTTTTGGGGGGATTGGAATGAAAACCGACCTTTTCCAGTCCTGTGATCACTGCTGAGTTTTCTAAGTTTGCTGGCCTATTGAGTGCAGCACTTTCACAGTATCATCTTTTAGGATTTGAAATAGCTCAGCTGGAATTCCATCACCTCCACTAGCTTTGTTCATAGTGATACTTTCTAAGGCCCACTTGATTTCGCATTCCAGGATGTCTGTCTCTAGGTGAGTGATCACACCATCATGATTATCTGGGTCATGGAGATCTTTTTTGTATAGTTGTTCTGTGTATTCTTGCCACGTCTTAATATCGTCTGCTTCTGTTAGGTCCATACCATTTCTGTCCTTTATTGAGCCCGTCTTTGCATGAAATGTACCCTGATATCTCTAATTTTCTTGAGGAGATCTCTAGACTTTCCCATTCTATTGTTTTCCTCTATTTCTTTGCATTGGTCACTGAGAAAGGCTTTCTTATCTCTCCTTGCTATTCTTTGGAACTCTGCAGTCAAATGGGTCTGTCTTTCCTTTTCTCCTTTGCCTTTCGCTTCTCGTCTATTTGCAACTATTTGGAAGGAGGGGAAGGGATGAATTGAGAGAATAGTATGGAAACATAGGCATTACCTTATGTGAAATCGATGGCCAGTGTGGAGTTGCTGTATAACACAGGGAGCTCAACCTCGTGCTCTGTGACAACCTAGAGGGTTGAGGAGGTATGGAGGGAGCCTCAAGAAGGAGGGGACATATGTATACCTATGGGTGATTCATGTTGGGTGTGTGGCAGAAACTAGCACAGTATTGTAAAGCAGTTATATTCCATTTAAGTTCATTTAAAAAATAACCTGACAATGTCAAGAATGTGGAGCAACTAGAATTCTCAGATACTGCTGGTCAAACTGTTCATTGGTATAGGTACTTGGGAAAATAGTTTAGCATTGTCTATTAAAACTGAAGATATGTGCACTTATGATCCAACTCCTCCACTCTCACATATACACTGCAGAGAAGACTGAGTTTAAGAATATCCATCACAGCACTATTTATAATAACCAAATCTGGAAGTGTCTGAGCTTCCCTGGTAGCTCAGACAGTAAAGAATCCGCCTGCAGTGTAGGAGACTGGTGTTCAATCCCTGGGTCAGGAAGGCCCCCTGGAGGAGGAAATGGCAACCCACTCCAGTATTCTTGCCTAGAGAATCCCACTGACAGAGAAACCTGGCAGGCTACAGTCCATGGGGTTGCAAAGAGCCAGGCACGACTAAGTGAGTAAGCATGCAGGCTGGGGTAGGGTAGATGTTGTCATTTATAATACCCAAATCTGGAGGTAATCAAAATATCTATTAACAATGGAATGAATTAATACATCGTGATACATTCATAAAATAAAATACTATACAACAATGAGAATTGTTGCTGTTTGCAATAGATAAATAATATTGAATAAAAGAAGACAGATATAAAAGAGTAATATACTCTGTGACTCGTTTATAAGACAGGAAGAAATATTCTATAGAGTGTTAGAAGTCAGCATTGTGCTTGCCCTCAGGGATTCAGGTAGTAACTAGGATTGTTGTTGTTTAGTCACTCAGTCGTGTCCGACTCTTTGCAACCCTGTGGACTGTAGCCCACCAGGCTCCTCTGTCTATGGGATTTCCCAGGCAAGAATACTGGAGTGAGTTGCAATTTCATACTCCTTAAAATGGTTCTTTTAGTGGTCAAATATAAGTGGCTTATTTTCTATTGGGTTCAAAAATAATTTTTAAAGATATCTTTTTATTTATTTGTCTACACCAAGTCTTAGTTGAGGTATGTGGAATCTAGCTCTCTGACCAGGAATTGAACCAAGGCCCCCTGCATTGGGAGCATGGAGCCATAGCCACTGGATCACCAGGGAAGTTCTTCCAAATAGTTTTTAAGTAAATTACATGTTTTATTCTCTTCTTTGGAACTTTCTTTGTAAAGTTTGTACCCACTTCCTACTTTGCCTCTCTTTTGTGGTCACTTTAGTTTTCCTAACCCATTGGACTATGAGTCAGCATCAAGCTAGTAGTTTGTCAAAGTAACAGCTGTAAGCATTTCAACTTTCCCATCCCATGACACATTTGATCATTTTCTTTCTTTTTCATGGTGGTTGATAAGGCCAGTCAACAGAGTATATCTCTTCTCGTAATTTGTTTTTTACTTAGAATCCTAATTAGCATAAAGACAGTTAAAAAGTCATTTCTATGTGGAATACTTACTACCAAGGTTGAGAGACACTATGTTTAACATTTAATTGGTTTATAGTGCTGTGAGGCTAGTCTTCAAGGTCATAAAAATCTTACTTATGAACATACCCATAAAAATGTTAACAGCTGTTTTAAAAACATCAAAGTTGCATTTTCTTCCTGAGCAATGAGGAGTTGTTACTTGCACAAAATACCAAGTCTAATATATCTTTAAGTGTTCTTTTGATTAGCAGAACTAAACTTGACCCTTTCCCCAAGAACAAATGAATTGCCTGCAAATGTGACTTCTTTTTATTCCCCTGACATCACGCCATGCACAAACCAATTTGCCAACCATTCAGATTATATTGACAAGACGTTAAGACTGACTTGTGAATCTGCTACAGCCTCACAGCCTCCTCTCTTACAACAACTTGTTGGCTCGGTGCTCCATTGCCAATAAAGTACCTAACCCTGTATTGTCTCCTAACTTTCTCCCTTTCCCTAACCTCCTATCCACCACAACTCATTTTTTTTTTTTTACAGAAGCCAGAGTGACCATCTAAACATGTAAAATGCAATATTCTACTCTCTGTTTAAACTCTAAAAAAGGCTTTCTACACCTTTAGAATAAAATTCAGACACTCCACATGATCCACCCTCTAGCTCATAATCTTCTTATTCCTAGCTTAGCACTGGCCATTCTTTCTGTCTACAGTGCTCGGCCCACAGATTTTCCCATGGCCATATCAGTGTGAATTCAACTCAGTGGTTACAGATTGCAAGAGGCTTTCAAAGGAGATGCTTCACTCCCATGGCCAGGGTGTCCACAGATTGTAACTCAGTTTTATTTTGCCTGAAATTATTAATCACATGTTTCTGGACTTGATGTTTGCCCTCATCATTCTCACCCAATGCTAGATTATAAATTCTATTAAAGTAGGTTTTTTTTTTTCATCTTGAATTCTGCCTGTTGCTTTTAAATAAAATAGTTCTGGTATGAGTGAATAAATACAACTAGTTTGATAAATGCTATTCCGCCTGCAATGTAGGAGACCTGGGTTCAATCCCTATGTTGGGAAGATCCCCTGGAGAAGGGAATGGCTACCCACTCCAGTATTCTGGCCTGGAGAATTCCATGGACTGTATAGTCCATGGGGTCACAAAGAGTTGGACATGACTGAGCAACTTTCACTTCACATCTCTTCTTCACTCTGGATATAGGTCCTCACTCAAAATTATCACTAATTTATTATCAATGCTTCATATTTCCTTAAAAAGGTAGTCATATGTACAATCATACCTTTTACTATATGTCCATTGTATTTATTATTTATGGATTAGTAACAGAGTGCCCTCAAAACTTATGGTTTAAAATAGCATTTTAATAGTTATCTCAGTTTCTGTGGATCAGAAAACTAGGAATGGCTTAGCTAGGTCCTCTGGCTCAGGGTCTCTCAGGCTGCAACCAGCCAAGGTATTGGCCAGGGCAGCCGTCCTCTCAAGGCTCCCCCAAAGTGTAAGTGTGTGCTTCCAGGCTTCCTCTGGCTATTGGAAGGATTTGCTTTCTCATAGGCAGTCAGACTGAAAGCCATATCAGACTGCCTATTTATTTATTTATTGGAGTATAGTTGCTTTATAATGTTGTGTTAGTTTCTGCTGTGCAACAAAGTGAATCATAGGGGTGTGTGTGTGTGTGTGTGTGTGTGTGTATATATATATATATATATATATCCCATATGTTTATGCTATGAATATATGTATGTCCCTTCCCTCTTGAGCCTCCTTCCCTCCCCCTATCCCACCCCTCTAGGTCATCGCAGAGCACTGAGCTGAGCTCCCTGTGCTCTACAGAAGCTTCCCACTAGCTGTCTAGTTTATTCATTGTAGTGTGTATATATTAATGCTACTCTCTCAATTCATCCCACTCTTTCCTTCCCCCTCAACTGTGTCCATAAATCCATTTTCTACATCTGTGTCTCTACTTCCAGCCCTGGAAATAGGTTCCTCAGTACCATTTTTCTAGATTCCAGACGGACTGCCTATTGGTGGAGGCTTAGTCCTTGTCATCTGGGCCTTTCCATGCAACAGCTCGTCACGTGGCAGTTTGCTTCAGCAGAGTGAGAAGATGAGAGAGAAGACAGGTTGAGCAACATAGACAGTAGATCATCTGGTAGCCAAATCTTGGAAATGACATGCCATCACTTTTGCTCTATTTTGTTTGTTACAAGTGAGTCACTAGGTCCAGCCCAAATTGAGGGGAAGGAGGTTTCTCTTGAATCCGAGGAGGCAAGGATCACTGGAAGCCAATTTAGCAGCTGCCTACCACAGCTCCATACCTCCATGTTTGTATACAATTTTGTCCCATTCCTTTTACTCTGTCTTGTTTTCCTGGAATTTTCTCCTCTTGGGGGCCAAAGCACTGGTCATCATGCTCACTTTGTGTCACTTGTCTCTGAGTTTATCCTTTCCAACTTAGAAATTTTGAGGGAAAAGTGTTAGTTTAAGATATATAGGAAGTTGGGAAAAATACCCCAGTTACAAAACTTCAATAAAATATTGATATCAGAACAATGTGTACTAAGAGCTGGTTGTCATTAAAAGGCAGATATTATTTCATTCTTTCAAGAAATATTTTTTGAGTGACTGTGTGCTAGGCACTGTTCTAGATGTTAAGACACATCAGTGTAGGAAACAAACAAACAGAAAAGCTTGCTTTCAAGAACCTTTATAAACTGATATATTGGGTTGGCCAACAAGTTCATTTGGGGTTTTCTGTACCAGCTGCTGGTTAAAGCCAAACGAACTTTTTGGCCAACCCAAATAGAATGAAGATAGTAACAAGACATGGTAAGTGTTAGGGTGAAAGAAAGGGGATCTAATGTGCTAGGTTGAGAGGAGGGTGACATTTTACCTACCCTAGACCATCCTTCTTCCAATAAAACAAATTATATACCTTCCATTTTTCTCCTGAGCACATATTACTCTATTCTCATTGAGAAGATGCCCTTTGAACAAAGACCTGAAGGATCACCTGCAAATATCCCAGGAAGATTACCCAGGCAGGTGAAAGAGCAGGTACAAAGGAGAGACCAGGAGTGGTGTGTTTAAGGACAAAAAAGTTTAGTGTATCTGAAATGAGTGAAAAGGGGAAAGTGGATACAGAGATAAGGTTGGAAAGAAGGGCCAGATCCTTCAAGGCCTTGCAAAACATTGTCAGAACTTCTATCTGTTTTTCCCTGTGAGTGATGTGGGGAGCTCTTTGGAGGATATTGAACACAAAAGTGGATATGATCTATCATAATATTTTAACAGGGTTGTGTTGACTGCCATGTTGAGAATAGACTAACAGGGACTTGAAAAAAGAAGACAGACCATTTAAGCCAGAAAAGAGATGCTGGGGACTCAGACTGGAGCAGTAACAGTGGGAGTGAAGAAGTGTTGAGATCTTGGGTTTATTTTGAAAGCAAAGTTAACGTTCGTTAGAAGATTGGAATTGGATGGTATCCGTTGGAGAAAGGGAAGTCAAGGATGACTCTCAAGAACCTGGCCTGAACCAACAAAGTTGCCATAAACTGAGATGGAGTCAGTCAGTCCATGGAAGGAACATGTTTAGGGGAAGATCATTTAGGGGCTCCATTATAGACACGTTAACTCTGAAAAGCTTACTAGCCATCTGAATGGAAATGCTGAACAGCAATAGTCTGAAATTCTGGACTTCTTGGACTCCAGAAGTCTGAACTTCTGGAAAAGAAGTTCACTCTAGGAATATATATTTGCAAGGAGTTAGCATCAGTTCAGTTCAGTTCAGTTGCTCAGTCGTGTCCGACTCTTTACGACCCCATGAATCGCAGCATGCCAGGCCTCCCTGTCTATCACCAACTCCCGGAGTTCACTCAGACTCACGTCCATTGAGTCAGTGATGCCATCCAGCCATCTCATCCCTTGTCGTCCCCTTCTCCTCCTGCCCCCAATCCCTACCAGCATCAGAGTCTTTTCCAATGAGTCAACTCTTCGCATGAGGTGGCCAAAGTACTAGAATTTCAGCTTTAGCATCATTCCTTCCAAAGAAATCCCAGGGCTGATCTCCTTCAGAATGGACTGGTTGGATCTCCTTGCAGTCCAAGGGACTCTCGAGAGTCTTCTCCAACACCACAGTTCAAAAGTGTCAATTCTTCGGCACTCAGCCTTCTTCACAGTCCAACTCTCACATCCATACATGACCACAGGAAAAACCATAGCCTTGACTAGATGGACCTTAGTTGGCAAAGTAATGTCTCTGCTTTTTAATATGCTATCTAGGTTGGTCATAACTTTCTTCCAAGGAGTAAGCGTCTTTTAATTTCATGGCTGCAGTCACCATCTGCAGTGATTTTGGAGCTCCAAAAAATAAAGTCTGACACTGTTTCCACTGTTTCCCCATCTATTTCCCATGAAGTGACGGGACCGGATGCCATGATCTTCATCTTCTGAATGTTGAGCTTTAAGCCAACTTTTTCACTCTCCTCTTTCACTTTCATCAAGAGGCTTCTTAGTTCCTCTTCACTTTCTGCCATAAGGGTGGTGTCATCTGCATATCTGAGGTTATTGATATTTCTCCCAGCAATCTTGATTCCAGCTGTGTTACTTCCAGTCCAGCGTTTCTCTTGATGTACTCTGCGTATAAGTTAAATAAGCAGGGTGACAATATACAGCCTTGACATACTCCTTTTCCTATTTGGAACCAGTCTGTTGTTCCATGTCCAGTTCTAACTGTTGCTTCCTGACCTGCATATAGGTTTCTCAAGAGGCATGTCAGGTAGTCTGGTATTCCCATCTCTCTCAGAATTTTCCACAGTTTATTGTGATCCACACAGTCAAAGGCTTTGGCATAGTCAATAAAGCAGAAATAGATGTTTTTCTGGAACTCCCTTGCTTTTTCCATGATCCAGCGGATGTTGGCAATTTGATCTCTGGTTCCTCTGCCTTTTCTAAAACCAGCTTGAACATCAGGAAGGTCACGGTTCACATATTGTTGAAGCCTGGCTTGGAGAATTTTGAGCCTTACTTTAATAGCGTGTGAGATGAGTGTAATTGTGTGGTAGTTTGAGCATTCTTTGGCATTGCCTTTCTTTGGGATTGGAATGAAAACTGACCTTTTCCAGTCCTGTGATCACTGCTGAGTTTTCCAAATTTGCTGGCATATGGAGTGCAGCAGTTGACAGCATCATCTTTCAGGATTTGAAATAGCTCTACTGGAATTCCATCACCTCCACTAGCTTTGTTTGTAGTAATGCTTTCTAAGGCCCACTTGACTTCACGTTTCAGGATGTCTGGCTCTAGATGAGTGATCACACCATCGTGATTATCTGGGTCGTGAAGATCTTTTCTGTACAGTTCTTCTGTGTAGTCTTGCCACCTCTTCTTAATATCTTCTGCTTCTGTTAGGTCCAGACCATTTCTGTCCTTTATCGAGCCCATCTTTGCATGAAATGTTCCCTTGGTATCTCTAATTTTCATGAAGAGATCTCTAGTCTTTCCCATTCTGTTGTTTTCCTCTGTTTCTTTGCATTGATCGCTGAAGAAGGCTTCCTTATCTCTTCTTGCTATTCTCTGGAACTCCGCATTCAGATGCTTATATCTTTCCTTTTCTCCTTGGCTTTTTGCTTCTCTTCTTTTCACAGCTATTTGTAAGGCCTCCTCAGACAGCCATTTTGCTTTTTTGCATTTCTTTTCCATGGGGATGGTCTTGATCCCTGTCTCCTGTACAATGTCATGAACCTCCGTCCATAGTTCATCAGGCCCTCTATCTATCAGATCTAGGCCCTTAAATCTATTTCTCACTTCCACTGTATAATCATAAGGGATTTGATTTAGGTTATACCTAAATGGTCTAGCGGTTTTCCCTACTTTCTTCAATTTGAGTCTGAATTTGGTAATAAGGAGTTCATGATCTGAGCCACAGTCAGCTCCCGGTCTTGTTTTTGCTAACTGTATAGAGCTTCTCCATCTTTGGCTGCAAAGAATATAATCAATCTGACTTTGGTGTTGACCATCTGGTGATGTCCATGTGTTGTGTTGTTGGAAGAGGGTGTTTGCAATGACCAGTGCATTTTCTTGGCAAAACTCTATTAGTCTTTGCCCTGCTTCATTCCGCATTCCAAGGCCAAATTTGCCTGTTACTCCAGATGTTTCTTGACTTCCTACTTTTGCATTCCAGTCCCCTATAATGAAAAGGACATCTTTTTTGGGTGTTAGTTCTAAAAGGTCTTGTAGGTCTTCATAGAACCATTCAACTTCAGCTTCTTCAGCATTACTGGTTGGGGCATAGACTTGGATTACAGTGATATTGAATGGTTTGCCTTGGAAACAAACAGAGATCATTCTGTTGTTTTTGAGATTGCATCCAAGTACTGCATTTTGGACTCTTTTGTTGACCATGATGGCTACTCCATTTCTTCTGAGTGATTCCTGCCCACAGTAGTAGATATAATGGTCATCTGAGTTAAATTCACCCATTCCAGTCCATTTTAGTTCACTGATTCCCAGAATGTCGACGTTCACTCTTGCCATCTCTTGTTTGACCGCTTCCAATTTGCCTTGATTCATGGACCTGACATTCCAGGTTCCTATGCAATATTGCTCTTTACAGCATCGGACTTTGTTTCTATCACCAGTCACATCCACAGCTGGGTATTGTTTTTGCTTCATTCTTTCTGGAGTTATTTCTCCACTGATCTCCAGTAGCATATTGGACACCTACTGACCTGGGGAGTTCCTCATTCAGTATCCTGTTATTTTGCCTTTTCATACTGTTCATGGGGTTCTCAAGGCAAGAATACTGAAGTGGTTTGCCATTCCCTTCTCCAGTGGACCACATTCTGTCATACAGAAGATAAAGCAATAAGACTAGATGAAGGTACACAGAAAATATAAGAGGTGAAAATAAAAGCATCAGAGTGAAAAGCACAAGTCTTCAATCAGCTCTGTGCTCAAACTAGGTCCAGTGACTAGGAGCATGGGAGCCCTTTCCTGCCAAATGGATAGCTGGGCTGCTCCCAGGAGGAGGGTCCTGCTTGTTGAGATTTCTTTTCACCAGCATCAAGATGACTTAAATCAGAACTCCTTCTTCCCTTCCACTAGGGAAGCCTCAAGGTAAGCTCTGCTTCACAATTGGATTTCAAGAAAGCCTACTCTTTCCTTTCCCCAGCATGGGCCATCTGCTTCCTCTGTATAGAAGGTTCTCAGGCCTTAGTGTACATAATAATCCCCAGGAAAGCTTGGGCTTGCTTACCTCCACAGAGTTTCATTCTGTAGATGAAGCTAGAAATCTTCATTCTTAGCGAGTGCTGAAATTAATGAGCGTGCTCCATGTTGAGAAAGCTAAATCAGCATAAAAAATACTAAACATTCTGTTACTGTAGAAAGCTTACATATTCATAGAGGCTATTGACCTTAGCTTTCTGATGATTCTGTGGTTACTTCCTAAAAACTGTCATAGATCTTTAAGCTTCAAACTGTACAGAACCAGTTAAGAAGCTGCTTGAAAATATACATAGAAAACTTAAATACTCTGACTCTATTATTTTTTTTTCTTTTTTCTTTTTTTCTTTTTTTGTTTTTAATTTTTACTTTATTTTACTTTACAATACTGTATTGGTTTTGCCATACATTGACATGAATCTGCCACAGGTGTATACGAGCTCCCAATCCTGAATCCCCCTCCCACCTCCCACCCCGTATCATCTCTCTGGATCCTCCCCATGCACCAGCCCCAAGCATCCTGTATCTTGTATTGAACATAGACTGGCGCTTCATTTCTTACATGATAGTATACATGTTTTGATGCCATTCTCCCAAATCATCCCACCCTCTCCCTCTCCCTCACAGTCTAAAAGTCCGTTCTATACATCTGTGTCTCTTTTGCTGTCTTGCATACAGGGTCATCATTACCATCTTTCTAAATTCCATATATATGTGTCAGTATACTGTATTGGTGTTTTTCGTTCTGGCTTACTTCACTCTGTATAATCGGCTCCAGTTTCATCCATCTCATTAGAACTGATTCAAATGTATTCTTTTGAATGGCTGAGTAATACTCCATTGTGTATATGTACCACAGCTTTGTTATCCATTCATTTGCTGATGGGCATTTAGGTTGTTTCCATGTCCTGGCTATTATAAACAGTGCTGCAATGAACACTGGGGTACATGTGTCTCTTTCAATTCTGGTTTCCTTGGTGTGTATGCCCAACAGTGGGATTGCTGGGTCATAAGGCAGTTCTATTTGCAATTTTTTAAGGAATCTCCACACTGTTTTCCATAGTGGCTGTACTAGTTTGCATTCCCACCAACAGTGTAAGAGGGTTCCCTTTTCTCCACACCCTCTCCAGCATTAATTGCTTATAGACTTTTGGAGCGCAGCCATTCTGACTGGTGTGAAATGGTACCTCATTGTGGTCTTGATTTGCATTTCTCTGATAATGATGTTGAGCATCTTTTGAAAAAATATCCACTATTATTTTCAGAGTCTTGGAGCATGCAGTTCATGTCTAAAGACTGTTGTGGTAGAGACATCTCTGTTCTTCCATATCTTAATTTCCTCTCCTTCAAATATAGGAGAACATTCCACCTTGGGTTTTGGCCAGTTAGTTTTGGCCAAAACTAATTTTGGCCAATTAGTTTTGGCCAATGAATTGTGAACAGGCATATTAGGTGTCACTTTCAGACCAAAGTATTTCACAGCCAGTGTTTGGCTTTCTAGGATTTTCTTCCTCGCCACAGCAGTTGTAGAGAAGGTCTCATGTTGAATTGATGGAGATGGAAGATCAAAACAGCCTGCATCTTTGCTCATCTCATGGCATTGTTTACCATGGAGAGTCTCCAGATCTTCATCAGATTTTGTGACTGAAAATAAATTTTGTGTTAAGCCACTGAGATTTATCTTTGTTTGTTACCATGGCCTAAGTTTATCCTATCCTGACTCATCACCTGCCAGTATATCACAGGGTCTCTATAAAAGTATAGAACTGGAAGAGATTTGATCACTGCAAGTTTCTAACTCTGATTTTCAAACTTCTTACCCCATATTGAAGTGCCTTCTTGCTATACAAACAAGTAACTCAACTCTCATGCAACAACTCATCATCTTGCTCAAGTCTGCAATTTCAAATTATTCTCTAAATATAAAAGGAAATTTGGCTGCATGCATGTTCCAAATAATTCTACTTTATGTATATTATGAAATAGAAACAGAGTGCATCACATTTTTCAGACACTACTTTCTTTAGGAGCCCATTCACCTCCTCACCTTCTTTCCTACTTTCTGTTTTGCACAGACTGGACTGTAAAACATCTTCCTTTGCTGCCCCCATATCAATTCAGTTCAGTTCAGTCACTCAGTCGTGTCTAACTCTTTGTGACCCCATGGACTGCAGCATGCCAGGCTTCCCTGTCCTTCACCAATACCTGGAGTTCACCCAAACTCATGTGCATAGTCAGGGATGCCATCTAACCACCTCATCCTCTGTTGTCCCCTTTTCCTCCTGCCTTCAATCTTTCCCAGCATCGGGGACTTTTCTAGTGAGTCAGTTCTTTGCGTCAGGTGGCCAGTGTATTGGAGTTTCAGCTTCAGCATCGGTCCTTCCAATGAACATTCAGGACTGATTTCCTTTAGGATGGACTGGTTTGATATCCTTGCAGTCCAAGGGGCTCTCAAGAGTCTTCTATAACACCACAGTTCAAAAGCATCAATTTTTCAGCACTCAGCTTTCTTCATGGTCCAACTCTCACATCCATACAAGACTACTAGAAAAACCATAGCTTTGCCTAGACAGATCTTTGTCAGCAAAGTAATGTCTCTGCTTTTTAATATGCTCTGTAGGCTGGTCATAGCTTTTCTTACAAGGAACAAGCATTTTTTTAATTGCATGGTTGAAGTCACCATCTGCAGTGATTTTGAAGCCCAAGAAAATAAAGTCTATCAATCACTGTTTCCACTGTTTCCTCGTCTATTTGCCATGAAGTGATGGGACCAGATGCCATGATCTTTGTTTTCTGAATGTTAAGTTTTAAGCCAGCTTTTTCACTGTCCTCTTTCACTTTCATCAAGAGGCGCTTTAGTTCTTCTTCACTTTCTGCCATACGGATGGTGTCATCTGAATATCTGAGTTTATTGATACTTCTCCTGGCAATCTTGATTCCAGCTTGTGCTTCATCCAGCCTGGCATTTTGCCTGATATACTCTGCATGTAAGTTAAATAAGCAGGGTTACAGCCTTGACATACTCCTTTCCCAATTTGGAACCAGTCTGTGTTTCCATGTCCAGTTCTAACTGTCACTTCCTGACCTGCATACAGATTTCTCAAGAGGCAGGTCAGGTGGTCTGGTATTCCCATCTCTTGAAGAATTTTCCACAATTTGTTGTGATCCACACAGTCAAAGGCTTTGGTGTAGTCAGTAAAGCAGAAGTAGATGCTTTTCTGGAACTCTCTTGCCTTTTCTAGGATCCAATGGATGTTGGCAATTTGATCTCTGGTTCCTCTGCCTTTTCTAAATCCAGCTTATACATCTGGAAGTTCTTGGTTCACATACTGTTGAAGCCTGCCTTGAAGAATTTTGAGCATTGCTTTGCTAGCGTGTGAGATGAGTGCAATTGTGCAGTAGTTTGAACATTCTTTGGCATTGCCCTTTTGGGGGGATTGGAATGAAAACCGACCTTTTCCAGTCCTGTGGCCACTGCTGAGTTTTCCAAATTTGCTGGCATATTAAGTGTAGCACTTTCACAGCATCATCTTTTAGGATTTGAAATAGCTCAGCTGGAATTCCATCACCTCCACTAGCTTTGTTCATAGTGATACTTTCTAAGGCCCACTTGACTTCACACTCCAGGATGTCTGGCTCAGGGTGAGTGATCACACCAGTGAGGTTATCTGGGTCATTAAGATCTTTTTGTATAGTTCTTTGTATTCTTGCCACCTCTTCTTAATATCGTCTGCTTCTGTTAGGTCCATACCATTTCTGTCCTTTATCGAGCCTATCTTTGCATGAAATGTTCCCTTTGTATCTCTAGTTTTCGTGAAGAGATCTCTAGTCTTTCCCCTTCTATTTCTTCCCTCTATTTCTTCGCATTGATCATTGAGGAAGACTTTCTTATCTCTCCTTGCTATTCTTTGGAACTCTGCATTCAGATGGGTATGTCTTTCCTTTTCTCCTTTACACAGCCTCTGTGACTAAAGGCTCAAACCTAATATGTACACAGCAAGTTTTAATACCCCATGGTGAGAGGTATGCATAATTCATGTCTCATTTGTGCCTGTTACCTCGCCCAATAAAGGCACTCAATGAATATTGTTGAACTGAACCTAACTGCTTGAATCATGTGTATAAAGGATGTATGCAGCTGCCCAAATGGCATCTGTTTCTAACTCATACCCTAGATTGCATGCTTAAATTTTTAAAATTGAGATATAGTTGTTTTACAATATTGTGATAGTTTCTGCTGTACATTGAAGTGATCAGCCATAAGTATACATATATCCTTTCCCTCTTCCTATCCCACCCCTCTAGGTTATCACACAGCACTGACCTCAACTCCCTGTTCTATACAGAAGCTTCCCACCAGAGATCTGTCTTACCCATGGTAAGGTATATATATCAATCCCAATCTCCAACTCATACCCTTGAGAAAAGAGATAACTTCTCTGGATTCTCAGGGGCAGCTCTCATTCCAGACCTCAGATAAAGTCCCAAGTTTCCCTGGTGATATTCATAAGATACCCTTGTTCTTAAAAGGAATATTAGCAGTTGTTAAAGACAAGCAATCCTGGTTGATTGCTCCAGAGCAATGCGTCAAAAGATTCATAAAAGTATAGAGAATGCAGTCACATTTTAAAGCAGTCACCATATGCAATAAATACAGTCTGATTGCTAATTCGGGAAATTTCTATTATCCATCTTCTGAAAATGAATTGGAAATCAAGTTTTATAGGCATCCTAATTTTATTTGATTAGTATAAGAACGAAAAGTACGAGTTAATGGTGTATTACCATTCCCATGTACTGGAAAGATGTGTTAATGAAATATAATTGTCATGTATTCCATACATTAATATGAACCATATGTGAAAATTTGATGTGCTTGTCTGCTCTATAAAACATCTTAAACAGGCCTTTATTGATATTTTACAGTTAATTCAGAGATCTCAACCACGGCCAAGAAGAGTAACTTGATTTTTGCATCACTATCTTCCTTTCTGCAAAGTGAGTATCATTGCAGTTTGAGAGCAGAGAACATTTTTTTCTAAACTGTGTTGTATAGGACACTACTGATCTTCGAGATGTTAATAGGACCCTGTGAACAAAAATTTTAGAAATGGTAGGTAATAGTTTTTCTCTTTGCAAGACTTGTGCGAGTCTTTACCATATATTATGTACAGGGCTGATTTATGCACTGCTTTCCTGGTGGCTGAGATGGTAAAGAATCTGCCTGCAATGCAGAAAACCAGGGTTCAATTCATGGGTCGGGAAGATCTCCAGGAGAAGGCAGTGGCAACCCACTCCAGTATTTTTGTCCGAAGAATCCCTGGACAGAGGAGCCACAAGGTTGCAAAGAATTGGACATGACTGAAGATTTATCCACTAGGCACTATAGGCACAGTGCCTAAGATCCACAATACTTTTAGGAGCACACAAAAATCTTTTTATGTCTTTTCAAATAAGAAAAATGAAAAGATAATAATGAATCCAGCCTGGATTACTTTACAATGAAGTGAAGTAAAGTGAAGTAAAAGTCGCTCAGTTGTGTCCAACTCTGCGACCTCATGGACTGTACAGTCCATGGGATTCTCCAGGCCAGAATACTGGAGTGGGTAGCCTTTCCCTTCCCCAGGGGATCGTCCCAACTCAGGGATCAAACTCGGGTCTCCCACATTGCAGCCGGATTCTTTACCAGCTGAGCCACAAGGGAAGCCCACAGTCATAAGCAATATTTTAGTAATTTTCTATGGAGAAAGTAGCCCACAAAGTCAAAAGTATCTAGAGTCCACAAATATCATACTGTAGCCCTGGTTAAGATTCTCTAGAAGATGTGATGTGCAGGATTTTCCAGCAGTTACTTTTGCATGAGTATCTATTTGTAGAGTTTCTCAGAGGACAAGCGTTAAGAACACATAGAAATATTTATGTACTGAAATGAACACTGGAACAAGAGTTACAAGAATTAATTTTAGCGATATCTGCTACTAAGTAACCATGCTACTTTGAGTAAGCCATGAAACATCTCTGGGTCCTAGACTTTTTTTAAAATATCTAACTACCTACCTACTTATCTACCTATCTATCTATCTGTCTGTCCATCTACACTGGGTCTTAGTTGCAGCATGTGGGATCTAGTTCCTTGACCAGGGATTGAACCTGGGTTCCTCTTTTTGGTTTCATGGAATTTTAGCCACTGCCCACCAGGGACGTTCATCCTAGACTGTTAAGAGACAAAGTGATGGCATTCAACTGGATGTGTCAACTATGCCTTGCAGCTCAGAAGGAATATGATTTTATATTATTTGTATCCTCATATGGTTTGTTGATTTTTTAAAAGCTTACACACATAGGTTAGAACACACAACTTTCAAAGAAAAGAGTACTATTCTGGATTGAAAGTTAGAAATAAAAGCTTTAGCCCTACTTTTGGCCTTAAATCACTTCTACCAATAACAAAATCCTCCAAAGGTTTGTCTCTCAAACAAGAAAAAGAATAAGAAAAATGAGAATGTTTCTATCTTTAGTATGTTTTCTCCTCAGGTACATGGCAATTAAATTGAGAATCTTCTCTTCTCGTGATGGGGCCTGTGGTGGGGAGGTTGACCAAGAGAGAAAAGGTGAATTTGTCTTCTGTGTTTCAAGTTTGTGTGACTCCTTGGCTGGTTGTACTACCAACTTATCTTTTTTTTTCAATTTTATTTATTTTTGGCTGTGCTGGGTCTTTGCTGCTGCAAGAGTTTTTCTTGAGTTTTGGTGAGTGGGGGCTGCTCTAGTTGCAGTGCACAGGTTTCTCATTGCTCCTGGCCTGTGGGCTTCAGTAGTTGCAGCCCATGGACTCTAGAGCAGCAGTTGTGGTGCATGGGCTTAGTTGCCCTGTGGCATGTGGGATCTTCCCGACCCAGGGACTAAACCCATGTCTCCTGCATTGGTAGGCGGATTCTTTACCACTGAGCCACCAGGGAGCCACCAACTTATCATTTTGACAGGTTGAATTTTGTTTTTTTTTCAAATAACAAAAAAGAGATGGAGTACAGATAATTCTGTTTGCATGCTAAGTTGCTTCAGTTGTGTCTGACTCTTTGCGACCCTATGGACTGTAGCCCGCCAGGCTTCTCTATCCATGGGATTCTCCAGGCAAGAATACTGGAGTGGGTTGCCATGTCCTCCTCCAGGGAATCTTCCCTACCCAGGGATCGAACCTGGGTTTCCTGCATTACAGGTAGATTCTTTACTGTCTGAATCATGAGAGAAGCCCTATGGTTCAATGCATGAGTCTAAAATTCAGGAGAGAGGTCAGGTCTGGTGTCTTCTATTTGGGAATCTCTTGTCTAGTGGAAGTAGTTCAAACTGAAAAAGTGAAAGTGAAGTCGCTCAGTCCTGTCCGACTCTTTGCGACCCCATGGACTGTAGCCTACCAGATTCCTCCTTGCTGCTACTGCTGCTAAGTCGCTTCAGTCATGTCCGACTCTGTGCAACCCCATAGATGGCAGCCCACCAGGCTCCCCTGTCCCTGGGATTCTCCAGGCAAGAACACTGGAGTGGGTTGCCATTTCCTTCTCCAATGCATGAAAGTGAAAAGTGAAAGTGAAGTCACTCAGTCATGTCCGACTCTTAGCGACCCCATGGACTGCAGCCTACCAGGCTTCCCTGTCCCTGGGATTCTCCAGGCAAGAACACTGGAGTGGGTTGCCATTTCCTTCTCCAATGCATGAAAGTGAAAAGTGAAAGTGAAGTCACTCAGTCGTGTCCGACTCTTAGCGACCCCATGGACTGCAGCCTACCAGGCTCCTCTGTCCATGGGATTCCCCAGGCAAGAATACTGGAGTGTGTTGCCATTGCCTTCTCCAAGGGATCTTCCCAACCCAGGGATTGAACCCAGGTCTCCTGCATTGTAGACAGACGCTTTACTGTCTGAGCCACCAGGGAAGGAGTAGAATAAGAAAAATCCTAGGGAATAAGAGAGAAAGGTAATGAATTTAGGATCTAAGTGTAGGGAACATCAACTTTAAGGGGTAGTTATAGGAAAATAAAGTCCTAAATATGAGATTAAACACACACACACACAAAGCAGATAAATACAAGGAAAACTAGAAGAGGATATTATCAGGAAATAGAACAGAGGATATTTTTGTGGTCAGGCCCCTCAAGATGAGTGTTGTTTTGCTCTCTGTCCACCACCACCCCCTGCTTGACTAGTGCCTTCTTGACCTGTGTCTAACTGCAAAGTTCTGACTTTGCCCCATATTTGCCCCAGGCCCCAGCTGGAGATTGTTCTCATCCCTTTTGAGATGAGGCGGTAAGGGGTGTGCCATCTACTGGTTTCCCTGGTAACTAATGAGCCCATCTGAGGTCAATTCCCTTATAACTGGTAATCTCCTCTCCTCTCCCCTACCCCTGGGAACAAAGACTGCCTGGCGATCCTGTCTCCTGCGCTCGCTGAAGTGTCACTCCAGGACCTTGCTTCAGACAGGTAAGCTCCTCCATCGATTAAGCCAGTGATGTCTCTGTTGCTGACTTTGGGCCCTTTCTTTGGTCTGGAAGCTGGACAAGCACAGCTTCAAAGAAGATTATAAACAAAGAACATTATAATGGATATAGAGCAGAAAGTTTGAAAACAAGCCCTTATACTCACTGCAAGTGAGACATGAGTCACTCCAGCTTTGCTGGGAGGCAGCTCAGCATTGTGTAGCCAAGCCTAGAGAATATTTATACGCTTGCACACAGTAATTTTTTTTCAATAATTCTAATGAGATAATCCAAAAGAAATGGTCAAAGACTTATGTAGTAGGAGGTATATAGTAATTTTAGTTACAATAGAAAAGATTTAAAATATGGGTGAAATATCTAGTAGTAGAAAAATGGCTTATATATGGCAATTCATCCACTTTATAGAATATTATGCAGCAGTTTATAATAATTTTCAAAAATATTTAAGGATATGGGTTATATAAAAAGCAGGTAAAACCTCCTATACAGAATTGTGCCTGTATTTATCTATATCTATGTATTTATATCTGTATCTTTGCATATTTATATACTTCAAAATATTAACAGTGGTTATCACCAATTAGTGCCATTAAAGATGATGTTATTTTTCTTCTTTGTACTTTCCTAGATTTTCCACATATACTGTAATTGCTATGGTATGAATAATGTGTCCCTCCAAAATTCATATGTTGAAATTCTAACCCCCAAAGTGATGGTGTTAGAAGTTGGGGCCATTTGGGAGGTGGTCAAGTCCCAAGGGTGGAGCCCTTGAGAATGGGATCAAAGCTTTATGTAATAAAAGAAGTTTCAGAGCTCTCCCTGCCGCTTCCACCAGGGGAGGATCCAGTGACAAGTCTACAGCCTGGAAGAGGGTCTTCACCTGACCACTGGGCACCTTGATCTCAGACTTTCAGCCTCCAGCACAGTGAGTAATGAATTTCTGTTGTTCAGAGTTGACCCAGACTGTGGTATTTTGTTATAGCTCTGAGTAGAATAAAACAGTAATGAACAAGCACTGCTTTTATTATCAGGAAAAAAAAACACGCAAGATTACGCTTTGAAAGGAGAAAGCAATTAGCAGAGTCAAAGAGCGAAATCTGGTTACATAAAGCTGGAAGATGTGTGTTAGATTTGGCAATTAGGTCATTATGTATCTTAGGGAAAAGCTTCAGTAGAGGAATGTGGAAGGAGGATTTCAGAACTCAAGGAGTAAAACTGAGGTGAAAAGATTTTTTTAAAAAAAGCCAGTTTTTCTGTGATTTCAAAAGAGCAGAAAATGGAGGAACAGAAGCTTGGTGAGAGTTGACTAGGACGCAGGTGTGAGAGCCTTTTAAAATGAAAAGGTCTTCAGGTGTTTATGGGCTGAGGGGAGGATCCAGTAAAGAGGCCGAGGAAGAGATGACTGACAGGGCAAGGACAGGGCGGATACAGAGGGAGATTGAGATGGGCCACTGGCATGGGTTGGCCTTGAACCGGTAAGGGACGTTGCTGACTTCCAGAGTGAAGGAAAGAAAGTAAAAAGCAATGAATATAGATATGTTTACAGAGAAATTGAGTGAGACCTCCCTGATGACCTCAATTTTTCCACTGATGTAAAGGCAAGGTCACCTGCTGGGAATGAAATCAGCAGTTGTTTGGAGGAAGGACTTAGGGTAAGTTTGGGGACTTTTGCTGATGGGAATCGAAAAGAGAGCTGAGTAAAGTGACTGGAAGGTTCCCTGGGAAGCCACCCCTTTTGCAGACAGTAAATGTGTGTGGAGCCATCATGTGTGAAAATTTTAAAATTGAACAGAGTGAAGCTATCAGATGCGAATAAGTTGATGAGGAAGATAGAAATCAGGAAGTTGTGTTCAAGTGGAGCAGGTACTAAGCCCTGACAAGATTGAGGGTGTGGGTTTTTGAATAAGGAGCTAAAGGCATTGCAAGGCCTTTAAGTTGGATGATCTATGTCCATGAATGTTAAAATCTCCTAGAATTATGTGAGGAGAGGAAGACTGTGAGTTGGGCCTTTGGTGAATAAATGGATAACCAGTTGGCAAGTAGATTGGCCACATATTAGAATGGCTCAAGGATGGAATATGAATTGTAGTGAATCTCTAAAGAGAATGCAGTTTTCAGGGAGCTCAGCTGAGTGCTCTCTGATGACCTAGATGGGTACGATTGCAGTGGATGGGGAGAGTGTGGACAGAGGTCCAAGAAGGAGGGATATATGTATATGTATAGCTGTACAGCAGGAACTAACACAACATTGTAAAGCATTATACTCCAGTAAAGTTACAAAACAAACAAACAAACAAACATAGAATGCGATTTTACAAGAGGATGGAAAAATCATGTTCAGAAGCAACATTGACAGTCTGTTGAAATGCCAGCTTACCTCTTGGATTCACTGCTCAAGGAGTGAGAGACCTGGCAGCCTCTCTGCTATAATGAACTAAACAGGAGAAAGTAAGGTGCTTGGGAAGGGGCTAGATATAATTAAGGCATAAAGAGAGAGAGCTTGTTTCCCCCAAATTTAAGATGGATAGGAGTTTGATAACAATAGAATGAAGTTTTCAAAAGGACCCACGGTTGAATGGGGTCAGTAGTTACAGGAATCAGGAAAAGAAAACAGGCAATGGCAAGAAGGTAAAGATCTATATAGGAGAGAACAAAAAGAGGCTTATTGTTCAGAAGTAAACCAGGGAGTATGTAGGGGCAAAGAACTGGCCTTAGATGCTCTGAATTTGTACCAAGTGGTTTGGGGGCCAGAACTAGGTGACTCCCAGGCAATATCTGCCTCAGTGAGATGGTGAGTAAAGCCACATATGCATATATTAAAAAACTATGATAAACATGGGGGGAAGAAAGTGTTTTTCTTCATTATAAAAAAGGCTCTGTGTGTGTGTGTTCATGCTCAGTTGCATCCAACTCTTTGCAACCCCATGGACTTTAGCCCACCAGGCTCCTCTGTCCATGTGAATTTCCCAGGCAAGAAAACAGAAGTGGGTTGCCATTTCTTCTTCCAGGGGATCTTCCCAACCCAGGAATCACACCTGTGTCTTCTGCATGGCAGGTGGGTTCTTAATGCCACTGAGCCACCTGGGAAACCCAAAAAGAATTCTGGTATAGCCTAATACTAGATTTCTGCTTATTAGGAGCTACAGAATCATTAAAAGTTATTTCAGAAACCTCAAATGTATGTTCAGGATTGATACTGAGGTCATATTTATTAAATATGTAATCAAGCAAAATACTCATGATTTTTGAAGAGCTGAATTTAGGTGGTGGTTTTATTTCCTAATGGAATGAAATCAATACCTGTTTGTTTTTTCCCAAGATATTTAACTTAGGAAGAAATAATCAGTCTTATAAACAGATTTTTATGCCCAAAGCTGCACCCTATTCTATTCTTCTGTTTGGAAAGTGCCTGCCTCACTTTTCCAGGCTCCCTTGCAGCTGTGACCTGGACGTGTGACCTGGGCCTGGCCTATGAGCTGTGTACACACACCAGACTTCAAATCAGTAGCTAGAGATGTGAAGAAGCTGAGACTAAGGCATTTCTCTCTGGCAGTAATAGGGGAATGCAGCATTATGAGTCTGTTGGCAAGAGTTCAGTGTTGGCTGTGCAAACTATGAGGTCTGGTATACAGCATGACTGAAACAGTGTTCTCCTGGTACTAGTTCCATAGTGTGATGTTGGCTGCATTTCAACCCATGTGGCCCTCCTATCTCCTTGCCTTTTCCTGAGCCTATTACTCAAATTCTCCCAGTGATTTTATGGCCTACTAAATGGTCTTTCAGTAAATTCCTTTCTTCTTAAATCTGCCAGAATTGGCTTCTGGTACTTTGAACAATAAACCCTGGTTGAAGCTTAAATTCCTACCACCAATTCTGAGTATTTTGAATGCAAGCTTACCCTATCACCCAGCAATTCCACTCCTAGGTATAAGTTGAACAGAAATGCATACATTTATTGTACTGAAATGTTTATAGCATCATTATAATACAAGATCGGAGAAGGCAATAGCACCCCACTCCAGTACTCTTGCCTGGAAAATCCCATGGACGAAGGAGCCTGGTAGGCTGCAGTCCATGAGGTCGCTAAGAGTTGGACACGACTGAGTGACTTCACTTTCACTTTTCACTTTCATGCATTGGAGAAGGAAATGGCAACCCACTCCAGTGTTCTTGCCTGGAGAATCCCAGGGACAGGGGAGCCTGGTGGGCTGCTGTCTATGGGGTCACACAGAGTTGGACATGACTGAAGCGACTTAGCAGCTTAGCAGCAGTATAATACAAGATAAAAACTGAAAGCAATGCAAAAACATCAACATTTAAATTTTTGTATTTTATACAGGGGTTAAGTTGATTTACAATCTTGTTTCCAGGTGTATAGCAAAGTGATTCTGTTATACATAATCTCTTTTTTCAGATTCTTTTCCCATATAGATTATTACAGAGTATTTAATAGACTTCCCTATGCTACACAGTAGGTCCTTGTTGATTATTTATTTTAAATATAGTAGTGTGTATATGTTAATTTCAGACTCCTGATTTATCCCTCCCCCGACCTTTTCCCTTTGATAACCACAAATTTGTTTTCAAAATCTGTGAGTCTGTTTCTGTTTGGTATATGAGTTCATTTGTATCATCTTTTTAGATTCCACATATAAGTTATATCACATGATATTTGTCTTTCTCTGGCTGAGTTACATCACTGAGCATGATAATGTGTAGGTCCATCCATGTTGCTGCAAATGTATTTCGTTTTTTTAAATAATGTTGTTCAGTCGCTAAGTCGTATCCAACTCTTTGTGAATCATGAACTGGAGCATGCCAGGCTCCTCTGTCCTCCACTATCTTCTTGAATTTGCTCAAATTCATGTCCATCGAGTCGGTGATGCTATCTAACCATCTCATCCTCTGCCGCCGCCACCTCCTCCTTTTGCCTTCAATCTTTGTCAGCATCAGGATCTTTTCCAGTGAGTCAGTTCATCTCATCAGCTGCCCAAAGTATTACAGCTTCAGCATCAGTCCTTCCAGTGAATATTCAGGACTGATTTCCTTTAGGATTGACTGGTTGGATCTCCTTGCAGTCCAAGGGTCTCTCAAGAGTCTTCTCCAACACCACAGTTCGAAAGCATCAATTCTTTGGCGCTCAGCCTTCTTCATGATCTGGCTCTCTTGTCTGCACATGACTTCTGGAAAACCACAGCTTGGATTTTACAGACCTTTGTTGGCAAAGAGATGTCTCTGTTTTGAATATGATGTCTAGGTTTGTCATAGCTTTTCTTTCAAGGAGCAAATGTCTTTTAATATTATGGCTGCAGTCACCATCTGCAGTGATTGTGAAGCCCAAGAAAAAAAATCTGTCACTGCTTCCACTTTTCCCCTTCTGTTTGTCATGAAATGACAGGACCTGATACCATGATCTTAGTTTTTTGAATGCTGAGTTTCAAGCCAGCTTTTTCACTCTCCTCTTTCACCTTCATCAAGAGGCTCTTTAGTTCCTCACGTTCTGACATTAGAGTGGTATCATCTGTATATCTGAGGTTGTTAATATTTCTCCTGGCAATCTTGATTCCAGCTTGTGCTTCATCCAGCCCAGCATTTCAAATGATGTGTTCTGCATAGAAGTTAAATAAACATGGTGATAGTATACAGCCTTGTCATACTCCTTTCTCAATTTTGAACCAGTCAGCTGTTCTGTGTCCAGTTCTGACTGTTGCTGCTTGGCCTGTGTATAGGTTTCTCAGGAGACAGGTGAGATGGTCTGGTAATCCCATCTCTTTAAGAATTTTCCACAGTTTGTTGTGATCAACATAGTCAAAAGCTTTAGCATAGTCAATGAAGCAGAAGTAGATGTTCTTCTTGAATTCCCTTGTTTTCTCCACATTATCTCCACATATGTTGGCAGTTTGATCTCTGATTTGTCTGCCTCATCAAAACCCAGCTTGTACATCTGGGAATTCTCAGTTCATATACTGCTGAAGCCTAGCTTGAAGAATTTTGAGCATAAACTTGCTAGCATGTGAAATGAGTGCAATTGCAGAGTAGTTTGAATATTCTTTGCCATTGCCTTTTCTGGGGGATTGGAATGAAAACTGACCTTTTACAATCCTATGGCCACTGCAGGATTTTCCAAATTTGCTGGCATATTGAGTGCAGCACTTTAACAGCATCATCTTTTAGAATTTTAAATATCTCAGTTGGAATTCCATCACCTCCACTAGCTTTGTTCATTGTAATGCTTCCTTAAGGCCCATTTGACTTCACACTCCAGTATGCCTGACTCTAGGTGAGTGACCACACCATCATGGTTATCCAGGTCATTGAGACCTTTTTTGTATAGTTCGTCAGTGTATTCTTGCTACCTCTTCTTAATCTCTTCTGCTTCTGTTAGGTCCTTACTGTTTTTGTCCTATATCATGCCCATCCTTTCTTGGGTAACTCAATGAAGCTATGAGCCATGCTGTGCAAGGCCACCCAAGACAGATGAAGAAGAACTTTGGATGGAAGTTCAAAACATTGTGTAAGAGACAGTGACTAAAACCATCCCAAAGAAAAAGAAATACAGGAAGGCAAAGTGGTTGTAAGGAGGCTTTACAAATAACTGAGGAAAGAAGAGAAGCAAAAGGCAAGAGAGAATGGGAAAGAGATACCCAACTGAATGCAGGGTTCTAGAGAATATCAAAGAGAGATGAGAAGGCCTTCTTAAATGAACAATACAAAGAAATAGAGGAAAACAATAGAATGGGAAAGACTAGAGATCTTCTTTATGGCTGGGTAATATTCCATTGTATATATGTACCACATATTCTTTATTATTCCTCTGTTGATGTACATTTAGGTTGCTTCCATATCTTGACTATCGTAAATAGTTCTGCTATGAACATTGGGTTGCACATATCTTCAAAATACACTTTTTTCCAGATATATGCCTAGGAGTGGAATTGCTAGATCATATGGTAACTCTATTTTTAGTTTTTCAGTATTGTCCATAGTGACTATACCAGTTAACATTCTCATCAATAGTGTAAGAGGCTTCTCTTTCCTCCACACCCTCTCCAGCATTTATTGGTTGTAGATTTTTTAATGATGACCATTCTGACTGGTGTAAGGTGTTAACCTCATTGTAGTTTTGATTTGCATTTCTTTGATGATTAGCAATGTTGAGAATCCTTTCATGTGGTTTTTGGCCACATATATGTCTTATTTGGAGAAATGTCCATCTAGATCTTCCCATGTTTTGATAGGATTGTTTGGGTTTTTGATATTGAACTTCATGAGCTGTTTGTATATTTTGGAAATTAATCCTTGTGTGTTATTTTGTTTGCAAATATTCTCTCCCATTCTGTGGGTCTTTTTGTTGGTTTCCTTTGCTGTGTAAAAGCTTTTAATTTGAACTAGATCCCATTTGTTTATTTTTGTTTTATTTTCATTACTCTAGGAAGTGGATCAAAAAAGATTGCTGCAACTTATGTCAGAGAGTGTTCTGCCTATGTTTTCCTCTAGGAGTTTTAGAATATCAGGTCCTATATTTAGATCTTTAATCCATTTTCAAGTTTTTTTCTGTACAGTGTTGGAGAATGTTCTAGTTTTGTTCTTTTACATGGAACTGTCCAGTTCTCCCAGCACCACTTATTGAAGAGACTGTCTTTTTCTCCATTGTATCATCTTGCCTCCTTTGTCATCAGTTAATTGACCATAGGTGTGCAGGTTTTCTGTCCTTTTCCATTGACCTATAAGTCTGTGTTTGTAAAAGTAAATCAATATTTGTTCATTATGTAAAATGAATAATTTCTGGCTAATTTTTACAACTCTACAACAATGAAATTGAAGAACTACCACTATTTCAACAATATGGATGAGTATCAAGCCAAATGTTGACCAAAAGACAGCAAAAATTACATACCTATTCATTCTATTATATAAAATTTAAAAACAAGTAAGATTATATTAGAAGTCAGGATGCTGTTACCTTTGGAGAGGGAATAGTAATAACACAAAGATTGGGCTTCTATGTTTCTGGTCGTGTATTGTTTGACCTATGTCAGGATCATGTGAATTTGTTTCTTTTTTGATCATTTGGACACTACTCTTAAGATGGGTGAACTTTTCTCTTTGTGGTTGTCTATGGAAGTGCACATGGAACAAATAAAACTGAGGCTGCAAGAGGTCACTTTAACTGCCCAAGATCAGATAAATGTTCAGTTAGCCAGGCTGTCTGACTCCAGTTTCAAGCTCTTAGAATTCCCACAACTATCCTGTGAGGAAGGCATTACCAGCATCATTGAGTGAAGAATCTGAGGTTCAGAGAATTAGGTGCCTTGCCCAGTCTCAAAGCTAGTTGGTAAGTGATGGAGCCATGATATGTATACACCCAGTTTCTATGTACTTTTAGTTTTCCTGAAAATGAGAAAAACAGATGATACTGGTGTCATACAAATAGCACATATAGAAACTCTACTGCTGATCTGGAATGATGTCCACGGTATACTTAAATGAAATCAAACCAACAGGGTACAGAGTCTCGTGTATGGTATGCTGCAATTTGTCCCAAATTTGAAAATCTTTGTATATGCATTTGTGTATTTTCTCTCCTAAATATCTCTGGAAGGATCCCCAAGAAAGTGGTAACACTACATTGCCTCTGGGAAGGTGAGCAAGGTGGCTGAAGGACGGAAACAAAAGAGAATTTTACTGTCGACCCTTTAAATCATTTCAGTTTTGAAACATGGGAATATACTATGTATTAAAAAAATCATTTTAAAATCTTAATTCTGCCTGCAACCAAAGTTAAAAAAGCTCCCCAGGGTAATGAATGAACAGTGCTTAGAGATCAGGAACTCAGGATTTTCTGGGACTCGGTTTACATCTTCATTTTGGGTGAACACTTATTTTCCTTGTATCTTGGGTTCTTAATCTTATAATGAAGTGAGATTGTGTGTTAGCTCCTTCTTGGCACTTTTGGAAGGTCAGTGGCATAAAAGCTACAGTTTTTTTATGATTAAAAGCGCTTCTCCCACATGACATCTCACTAGAACATGATCCTCTGCCTTCTCTCTCTTTCCTAAGTGAACACACTCACCAATGGCCCTGTCTGATCCCTCCTCATTCCAGATCCCCCAAACACATTATCCACAACATGAAAAGCCCCTGCCACTTTCAAAGTGTGTTGCTCTGGGCCTAAAATTTTGTGTGTGTAATCAAATTTTAAAACATTCAGAGACTGGCCAGTAGGGCCTTAATATGTTTATAATGAAAGAGAGTAAGTTGTGTGAAGTAACTTATGCCTTTTGTAGGAGAAATGTCTTAACAGAATTCTAAATATAATGAATGAATAGATGGAGTAAAATAAAACACTCTGCCCATAAACAGTCAGTATTTGGAAGGGCTCTTGGCTTTATTTTGCTGTGACATTTGGTCTTCAGTGCTATCAGAGTCAGAGGGATAGTGTCTCTTTTTGTAATATTTATTTATTTGTAATATTTAATATAATATTAATTTAATTACTATTGATTTACTTAGTTGTGGCATGCGGGATCTAGTTTCCCAGTCAGGGATGGAACCTGGGCTCCCTGCATTGGGAGTATGAATTCTTAGCCACTGTACCTACAGGGAAGTCCCTGGAGGGTTAATGTCTTAATAATCTATTTTGTTATGAAACTCTTTTAAGGAATAGCCTATACTTTGGAAAGGTCAGTATGCATTATTTTTATTTTTCAGACATCAGTTGATATAACCATATGTATGGAGGCAAATAATTAGCACCATTTACAAATTAATCATCCTTACTGAGCATTTGGGCATTAACTGGTTTTTCAGAGAACTCTTATGTCCTAATTGCATCAGGACTCCCAAGAACAAAGAGAAATTTTCCACCTTGTAGGTCTGTTCATAGCTCTCTTTTTCCATTCAACAATGCTGCAAGTAATCACCCAGGTTTTACATAATTGAATACAGCATACATACATAAACATATGTTTGGAGAGAAACCAGTACACGAATCAATAAAACGTGCATGAAGATATTTTCTAAATGATGTTGAATGGGAACTGAAATGCTTCAAGGACATCAGAAACAGTTGGCAAGCCTGTTTGAATTGATGAAGCTTTTTGTGGGAAAGTACATGTGAAGATGGAATAGTCATACTGGCAGAGGTTTAAAAAACTACCTTATAATTTTGAGTATTACTTTGACAGTTTTTAGTATGGCTCAAAGATAGTGCTGGAAATTTTAATTCTTTGTTACTATTTTGTACATTGTCAGCAATTAACTTCTTTTTCTGTAATTGGTCTTCAAGATTTGCCATTGTTTTAAAATTTTTTACTGAGGTATAAAATATTGCAGTAAAGCACACAAATCTCAAATTTTTGGCTCCATGAACTTTTGCTCTGACACACTATACATACACACATACACTAGGATAACCACCACTCAGATCAAGATAGAGAACATTTCCAATACCTCGAAAAGTTCCCTCATGATCTTGTCATTCATAGCATGTTCCCAGAGGGAACCACTCCTTTCACTTTATCACTGTACATTTTGTTTGCCCATTATTGAAACTTAGACAAATGGAATCTACTCTTTTGTGTCTGACTTTTTGTTTTCATCATTATGTCTGTGGCACAAATGCATGTTGTTTTGAGTATAGCAGTAGTTCATTCCTTTTTATTGCAGAGTAGTATTCCACTGAATGAATATACCATAGTTTGTTTATTCATTTTACTGTCGATGGGTATTTGAGTTTGTGGTTTGATGCAATTATGAACAAAGGTGCTAAGAACATTTGCATACCTGACTTTCACCCTCAGTTTCTTGGGAATCTAAATGTACAGTTGCTAAGTCATAGGATCAACCTTATGTCTAGCTATAGTAGATACTGACAAACATTTTTCCAAAGTAGTTGTACCAATTTGCATTCCTGAAGCAGTGTTTGAGAGTTCCAGTTGTTCCATATCTTGGCCAATAGTGGGTGTTGTCAGTTTCTTTAATTTTTGATAGGTGTTTAGTTGGATCTCATTGAAGTTTTAATTTGCATTTTTCAGAGGAGTAAAAATGTTGAGAATTTTTACATACACTTATTGTCCATTTGGTTATCCCCCCTCTGAACAAATAATTCACATCTGTTACCTGTTTTCTGACTTGCTGCATTCTTAATGTTTTTTAGATTGCATTTATAATCCAGTGGACTTCCCCCAAAAGTTTAGCGGTCAATTGCAAAACAAATTTGACGTACATTTTCTTCATGACATATTTACTATACTACATCAGTTTTTTTAAATAAAATATTTGTGTGTATATGTGTGAGGTAACATGAAAGAGTATGTGTATCACAAGAAAGTAATTGATCAAAGAACTTGCATTATCAGTTACAATCATTTGTTCTTTTAAACTAAAAGCTTGTTCTACCATTATAAAAATGAGCCGTATGCAGTGACAAAGTTAAATGCTGGTGAGGATGTGAAACATCAGGAACTCTCATAAATTCCTGGTGGGATGACAAAATGGTATGGCTACTTTGGAAGACAGTTTGGGAGATTCTTACAAAACTAAATATACTCTTACCATCACAATGGTATTTATCCAGAGGAGCTGAAACTTACCTTCACACCAAAACCTGCACATGGATATTTATAGCAGCTTTATTCATAATTGCCAAAACTTGGAAGCAACCAAGATCTTCCTTAGTAGGTGAATGGATAAACTGGGTCCATCCAGACCATGGTCCATGGAGTCTTACTCAGCACTAAAAAGAAATGAGCTATCAAACTATGAGAAAACAAGGGAAAATCCTAAATCCATATTGTTAAGTGAAAGAAGCAAATAAAAAAAGGGCTTCATACTATATGATTCCAACTATTTGACATTCTGGAAAAAAAAAAAACTATGGAGACAATAAACAAATTAGAAGTTGCCAGGAGTAGGGAGATGGTATGGGAGAGATGAATAGAGAACAGTGGGTTTTTAGCACAATCAAAATTTTCTGTATGATATATAATGATGGACATACATATCATTGTACTTTTATCCAAAGTCATAGGCTATATAACACCGAGAATGAATCCTAAGATAAACTATGGACTGTGTGTGATTATTATGTGTCATTATTGGTTCAACCTTGTTTTGAAATAGTGTACCATTCCAGTTAGCAGTCAGTGATGTTGATAGTAGGGGAGCCTGGGCACGTGTGGGGACAGCAGCTATGTATGAACTAGCTATACTTTCCTTCCACTTTCACTGTAAACATAAAACTGATCTAAAAATAGTCTGAAAAGATGAACCAAATTCTTCCAGACCTTCCTGCCTTGCATTTTGTTTCTAGAGCCTGATATCAAGACCTAGAACCTTAATTTGATAGTCATTATTCACATCAGAACAACTAACAGAAGCTCTGCTAATATGACTGTTAATTACATTCTTGCCTCATCAGATTTATAGAAGGTGTGGTTGTTCAGTCGTTCAGTCATGTCCGACACTTTGCAACCCCATGGACTGCAGCACGCCAGGCTTTCCTGTCCTTCACCATCTCCCGGAGCTTGCTCAAATTCATGTCCATCAAGTTGGTGATGCCACCCAACCATCTCATCCTCTGTGTTCCTTTCTCCTACCTTCAATCTTTCCCAGCATCGGGGTCTTTTCTAATGAGTCTGCACATTGTGTCAGGTGGCCAAAGTATTGGAACTTCAGCACCAGTCCTTCCAATGAATATTCAGGATAGAAGGTATAACGATACACAATTTATAAAGTAAACTTTGCAAAAATGACTTAGTTACATTTTGAAGTAACAATGGTAGTAACTGAATGAAAAAAAAAAAACCACTTTTGATTCTTCAAACCCCATTTACCTGCATTATTTTCACCAAGACTGGTGACAACCTGTGAGAAGGGTGAGGTGGGTATATTCTGTACCATGTAAAATTGAACATTGAGGAAGAAAAAGCTTAAGTGTGTGTATAAAGACATGTTTCTCAATTTCAAAAGTACTGCTACATATCAATAATGAGCTATTGATTGGCCACCTCAATTTACTTCGCTATGGAAATGATAGAGAATGTTCTTTCTTGTACTCACCCCCTAGCATTCACAGAGCCCAATCAATGGACAATTGATCCAAGTATTTTCTTGAGTTAAATCCATCTCAAAATGAGCACAAGATTGACTATTCTTTGGTGGCTTGTGACATCAGCTGAACAACATGAGTGAATTACAGCTGCATGTCTCCTCTAGGGCTATCTATTATCCAATATGTCTTATTTAATTTTCGGTTTCAGGCAGGCAAATTGACCATGTATACTTGCTTGTGTCAGTAGCTAATTTTAGATCACTAATCTAATTGGAAATGGCATGCCCCTTTAGCTTGTCATGTAAAAATTCACATTTTCTGATTAATGTGATTCATTTATATTAGATTTGACTTGACAGAATGGCAGTGTATAATATAGAAGGCAAGTATGACAGGCTTTTTCTCTCTCCCACTCAGTCACACTCTTTATAAATGATCCAGTCAAGGCATCAGCCTAGTGTCTTCCCTTTAATGAGAGAAATTGTGAAGTTGCACCTATTCTAATGGGACTTTTTTTGGTGTTTTCTCACAAGCAGGCCAACCTTTCTCAGAAGGGCAACCGTTTTATTCAGAGTCCTATGTTTACATTCATTTATGGCAAATGGACTAACTGCTATGAGACAAAGGCAGCTATTGCGTGACTTCAGAGTGGGTGGGTGTGTGTGTCTAAATTACTTGGAGGACTTCCCTAGTGGTTCAGATGGTAAAGTGTCTGTCTACAATGTGAGAGACCTGGGTTTGATCCCTGGGTTGAGAAGATTCCCTGGAGAAGGAAATGGCAACCTATTCCAGTACTTCTTGCCTTGAAAATCCCATGGACGGAGGAGCTTAGTGCAGGCTATCCATGGGGTCATAAAGAGTCAGGCACGACTGATCAACTTCTCTTTCTTTCTTTCTTTTGGAGAAGGCTAGGCATTCATGTTTTAAATGCAATTTAAAGGAAATTATAGGAATTACTAACTGTATCAGTGAGAAGTGATGTTGCAGTCAGTCTGGGAAAAGTAAGAACTGGTAAAAATAAAAGGAAATGTTTTTTAAAAAACTAAAAAAGGAAACAAAACAGGTTAGGATCTCTTGTTAAAGAAGACAGCTTTACTGTAAATGACTTATGTGAGTTTTATATACTCTATGTAATTCCATTTTACAACTTTTTCTTACTATAATAATTAGTAATTCCCAGAGAAATTGAAGGATTTGTTTTACCTATTTTTCTTTCAGTTGGATTGGAAAGAAATGGTCTGCCTGGGTAGCATTGCTCAGATTTAATCTTTAAAATATCTGTAGGCCTCATATCTGTCTTGTATTCATAAATAAATTTTTTTAGAAATCTCAGAAACCTTCATTGAAATATAATTTACCAATCAAATTATATATATTCGAGGTATACAACTAGATGATTCAATATGTGTATATATGATTACTGCAGTCAAGCTAATTAGCACATGAATCACCCCACATAATTACCATCGAATACTTAAGATCTACCTTCCGTAACTTAGAGTCATTTTTGCAAAGTTTACTTTGTAAGTTGTTTATAATTACACCTTCTATACATCTGATGAGGCAATAATGAACAATTAACAGTCATATTTGCAGAGTTTCTGTTAGCAAATTTCAAGTATACACTACACTATAACTAACTATAGTCACCGTGCTCTATATTACATCCTTACAACTTACACATCTTATAACTTAGAGTTGATACCCACTAACCAGTATCTTGACTAGTCGGACTTTTGTTGGCAAAGTAATGTCTCTGCTTTTGAATATGCTGTCTAGGTTGGTCATAACTTTTCTTCCAAGGAGTAAGCGTCTTTTAATTTCATGGCTGCAATCACCATCTGCAGTGGTTTTTGGAGCCCCCCCAAAATAAAGTCTGACACTGTTTCCATTGTTTCCCCATCTATTTGCCATGAAGTGATGGGATCAGATGCCATGATCTTCGTTTTCTGAATGTTGAGCTTTAAGCCAACTTTTTCACTCTCCTCTTTCACCTTCATTACTCAGGGAGATGGTGATGGACAGGGAGGCCTGGCGTGCTACGATTCATGGGGTCGCAAAGTGTCGGACACGACTGAGCGGCTGAACTGAACCAGTATCTTCCCATTTCCACCACCCAGCACTCAGCTACCGCTATTCTACTCTCTGCTTTTGTGAGTTTGACTTTTTTAGATTCCACATATTAGTGAGATCATACATATTGGTTTTTCTGCATTTATTTCACTGAGCTTAATGTCCTCCAGGTTCATCCATGTTGTCACAAATGGCAAGATTTCCTTTTTTTCTCAGGGCTGAAAACTACTCCATCACATGTATATTCCAGTTTCCTTATCCATCTGCTTAAGTTGTTTCCATACCTTGGCTATTGGGAGTAATGCTGCAGTAAGCATGGGAGAGCAGGTGTATTCAAGGTATTGGGCACACTGATTGCTTTGGTACTATAATTCTACCCAGAAGTAAAACACTCATTCAGCAGTTAAATTCTTAATTTCTTGAGGAAACTCCATACTGTTTTCCCTGAGCTGCACCAGTTTACATTCTCACCAACAATATACAGGGGTTGCCTTTTCTCAACATCTTTGCCAACACTTGTGACTTTTTATTTTCATTTCATTATCTCTTTTTTGATGATAGTCATCCTGACAGTGGTGAGGTGAGTCCTCCTTATGGTTTCAATTTGCATTTCCCTGATGATGAGTGGTGTTAAGAACCTTTTCATTTATTTGTTGGCTATTTGTAGGTTTTCAGAGAAATGTCTGTTCAGAGATGCTGTAGGCAGCTTTGTCTAAAAAGAACTGTGGGTCACTGGTGGCCTTCTGCCAAACAAAATTTCTTAAAAGACATTTCTATTCCTCCATGAAGTTATTTTGCTCATATATCTGCCCCATTCATCCCTGGAAGCTACTTTGTCATGAAATTGGGATAAATACCTAGATACTTAGAATAAGAAAAGTAAGGACTAGTTCCATGGTTATGAGTGGTCTTTATGCAGAAGACCTAGAACTCTTAAATATATTTGCTTTGTGGGAAGCACAAAACTCTCAACTAGAGTCACAGGGCCAGTAAGTAGTGGAGCTAGGTGTTTTGATTCCAAATCTGATGGTGTTTTAAAGAGTCAAAACCCCAAAATGTACCATAAAGTATCCATTGCACTTTTCTTGACCAAAGTTGGGAGTGCTAAATGGGAATTAGAACATAAATATTCTCTAATGTAGCTGGTTGTTCTTATATGTCTAAAAGGATTTCATTACTTAGTATAAAATTGGGTGTTGCTTTAAATATTCTTTACAACTGTGTATTTCCCTGAAGGTAGGTGGTAACTGCATTCTGTAATTTCACTGGACAATAACTGATGTTCTGGTTGATCACAGATGATTAGTGAAATGATTTCAGCTGTTTGTCAACAAAATAAAGGAAAATTATTCACAACTAACTCTGCTGCTGCTAAGTCGCTTCAGTCGTGTCCGACTCTGTGCAACCCCATAGATGGCAGCCCACCAGGCTCCCCCGTCCCTGGGATTCTCCAGGCAAGAACACTGGAGTGGGTTGCCATTTCCTTCTCCAGTGCATGAAAGTGAAGTCACTCAGTTGTGTCGGACTCTTAGCGACCCCATGGACTGCAACCTACCAGGCTCCTCCATCCATGGGATTTTCCAGGCAAGAGTTCTGGAGAGGGGTGCCATTGCCTTTTCCAACAACTAACTCTAATGTGTATTATATCACACCATTTAATATTCTCTGTCTGAAAATTTTTTATCTTTCATCTTAGCCACTAGACTTTGGATCTGTCAGTACTGTTAACACACTGTGAGTATGTGTGTGTTGATATAAACTAAGTACTTAACTGCTGACCCTGAGATTATAAAATATATCCTCCCTGTATTCTGTGCAAGTTAGTGCCTGTCATAACATCTTGTATATGCAAGCTCAATAAGGAGCATTCATTTAATTGGAATTATTACTGTCTACAATTTAACACTAGAATAAGATCATCAACCTACAGCCCCAGAGAGGATTCTTATCCATCTACTTTTAAATACAGTTTTTGTACAAGGTTGATTTCATATGCTATTGAAATATCTATGATGAGGAAAGCCAAAATGATGGCCAACACTCCAGAGCTTAGAGGCCGACCCTTCATTATTCCTTTGCTATTGCCATAATCCAGAATTTGGTATCTCAGCCTGGGACTTCTACAGTAGTCTTATGGCACGCTTTCCTAAGTCTGGTCTCCAGCCAACCAGTTTGTTTTGTCACTAGCAGGAATAACTTTTCTTACGGGCTACTATAATTTTGCTCCTTTCCTGCTCAACAAATGTCTTACCACACGGAGGCTCAGTCCTTCTGGGCTGATGGCAGTTTTCCATCCTCAGAAGAATTCTGCTGATGCGTACGAGCTCACATATGTGTATTTAATCCTCAGCAAAGGTATCGTTTTACAGATGGGAAAACTGAGACACAGAGTGGGCAGTGACGTGCAAGACATTACAACCAACCTGTGTTTGGCAGAGAAGGGGTATGACTTTAGGTTGTCCCTCTGTAAGCCCTGTTGTGTGCTCTTTCAGCTGTGTCGTATGCCTGTGTTTAGTTTTCTAACCTTAGTTCTTCTTGCTTTTCTACACATAAAATTGGTGCTGGTCATTCTGATATCCACAGTATCTCCACAAATACAACACGCTGGTACGTTTGTTCACCCTAGCCCTTTATCGGAATACCCCTGTCTCCTTGGAGAGACTCAGATCCCACTCATCTCAGGGGTCCCACAAGCCCCCTTCACTCTGCCCTCACTGCCCTTCCTCTCCTTTCAATTTTTCTATCATACAGTTCCCAGTATTAGCATATTGTCATCATTATTTGATGGATGTTAATCATTCCTACCAAAACATATTGTGAGCTGCCTGAGGGTGAGTACTATATTTTATATGCCTTTGATAATTCTTAGCACAGTCATAAGCCCATTGTAAATGACAGTAAATGCTGGCTGTTTAACTGTTACTTTTGCTTTAAACGAGCCTTTCCTTTTTTTTTGACCTTTTCCCAATAAGGATTTGTTCACAGACTGAAACTGAATGTTAGCCATCAGTCATACTACATTTCAGTTTTACAATATAATAACAGTAATTCTTGTTAGGTTAATTTCCGTATTCAACAGAAAACAGTAAATGTAAAACATGGGGAAATAACAAGTTGCTTTAAGCCATTTCAGATGCCATTTGGAATTTTCAGGTTGAGCTGAAGAAATAATTTGAAAATGCTGGTGTCATGCATTTAAAAATATTGATTTATTTATGTTTGGCTGCGCTTGATCTTGGTTGCTGCGTGTGGGCTTTCTCTAGTTGTGGCAAATGGGGCTACTCTCCAGTTGTGCTGCACGGGCTTCTCACTGTGGTGGCTTCTCTGTTTGTGCAGCACAGGCTCTAGAGCACACAGCCTTCAGGAGTTATGGCTCCTGGGTTCTAGGGTGCTGGCTCCGTAGTTGTGGCTCACGGGCTCAGTTGCCCTGCAGCATGTGAGATCTTCCCAGACCAGGGATTGAATCTGTGTCTCCTGCATTGGCCGGTGGATTCTTGACCACTGAGCCACCAGGGAAATCCATGTGATGCACTTTTATAGCACCCCCACCCCCGCACCGCCAAATGGTCTATTAAAATGGATTAGCCAAACGGTTTGTTCAGGTTTTTCTGTAAATATTTATTTCATTATTTATTAAAAACAAACACAGATCTAAAAAATGTAGTAGGCAAAGTAAGATTAGACACTCTAGTTCCTAATGTCACTTCACACTGTCTAAACAACATACTGATGAGGAAACACGCCTTAAGAACCACATTTCTCTCCCAATTCCTCCTCCTATCCCTTGTACCCTCTCCTACCACCTCCTCTTTCCCTGCCCTGCCAAATATCTGACCATTCTTAGGACTCATATAGTCTAAATAATTGTTTTTGCATTTTTCCGATTTAGTACGAGTCTCAGAGCCAGAGAGAGAGAAATAGAAACAGGCAGGCCCAGGGAATCTCCATACTAACTTGATATAACATTCTGTACAAATTCCTCATGATAAATACTTATATGTAATCTTTGTATCCTTTTTGGATCTTTTCTAAAATGTCCACATCACTCTTTTCTTAACTTTTTGCACATTAATGATCCTGGTATAGGCATTTTCTAAGATTGATGGATAACTAGCTAAAAGGTTTCATAGCCCAAGGCAAGGGAGAGGTCCATTAACTTCACATGGTCAATAATTTCCCTGGGTAATGCCCTCTTCTGAGACTTTATTACTAATAAAACCCATGTTTTAATGTTCGGAAAAATTAAACATCATTGTAAGCTGTTCATTCTTAAAATTATGCCTGTCCTTGCCTTTTTGCTGTGTCTTCATTCCTCAAATAGACGTTGTTACACTCTTCTTATATATTTCTTTAAAACTTAAACTTTGTTTCCTTTTTATATATTGAGTTCCACACCTAGAAACTCATGTTCATTTTCAAGGGACACATTTATGTATTCCCTTAAATACAGGAATTAAGCATGGTATTCTGAAAAGGAGTATCTGTAACAAGTAGCTTTAGTCAAACTATATATTTATATCTGATGGGTCTACTAGGATTACTGGGATGCAAAACCACCATCTGAAAAAAAGAGAAAAAGATACCATCCATTGGGGAAAATAACATAACTTTGTTTTGTTGCCCTCTTGTTTAATGGATTGACTGACTCGGACTGAATATGAGGCTCTCTCTTCTGCAGACCTTCCTTTTTCATCCAGAAAAACCTTCTGTGGACTATTACTGGCCTTTTTGTAACTTGTCAGCGTATCTGAAATCGTTCACTCTTTTCATGGCTTTAAATTTTTAAATCTCTTCCAGTCACAAAACTTCAAAGGTCCTTTTTACTTTCTGAAATAAGTCCAAATGCACTTTTGTTTTCATTTAAAATAAGCTTAAGGCATTAAATGATCAACTAACTGAGAACATCTACCTATATTTTTAACTCACACTAGTAAATTGTCAATAATCTATAGACTCGGGTGCATACTGTCTCATACTGTTTCCAGTCCCAGTTTTTTTTTTTTTTAATTTCAGTGATCTAAAAAACACAGAAGGAATGGGTTGGGAATCAAAAAAATCTTATTTCGAGCTCACCCTTACCAGCCAAGTGACCTCCAGGAAATATAGTAGTACATTAGTTGTACATTACCTCTCAGAACCAATATTGAAAAGCAGTGATACTTGGCTTGCCTTGTTTACAGGGCATTAGTAAGAAGGAGTGGAGGCAATGTGGATGAAAATGCTTTCTGAAATCTAAAACCCCAAATAAAAAGTACTATTGCAATAACTAGCAAACTGGAATAGATGTAGCTGCATTTCAGCCTTTCTGCTTCTCTTAGTGTGGAATGTCTCTCTATAAATTACTTTGTCTGCCATTGGCAATTTGTGAAACAGAAAAAAAATCAAGGTCAAGAAAATATGCTCATGGGTTATTCTTCTGCATATTAATAAGTGAAAATGGTCCCCATTATTGCCCGATAAGTTATAAAACCTGGGGGAGCCATGTTGGCTAATTATGTTAATAGTTAGATGCTGGAGGATGTTGAAGATTAATTCCTATATAGAATTCGTCTCATCATCCACTTCTTACCTGCCAATCTGTTCCAACTACTAATCAATCAGGCAGAAAGCACAGAACTCCAGCCATTAGAAAACAAATGTCCACACATATTTAACTCCAATGTGCCTGGATCCTTCATCTTTGATGAAAATATATTGCCTGTGATGAAATTATATTGTAAATATTTGCTTGACCTTTTCAAATGGAATGGATTTACCATTCTCTATAGAGCTGTGTAATATATGAAAGTGAAAAGTGAAGTTGCTCAGTTGTATCAGACTCTTTGCGACCCCATGGACTGTAGCCTACAATGCTCCTCCATCCATCGGATTTTCCAGGCAAGAGTACTGGAGTGGGTTGCCATATCCTTCTCCAGGGGCTCTTCCCGACCCAGTGATTGAACCCAGGTCTCCCGCATTGTAGGCAGGCGCTTTACCATCTGAGCCACAAATGGCTGTTCAGTCAGATCAAATAAATACTTCCAGTAGTATTTTCTGTATAATCTGCTCTAGAAAACCCACTCCATTTTCTAATGGATTTGATAGACCACTAAAGGAAGCTGCTGATGTGAGGCAACTTAAAATGAGCAGCGGGAAAATGATTAAAATTGGTAAAAAGTTGGGCAGGAAATCTTTATCATGAGAAATTCATCAGGTGTAAAAATTCATGTTCCTTGATAAAAGGAATCACAAATGTGTGCAGTGCTTTCAACTGGGGTAGTATTGTCATTTGGGAAAGAACTTCATTGTGAGGAACCCTCTCTCTCAGATGGCAGGATATTTAGTAGCCACGCCTGCCTTGGCATCTAATGACCCTACCCACTGTCATTGTAACAGACAGCTTTTTTTTAGGACTAGAAATCACCCACTATTGAGAACCACTGGAATAAAAAGTCTACATGTTAAAGTTGGAATAAGATCTAGGTTTTTGTCAGACAGTGGATACTAGAAACACACAGAATAATAATTTTGAAATGACAGATAAATTGAATTTTGAAGATAATTTTAATTATATTGGAGAAAGCAATTTTAGTTGTACTTGATTATTACATTTACAGGTGAGTAGCTTCTGTTGAAACCAACTTTTAAATCTTAATCACTTTCTGTTATTTATGATAAAATGCAGTTTACAAGTGAATTTTATGAATTCTGTGAATTAATTTGACTTATAAATTGACAATTTCCTATCACTGACTTGAATTTTCTCAGTCTGGACAAATTGCACTAAGTCCTCACCCACCCACCCCCCCCCACCCCCCCCACCCTGCCAAGAATGCCAGCTCTGCTGTCACAGTTACTAATATACATCACCCTGTCCTCACATGGCATTGACCCAATAAGTTTCCTGTTGAATTCTTCTCCAAATAATTATCGACTGACAAATAAATGTCATGTACTTTCCATAAAATACAGTCAAGAGCTGATAGCTACAAATACCATCACTGTTTTGAAATAGAATCTTTATTATGGCCTATAGGTTCAGTGTGATTTGGTCCCTGGCTATCTCCAAGACTTCATTTCCTACTTCTTTGAAAAACAAAAACAAACATTATTTGGCTGTGCTAGGTCTTAGTTGTGGCACTCAGGATCCTTACTTGCGGCATGTGGGATCTAGTTCCCTGACCAGGGATCGAACCTGGACCCCTGCATTGGAAGCACAGAGTCTTAGCCACTGGACCACCAGAGATGTCCCAATTTCCTACTCTTTAACTGCTCCCTTCTCTTAGTTGCACTGGCTTCCTTGTAGTCCCTGAAACTGCTTTCTGCCAGGTCCTTCAGGGGGTCTTGCCCTGGCAAACCCACCTACCTGGATCTTATTATTCCTGATTGTCACATTCTTCTTTTCTCCTTTCAGAACTCCACTCATCCCCTCAGAGAGCTCTTCTAGGACCAGTGTATCTAAATGTGTTTCCTGGATTCAGAGTCCAAAGTGCTAACCATTCTAACATGTATACTATCATGTAAGAATTGAATCGCCAGTCTATGTCTGATGCAGGATACAGCATGCTTGGAGCTGGTGCATGGGGATGACCCAGAGAGATGTTATGGGGAGGGAGGTGGGAGGGGGGTTCATGTTTGGGAACGCATGTAAGAATTAAAGATTTTAAAATTTAAAAAATAAAAAAATAAATAAAATTAAAAAAAATAAATAAATGTGTTTCCTTTCACTCTGTCATTCTCTGTACCCTTTAGCTGGCTTTTCTTGTTTAAAATTTATTTAATTGGAGGATAATTATTTTACAATGTTGTGATGGCCTCTGCCATCCATCAGCATGAATCGGCCATAGGCATACATGTGACCCCTCCCTCGTGTACTCCCCTCCCATCTCCCTCCCCACCCTATCCCTCCAGGTTGTCAGAGCACCAGCTTTGCATTCCCTGTTAAACTCCCACTGGCTATCTGTTTTATGTATGGTAATGTATATGTTTCCATGCTCTTCTCTCAAATCATCCCACCCTCTCCTTTTCCCACTGTGTCCAAAAGTCTGTTCTTCAAAGAACTGCCGCCTGCCATTTACTCCATAGTAATTATCAGTAGGGCTTCCCTGGTGGCTCAGTGGCAAAGACTCCGCCTGCCAATGCAGAAGACACAGGTTCAATCCATGGGTTGGGATGATCCCCTGGAGTAGGAAATGAAAACTCACTCTAGTATTCTTGCTTTTCCCATGGACAGAGGAGCCTGGCGGGCTAAGTCCATAGGATGGCAAGAGTTGGACAGGATTTAGCAACTAAACACAACAGCAAAATTATTCAGTAAATCCTTTATTAGTAACATATTGAGATGGATTAGAGTAGACTGCCTGGATTTGAGTCCCAGTGCTATGCCTTACTGATTGGGTGACTTTGGGCAGGTTACTTAACTTTTAGTGCCTCAGTTTCCTCAGTATCCACATCATAGTACTGTTGGCCCATCTTCTCCCTTAGCATTAAGATATATCCAAGTTAGAAAGAACTTCAGAGAATATTTACCACACTTTTCCATCCAAGGCAACAGCTCTCTTCCTGTTCTGTGTCCCTGTATTCTTTCATAATTTCATCTTTTTCTTGTTACTCAAAAATCTCATAATGGTGAGAAGAGTTACTTTTGGAGTTATTAGTGTCTTGTGTATGGCCCTTTTTATACAACTCCTACATGGAAAACTTCAGTGGTCTTGATTTCATCTCAAAACTGATTTTCAACAAACATAGATCTTGAACTGAATTGATTTTCTCCATTACATGCTACAAAAAGTGATAATTATCATTTGGTTATTTGACAGTTTGTCTCAACAAACATTCACCTTGAATATTTCTTATGTCCTTGTAGGAGGTGGTGGGTTTTTGGAACAAAGGGGGAGAATGAAGAAAAAAATTATATATAATCCATGTTCTTACAAAATTTAGAATATAATTATGACCCAGAGAGATGTTATGGGGAGGGAGGTGGGAGGGGGGTTCATGTTTGGGAATGCATGTAAGAATTAAAGATTTTAAAATTTAAAAAAATAAAAAATTAAAAAAAAATTATGAATGTAAAAATTAATGCTCATCACATAGGGACTCTTACTTTGATTTTTTTGAGAACATCTGAGGGCAGGGTTTTTCATTTATAAAAGAAAATTTTTGTTGCTGCATGTTTTAATGAACATTTTGGTAAAGTTAAATTTAAAACCCTGATTTTCTTAGGCATTTAATTTATACTTGTTATACTGTTGCAGATCAATAATCATGGTACGTATTCTTTGATGGGTATTCTCTAGCTCACACTTAACAGGTTAAATTATGCTAAACAATTAACCTCAGTTTTACTTAAAGTGTCTAAGAATCTCCATTTACAAATTTAATATATCTGATTCTCACAAGTTCTTCAAAAGCCTCCCAGGATAAGAGTAGAAACAAAATCTTCCTGTTCACTTAAGCAACTCCTCTGAATCAAATAAAGCAGAAACATTAATAGAGCAGGAGCACTTACATATTTAAATGATCTTTAAACTCCATGAGATTGTCTTAAACTTTTCAAGTCAAAGTCACAAGTCTAATATTAATTAACAATTTCAAATTAACATCAGATTCTCCAGTATATCAGATTCTTTTTAAATGTGCCAATAAGCATCTTAAAACAGAATACACTGAACTGACAAAAGGTAATCCCAAAGTTAATACAAAGTAATATTGCTCCGGTTTTGATTTTAGTTATATTTTTTCTCATTGTGTAGCTGCAAAATGCAACTAAAGGTTCTAAGACTTGAGGCCATAATTTCAATTTGTGGTTGGAGAAGTCAAGGCCAGGACATAGGAGCCCTCTCTTGTAGTATTGGCTCTCTCTGACTGATTCAACATAGTCAATGCTCTTACCACCTGATTGGATGCCACATTGTTTTGTTTGTTTTGGGTTGTTTTTTTTTTTTTTGAGGGGGTGCCACATTCAGAAAAATATTTTTGGCTGTGCTGGGTCTTCATTTCTGTGCATGAGCTTCCTCTAGTTGCGGTGCCCGGGCTTCTCATTGCTGTGACCTCTCTTGTTGTGGAGCACTGGCTCAGTAGTTGCCCCACAGCATATGGAATCTTCCTGGACCAGGGATTGAACCTGTGTCCCCCACACTGGCGGGTGGATTCCCGACCACCAGGGAAGTCCTGCCACATTGTTTTAATACTTCTTCCTGACTGATTCTCATCAGCCTCCACTAGTTTGTTTGGGGTTTCTTGGGCAGTGGGGTTACCATATTGTTTTGTTTTGTTTAAAAACTTTTTATTTTCTATTGGGGTATAGCCAATTAACAATGTTGTGATAGTTTCAGGTGGACAATGAAGGGACTCAGCCATACATATACATGTATCCAATCTCCCCCAAACTCCCTTCCCATCCAGGCTGCCACGTAACATTGAGCAGAGTTCCCTGTGATTATCCTTGTTGGTTATCCATTTTAAATAAAGGAGTGTGCCATGGTGTTTTAATACTTCTTCCTGGCTCATTCTCATCAGCCTCCACCACTGTGTCATAATTTCATAAAAAACTATATATAGCTCATGAAAGCTACTATATAATACCTAATAGTTTACTATACCATGCAGATACATGCACAAAATAAACTATTTTCATCTTACCTTAAGTATTTTTGTGAGTAAATACATGCTGGTATTAAAAGATGAGATTCAGTTTTAGCTCATGTTCATGGTTCATTTCTGAAATACACAGTTGTTTATTAACAGGTCTTAAACCAAACAGGGTAGCAGAAAACACAGCATTTTGCATTTGATTGAGCACATTTTTAGAGTGAATGAGAAAAGTTGATTAAAAGGTAAAAGGGATCTGAAAACCGGTTGGTCTTTGGGAGGGTTTCACATGTAACTTTCCAAGCTTTTTTAAAGAATCTATTTTTGCAGTAGAGTCCACATGCAACCTATTACACAGGAAAATATGAGCTGATGGCCCATTTCGATGGATAGAAACATGTATTCAAATCAGATTTCATTTATAGCCCCCTTTCCTTGATTTTAAACTGCTTCAGTGTATTTGTATTAGTGGCATTTAACTAAACCCAGAGCTAGAGAACAGAACCTGAGGACAGAAAAAGCAGCTGAATTAACTTTAAAGTACTCTTCATATTATCCTTTAAAATCTTTACCTCTACAAAAAAAAAGTCCTCTAAGTGTGACATTATGTAAAGGAAATGTTCAAGTGCAGGCATTTACAAAGCTGGCTGAAGGAAACTATAAGCAATGAAGTAGCCGAAGAAAGAATGTCAGAGTGAGCCTGAGGTTTCCATGTGAAGGCCTCACTTCCTAATTGTTATTATACTTACAAGGACACTCTGTAAAAAGAAAAATGAACGCCTTGTTCAACACCTGCTATAAAAAGATGCTGGGACTCTGTGGCTTGCTTAAATCATTTTTTTCCTGAAACAAATTGCCGAACAAGCCCTAGGCCATTTAATTTCCAAATACCAGTAATTAAAATGAGTAACATCGTCAGAATTTGGCAGGGCCACAGCTTTCTTTTCTCTTTTCATTTTCCCATAAATTTTAGTGAAGGTCAGATTTGTTGAAGGGAGGAGAGGGGGCGAAATCTGCCGGCTCTGTGCTCATGGGAGGTTAAAATATGACTTGTTCACGATGTCCCTCATAGTTCAGGACTTAATGGTCCTTGACGGGGATAACCTAGAAGTTAATTTTACTCTGTGTCCCAAAAGCAGTCATTGTCAATGTAATCTTTCTTGTGGGCTGAAGGGTATCGTCAACAAATGATCTGACTTTCAGTAGCAATTGACCAACAATGTCTCGGACCCAAAAAGTCAAAGTATGGCTCCTTATGGATCTGTTTCCTACTTATAGTGGTAAAAATATTTTTATCTTTTTTTTTTTTTTTGCTTTAGCTCTTATACAGTCCATTTTTACATCTTTCTTCCTGAGAATTAGTTCTTAATAGTTCTCACTTTATTTTTTTCTTAAGTTGGTAATGTATCCAACCCATAAACTGTAAAAATCCTTCAGAATGCAGTATAGACTTGTATGAAGAAAAAATAAAACTTTTAAAAGATATGGCTGGCTCTTTTTTTGGGAGAACTGGGGTAGAACAATGCAGAGCACATGTGCCTCCGTCTCAGTCTTTGTTTCTCATCTTAGCCCTCTCCCTTCCTGGATAGGCAAACTGGATTGAGTTGTCTCACCTCTCTTGGTCTCATTTTCCTAATCCAGAAGGAAAGATTAAATTTGGCCTTGGTGAAAAGTCAGTGAACTCAGTCATGCATCACAGGGCAGATTAGCTTTCCAGGGAATAATCCGAGTCTCATTCCCATGAAGGACTCATCAGGGATAAACAAGTAGGATTTTCCCTTTTCCAGTCTCCCCTCACCATAAAGAGAGTAGTAAAGTCTGATCTTCAGATTTGGGTTCACCTTCCCCAGATGAGAATAACACGCATTGCTTTGCAAAATGTTGGCCCCCTGGGTTGTTCTCCACGGTGGCCCAGACAGAGAGGATGACTATCGGAATCTATGGAAGCTAGACAGTAAATGCCAAGGACATGAGTATCAGCAAGGGCCTTGAGTGGAAGAGCCTGCTGGGAGGAACATTGCAGTAGAAGGACTGTACTCTCTAACTGAAGGCCTGTAATGGTGGAATATGTGAGAATAGAGGACAAAGAATCAGTCTTTAAAAAGGGGAGGCAGTGGTAAGAGCACATGGAGATGACATATTTGTATATAGCATGGAATATAATCCTATGTGCAAATAAATGAACTGCAAGACTGAGGTCTGCCTGGTTCTCCCTAATTGAGCCACAGGATACCAAAAGCTCAAAAGGAACAAAAATTGTGGGTGTGATTAAAACCCCGAATTGTGTTCCTGAAAGGACTATTGGATGTGTGTCTGATCCCAGATGTCATAATACAACCTGAGAGTTGGTTCTCGTCATAGGATTTGCCAGAAGATTTCAGGTATGATTGCCAAATAAAATTGTAAGATGTTTAAAATGTACATCATGGTGATTTGATACAGGTATACATACATTCTCACCAAAAATGATCCACAGGAGATGAAATGGAGCAGAAAGAGCAACATGAACCCAAACCAAAACAGAGATACACGGAGTACAGTAGACCTAGGAGAGAATTGGGTGACAACTAAGGCTGCTGGAAATGTTTCATTGCTTAGATCATGTTCCCAGGCCTTATTCATGTGTGTGTGCTCAGTCGTGTCCAACCCTTTGTGACCCCATTAACTGTAGCCCACAAGGCTCCTATGTCCATGGGATTTCCCAGGCAAGAATACTGGAGTGGGTGGCCATTTCCTCCTCCAGGGGATCTTCCTGACCCAGGGATCGAACCCACATTGCCTGCATCTCCTGCATTAAAGCAGACTCTACCCACTGAGCCACCTGGGAAGCTATGGAAATGTGGTTACCTTGACAATAGTAACATTTTCTAGGCCTAATCCACTTTTCCAGGACATTTAGGAAACCCAAAGAGGGCTGTGCTCAAGAGCAAGTTCACTCTCATGTTGTGACAAGGCTCTCCCAGGACCATGCTACTCTGAGCGGAGAAGAGAGTAGACCCCTTCTGTTAAGTTGGGTTCTGAAGCAGGGTTGCCTCTAGTCCATACGTGGTTAGGGACATTTAATGAAGTATCTTCCTCAGTCTTAAAATGTCCTTTTATATTAGCACTTACATAAGTAGCCAACTGGCTGGAGAAATGGATTCCAACAAAATGCAGAATATTCCTCTTCCCTTTGAGTACATAAGACTAGGTTCAGCCTAGTTCTTAAGACAGATCTTGTCAATGTCCTGTCTATGTCCCTGAAACTTTATGTGTATTGCTATAGACATTCAACTGCCTAAATCTATATTCCTGTGCCTTAGGATCTTCCTTATACAAGGAAATCCTGAGGAATTTATGTAACATCTCTTGGGAGCACCTGCAACCATTGAGTCTCAGGATAGGTGTGTAAACCTCCCAGCTCTGTTACCTTTTGGCACCTCTTGAGTGGGTGTTATGCATTGTTTGCCAGAGGATTCCAGCTCCAAGTGCCCACAATGTCTTAGCTACCCTCCCTGCCCTGTCTCATGATGCCAATTCCTCTACCAGTGTTACCTGCCCTTGCTTACCAACTGAGCTACTTGAATTCTTACTTCAGGATTCAAATCTTGAAGGTAAGGCAAACACCTTCAAATGAGCTCTTTCCAAGAAGCTTCTAGTAGCCCCTACAAGTAGACTCTTCTTTGGTCATGTTGCATGCTCATCAGAAGCATTCAGATATGTCTGTGGATGTAGCTGGAGTTCTTTTCCAGAATACTTCCATGCCCTCATCTGGCAGGATCACTCCACCAGTTCATCAGTCATGATAGAATTCTTCCTTGACTTACGCTGTCCATCCTCCTGTACCCATGCTGCAGCCCAAATGACTTTTTTTTTAATTTCAGCTTTATTGAGGTATAATTGACAAATAAAATTGTAAGGTATTTAAAGTGTACATCATGGTGATTTGATACATGGATACATTGTGAAGGGCTTCCCAGGTGGTTCAGTGGTAAAGAATCCATCTGCCTGTGCAGGAGACCCTAGAGACTCAAGTTCCATCCCTGGATTGGGAAGATGCCTGGAGGAGGAAATGGCAATCCGCTCAGTATTCTTCCCTGGAGAATCCCATGGACAGAGGAGGCTGGTGGGCTACAGTCCATGGGATCTCACAGAGTTGAACATGACTGAGTGAGCATGCATGCATACATTGTGAAAGAATCCCCCCATCTAGTTAATTAACACATCTATCAACTCACACAATTATTTTTATTTTCCCTTTTTGGTGAGAATATTTAAGTTCTCTCTTAGCAGATTTCAACTATAAAATTCAGTGTTATCAGCCAAATTGCTCTAACCCAGAAATAGCAAAGGGATTTTGCCATGAAGATTCAGTTATCAGAAGCTTCCATAGTTGTTTGAAGCCACAGAGCATGGTGAAATTCAAAATAATATACAACATAAGGCAACAATAGTAGAAATCATATTGTGTATTATCTAAGATGATTATTTCCATTAATATTTTCTCTTATTTATATTGAGGCTGTATAAGCAAACTACTCCATTCCTTGCTTAGCAGGTATGAGAAAGAGGAAAGGGGTGGGAGTGGGAAGAGAAATATGGTGTATTTGACAAATTTTTCATTTACCTGTTCACTGTTAACCTTTTGTTTTCTCAAAGGCAAAAATAAGTGAATATAACATAATTCAGGTACAAAAACTCCATGTTACTATATTTTTTATTCATAAAAAACTAAAATACTTCTCATATTTTGGCCAACCCAATAAATCTCTCCATATAGAGATAGAAAAGTTACCTTTTCAGGGTGTGGTAGGCAGAATCCTTGAAGAAGGCAATGGCAACCCACTCCAGTACTCTTGCCTGGGAAGTCCCATGGACGGAGGAGCCTGGTGGGCTGCAGTCCACGGGGTCGCAAAGAGTCAGACACGACTGAGCGACTTCACTTTCACTTTTCACTTTCATGCACTGGAGAAGGAAATGGCAACCCACTCCAGTGTTCTTGCCTGGAGAATCCCAGGGACAGGGGAGCCTTGTGGGCTGCCGTCTATGGGGTTGCACAGAGTTGGACATCACTGAAGCGACTTAGCAGCAAGCAGAATCCTAAAATGGCCCCCAAGATTCCTGCCCGCTGGTGGATGCACCCTTTACAATCCTTGAATATGGGGTGAAACCTATGTATATAATGAGAAATAACTCCCATGGTTAGGTTGTTAATCAGTTGGTTTTTAATTGGGTGGGCTGTACCTAATCAGGTAAGTGTTTAAGAGAGAGTTTTGCCCCTTCTTGAAATCAGAGAGATTGAAGGTATGAGAAAGATTCTTCTGGCATCAAAGGAGCAAATATTCATGTTTCAAAGTAGCCTATCCAAACTAAGGATCCACATGGTAAGGAACTGAAAGTGGCCTCTAGGGGCTGAGAGCTACCCCTGGCTGGGGTAGCAAGAAAACAGGGATCTCAATCATACAACCTCAAGGAAATGAATTTTTCCAGCCACTTGAGGAAGATTGAAAGGGGCTATTTCCTTGTCAAGTCATCAAATAGGGACACAGCTGGCCAACATCTTGATTTCAGCCTTTTAAAACCGTGAGCAGAGGACCCCAGCTAAGATGTGTCCAATTCCTGACTCTTGGAAACTATGAGATAAGTTTGTGTTGCTCTAGACTTCTAAGTTTGTGATTTGTTAAACATGGGGATAAAACTAATACACATAATTTCCAAGGAAATAGCATACCATGGCCAACCTATTACATTCAAGGTTGACAATCCTGTACATAAACCTTGCACCTCAAAGGACACTATCAAGTAAGTGAAAAGACAACCTATAAACTGAGAGAAAACATTTGTAAATTGTATGTCTAATAAGAAACTTGTATCCAGAATACTTATAGAGCTTTTAAAATTCAACAATAGACTAGTAACCTAAAAATGCAAAGATTCTGAATAGATACTACTACAAAGAAGATAGATAAATGGCCAATAAGTACACAAAAAAGATGCTCAACATTATTAGTCATCAGGGAGATGCAAATCAAAGCTATGGTGAAATTCCACTTTAAATTCACTAGGATGGCTATAATAAAAAGAATATGCAGAGACATCTGAACCCTCATTCATTGCTGGTGGAAATGTACAATGGTGCAGCAGTCTGATAGGTTCTCAAGTGATTAAACATGGGGTTACCATAATGCCCAGCAATTTCCCTCCTACCCAGGAGAAATGAAGACATACCCACACAAAAACTTGTGCATAAATGTTCATGGCAACATCATTCATAAAAGCCAAAAGTGGGAATAATCCAAATGTCCATCAGTTGACGAATAGATAAGTAAATTGGGGTACATCCAAATAATGAAATGATATTCAGCAATAAAAAAGAAGTACTGATACATGCTACAGCAGGTGAAAGAAGCCTATCCCCAAAGACCACATACTGTATTATGTCATTTATATTAAAGGTCCAGCATCAGAAGAGAAAGCAGATTCGTGTTTACTTGGGCTGGGAAGTGGAAATGGGGTGTGGCTGCTAGTAGCACAGGGATTCTTCTGAGGGAAATGGCAGTAGTGGCTGTTGCACAACTCTGTAAATATACTGAAAACTGTTCAACTGTACATTTAAGACAGGTGACTTTTTATAGTACGGAGACTATTTGCTTAAGCTGGGGGGTTTTTTTGTTTGTTTTTGTTTTTGTTTTTTTAAGCCTAGTTTCTCTTTTGTTTTGCTCGGGCCATGCTAGGAAACCAAGTGTTCTATAGAAATAAGACCAAAAAAAAAAAAATTGAGTCCTCTGGTTGGCATACCTCAGAGGCCAGATCTGATGCGTTTCATGGTGTTAGAAAGGTCACATGGCAGAGGGAGAAGCATCCATTGTCAAGTTGTGAGGTTTTTAAAGATTTTATCTATTTCTTTTTGATTGTACTAGGTCTTCGGTGCTGCCCAGGCTTTCTCTAGTTGTGGTGTGCGGACTTCTCGTTGCGGTGCCTTCTCTTGCTGCAGAGCATGGACTAGGCGCATGGGCTTCAGAACATGTGGTGCCTGGGCTCAGTAGTTGTGGCGCATGGGTTTAATTGTCCTGCGGCATGTGGAATCTTTTGGGAACAGGGGTTGAACCTGTGTCCCTTGAATTGGCAGGCAGATTCTTTACCACTGAGCCAAGTCATGACTCTTCTTATCCTTGCTCTCTCCCTAAGAACTAGGTGATCTCTCTAACCTCACTATGGCTTGGGGAAAAATAAGGAGGGATTGAATTAGACAAATTCCCAGTCACTAACAGTTCTAACTATTTTATTCAGCCTGATGATGTATACAAAGATAATCACAGAAATGGCATTCAAGGTATCTGATTATACCAAGATATCACTGAAAATGCTATCTTGACTGTTTTAAACCAGAGAATTTATTAAAATTAATACACGTAGCCAAGAAAGAGCTCAAGAGTTTCATGTCACCTTTTTCTGTGTTAATTATTCTCTATTTTACTGTGAATTTAAGATCAAGATTGTATCCAAACTGCCACTTATATCTGAAGCACAATTATTTGCCTTGGGTTTCCTGATACTAATTTTACTCTTTAATCCAAATTACTTTCAAAAACTCTTAACTGTCCTGAAAGCTCGGAAATGAGGAAAGGGAAAAACACAAACTAGTTTAATGCAATGAAAAAAAATCTTTCGGCTCCACTTAGAACATCTAAATGGCTTTCCACTTTCCTTGGTCACTAAATACTCACAAGGCCTTATTCTATTAGTTACTAAGGTAACCCAAAGCTGGCAGCATGTTGACATACCTTTCAAGGACGAGAGATTTTGCAGTATTTCATAGATAATGTCACATTAACCTCAAACTCGTTCTTTTTACAAAAGAACGATAATTATTGGAATGAATCTGTTGTAATTTTATTCTTTGGATATTTTGTTGTTGTTGTTGTTGTTTAGGGACTTCTTGCTGCACTTTTCTTCGGCTTGAATACTATTCTGTTTTTAAAATAATGCAGAAGTAGAAGTCAGATATCTTTGTTGATTCCTGCATTAAATCACTCATTTGTTCCTTGTATGGATTATACATAGCCTGCGTCAGAATCCGGGTAGTCATCCAGATGGTCCTCAAGAGAGGACCTCCTTTGATCTCCCCTTAAAAGCCCCTTATGTTGTTGTTGTTCAGTCACTCAGTCATGTCTGACTCCATGACCCCATGAACTGTAGCATGCCAGGCTTCCCCATCTTCCACCATCTCCCGGAGTTTGCTCAAATTCATGTCCATCGAATCAGTGATGCCATCCAACCATCTTATTCTCTGCTGCCCTCTTCTCCTTTTACCTTCTATCTTTTCCAGCCTCAGGGCCTTTTCCAATGAGTTGGATAAGGATATACCTAATGAAAATTAAGGCAAAAAGGATGTAATAAAGATAAAAGATAAAAACAGATGATCTCTTTGTCATTAACTGCAGTTCATAAACTCAGGTAAGAGAAGTAAGATTTTCTGTCCTCGTGTTATAAATGAGAATTGTAGCTAGGAATCAAGTGTATTTCCCCCATAGCCCATCCTTAGAATATGAATGTAGATGTGCTACCAGTTGTGTCTAAAAATCAGCTTCTTTCCAAAGTCAAACAGTGCTGAGAGTTCATTAGTCTTCTCCAAATAATCCAAAGTAGTGATAGATTTAGATAAATGTACATTGAAGTAGATGCAGTAAATATTAACAAAATCAATACTGACAGTACTTCTGTTGAACAATTGAACAATTATACACTTATGAAAAAAATTGATCATTGATATATAACAAATCTGATCCAAGAAAATGCCTGAATCTAAAATCATGGTAATGTTCAACTATTTGCAGACCTTCTCAATAAATCAAGCACTCATATTTGTGAGTGGTGAATTCACTGCTCTTCTAAAGTTCTTTAGGTTATTATTCAACAGTCCTTCAGAGAATTTAAATTTATGTACTTTTCAGACATCTTTAAACCTCACGTTATTCACCTAGATTCTGTAAAAAAAAATAATTATTATTGTTTCTGGACTTGGTCAATTATATCAAGATCATATTGATCAAAGGGGTTAATAAAATGACTGAATAAAATATTACGTAAAGTGATAGCATTCTATTCAATTTAGCAAATATTTACTACCACCCCATAATACCTAAATTGCTAAAGACTTCAATTAACTCAGTGGTTTATTTTATTCATAATACTTGTGTAATTGCCTATTTAAAATTTGTTTTATTAAAGCTAATTTTTATTACTTCCCTGTGGCAACCTATCCTTTGTCTAAAGAGTGGGGAAATTATCCATTGTATTTTGTACTGGATTATTAGCATCCAATTATGTTCTAGTTAATTTGAAGGTGTTAGAAAACAAATTACATATTTTTCTTACCAAAGAAAACTTTGTCACTAAAAACGCAAAATTTGTAAATACCCTATTTCTTTATTCATGAATATAAGAATATGAATTTGCATGGCATTTTTATGATAACTAATGAACAGTGTGAAATTAGTAGTTGGGGTTGCTTTATGTTATAATAGTTCTCAGGAAATATTTTATAGCTAATAATCCAGTATTATGTACACTTGAAAGTTGCTAAGAGAGTAAATCTTAAATGAACTCACCACAAAGAAGAAACGAAAATTATGTGACAGGATGAAGCTGTTGACTAAGCCATGGCATGCTAATCATTTTGCAGTTTATCAGTCAGTTCAGTCGGACTGCTCAGTCATGTCCAAATCTTTGTGACCCCATGAACTGCAGCACTCCAGGCCTCCCTGTCCATCACCAACTCTCGGAGTTCACCCAAACCCATGTCCATCAAATCAGTGATGCCATCCAACCATCTCATCCTCTGTCGTCCCCTTCTCCTCCTGCCCTCAATCTTTCCCAGCATCAGAGTCTTTTCAAATGAGTCAGCTCTTCGCATCAGGTGGCCAAAGTATTGGAGTTTCAGCTTCAACATCAGTCCTTCCAATGAACACCCAGGACTGATCTCCTTTAGAATGGACTGGTTGGATCTCCTTGCAGTCCAAGGGACTCTCAAGAGTCTTCTCCAACACCACAGTTCAAAAGCATCAATTCTTCGGCGCTCAGCCTTCTTCACAGTCCAACTCTCACATCCATACATGACCACTGGAAAAACCATAGCCTTGACTAGACGGACCTTTGTTGGCAAAGTAATGTCTCTGCTTTTCAATATGTTGTCTAGGTTGGTCATAACTTTCCTTCCAAGGACTAAGCATATTTGAATTTCACGGCTGCAATCACCATCTACAGTGATTTTGGAGCCCAGAAAAATTCCCCATCTATTTCCCATGAAGTTATGGGACCAGATGCCATAATCTTAGTTTTCTGAATGTTGAACTTTAAGCCAACTTTTCACTCTCCTCTTTCACTTTCATCAAGAGGCTCTTTAGTTCTTCTTCACTTTTTGCCATAGGGTGGTGTCATCTGCATATCTAAGGTTATTGACATTTCTCCCAGCAATCTTGATTCCAGCTTGTGCTTCCTCCAGCCCAGTGTTTCTCATGATGTACTCTGCATATAAGTTAAATATCAAATCAACACCTATACCTTAAATGTATACAATGCTTTATATCATTTATATTTCAAGAAAGCTGGAGAAAAAAGTTTCTTTATTGAAATGCATTGTGAAGAATATGCAGTTTGAAAACTGAATAGAAAGCTGTAAGACAAAGAATTGTGTGCATTTTGTAGAATTGTGTATACGAATTTGTCTCAGGAGAAATAACTTGGTCTTTCTCTCTGTTTTGATTGTTTTCTCTGCTTATTCAGAGTTTGTTTTGTCTCACTAGGTCAAGGAAATTCTGAAAAGACATGTTCAAGTGACATGGAGCTTTTTTTTTATCAATTAACTCTGGGTTCAAAATTCAATTAATATCACATAGACCCGTTCACAAATTTGCTGCCTTCAGTTCAGTTCAGTCGCTCCGTCATGTCCGACTCTGCGACCCCATGAATTGCAGCATGCCAGGCCTCCCTGTCCATCACCAACTCCCGGAGTTCACTCAGACTCACGTCCGTCGAGTCTGTGATGCCATCCAGCCATCTCATCCTCTGTCGTCCCCTTCTCCTCCTGCCCCCAATCCCTCCCAGCATCAGAGTCTTTTCCAATGAGTCAACTCTTCGCATGAGGTGGCCAAAGTACTGGAGTTTCAGCTTTAGCATCATTCCTTCCAAAGAAATCCCAGGGCTGATCTCCTTCAGAATGGACTGGTTGGATCTCCTTGCAGTCCATGTTCAAGTGACATGGAGCTTTATTTTTATCAATTAACTCTGGGTTCAAAATTCAATTAAGATCACATAGATCCGTTCACAAATTTGCTGCCTTAAATAGAATAAAACACAGGAAGATAGAAAAACTTTTGGAAAGGAGCAGTTGCTTGGAAGAATTCTAAAACTTAAGGGAAAAGATAAAGTCTTATAAAATTGAGATTATATTGTCAGACAGTAAAAATGGTTGCCATTTTGTTGTTGGATTTTGTAAAATTTAATATGCAGAGAATTTCGTTTTCTCTTTTTCAGCTACATGTAAGAAACTTTTCTTACTCTTTTTTTGTTGCATATTTTTGACATAACATTGTAAATTTAAGGTGTACAATGTGTTTGTTACATTTGTGCATTGTAATGATTCTCATTGTGATATTTTTCACATTATATAACTATAGTAAAATATTGTTGTCTATATTCATTATACTCTACATTAGATCTCCATGGCTTATTTTCCACTCATTGCAAGTATGTACTCTTGAATAATGTCAGTCTTATCCCTCCCACCCCCATCCTCTGGTAATGACTGTTTTACTCTTTTGACAAGTTTGACCTTTTTAGATTCCACATATAAGTGATATCATACAGTACTTGTCTTTCTCTGTCTGACTCATCCCACTTAACATAATTTCCTCCAGGTCCATCTGCATTATCACAAATGGCAGAATTTCTTTCTCATGGCTGAATAATAATTCTACTGTGTATTTATATGCGACATCTTTATCTGTCCATCTGTTAATAGGCATTAGGTTGTTTCCATATCTTGGTCTGATTCTTTTTAAATGAAAAAAAAATTTTCCCCTAAGTATTTCACTACCATGGCTTTCCTCAAGGAAAATAAATAGTGTACAGTGTATTAGAAGGTAGAGGACAAACCTTTAAACTCATTTCATACTGTCTGAGAAGACCTAGTCCTATATAGCCAACTGTAAGATCTTTGAAACAGATAATAACTGAATCACAAACTTCTTATCATTTACTCAATGCCTTGCACTGTCTCAGAAGTTAATGACTACAAGGCAGTTATGTTAGACATTTAAAAGAAATATAACCTCATTATATAACCAAGCTAATCAAGTGGGATATATTGATGACATAATCATGTCTTAATCTTCCCTTCTAAACAGTAAACAACTTAGGATCAGAGACTGGTTCTTTTTCACTTTTGTATCCTCCACATTTTGTATCATTAAACCCCCAATTCAGAATGTGAATAGTTAGGAACCCAAACTAGACTTTTTCTTCTTGACACTTTAGTCTAAATTCTGGTTAGGAAGACCCTAGGGATTATGATTTATCTAACTACCCTTCTTGTTTTTACTGGTCTGCATGATCACCTAAGTTGTTACACGTGTAACAAACAAAAGAATAGACTGACCTTCATCTGTATTATTTTATGAAGAAGTATCTTACTCATGCACTGCTCTCATGATTTTCTAGCTCTTTTTTAGCTTTGGTGAGCTTTACCCACACATACACATCATTTCCTTTAAAATAATTGTCATGGAAGTATTCTGAATATGTAAAAGCACTCTAGTTAGTTTCTGCCTGATGCTATTAAGTTTCAGTAATCAAGACTCTGGGTTCAAATTTTATGTATACAAAAGCATTCTTCTTTTTTACTGGAGTATAGTTGATTTACAATGTTGTATTAGTTTCTGCTGTACAGCAAAGTGAATCAGTTATATATATACATATGTCCACTCTTTTTTAGATTCTACTCCTGTATAGTATTAGAGTATTGAGTAGAGTTCCCTGTGCTAAACAGTAGATTCTTATATAGTAATGTGTATGTGTCAGTCTTAATCTCCCAACTTACCCCACACCTCCCTTCTCCCTTGGTAACCATACACATATTTTCTATATCTCTGTGACTATTTGTTTTGTAAATGAGTTCACTTGAATCATTTCTTTTAGATTCCACATATAAGAAATGTCATACAATATGTCTCCTCTGTCTGACTTACTTCACTCAGTTTGACAATCTCGAGGTTCATTCATGTTGCTGCAAATGGCATTATTTCATTCTTTTTTAAGGCTGAGTAATACTCCATTGTGTATGTGTATGACATCTTCTTTATCCATTCCTCTTTTCATGGGCATTACAGTTGTTTCCATATCCTGGCTATTGATAACAGTGCTGCAGTGACCATTGGGGTGCATGTTTTTCTCCAGATGTTTTTCCCCAGGAGCAGGATCGCAGGGTCATATGGTAGCTCTATTTGAGTTTCTTTTAAGAAACCTTACTGTTCTCCATATTGGCTATACCAATTGACATTCCCACCAACAGTGTCGGTGGGTTCCATTTTCTTCACACCCTCCCCAGCATTTGATGTTTGTAGACATTTTGATGATGGCCATTCTCATGATGTGAGGTGGTACCTCAATGTAGTTTTTTTTTTTAATTTTTATTTTTACTTTATTTTACTTTACAATACTGTATTGGTTTTGCCATACATTGACATGAATCCACCACGGGTGTACATGCGTTCCCAAACATGAACCCCCCTCCCACCTCCCTCCCCATAACCTCTTTCTGGGTCATCCCCGTCAATGTAGTTTTGATTTGTATTTCTCTGATAATTAGTACTTTTGATCATCCTTTCATGTGCTTCTTGGCCATCTTTGTGTCTTCTTTGGAGAAATATCTGTTTAGATCTTCTACCCGTTTTTTAATTGGGTTGTTTGTTTTCTTTTGATACTGAGCTGCAACAAGCTGTTTGTATATTTTGGAGATTAATCTCTTGTTGGTTGCTTTTGTTTGCAAATATCTTCTCCCATTCTGTGGGTTGTCTTTTGATTTTTCTGGTTTCCTTTGCTGTGCAAAAGGTTTTACCTTTATTTAGATCCTATTTGTTTATTTGTGGTTTTATTTTCATTACTCTAGGAAGTGACTCAAAAAAGATCTTGCTGCGATTTATGTCAGAGTGTCCTGCCTATGTTTTCCTCCAAAAGTACTTTTCTTAGTTGACCAGTTTTATAGTAAAGGTCATGATTTCAGTTTTGACTGCTAAAGAATTTTACTTAGGACAACGTACACTTTAAGCTGTAATTTAAACCTGCATTTCAAATGTTTGAGAAAGATGAGGAGAGAAGAAAAATGTTGATGTGTCTAGTTGCAATCAATTATAAAGATTATATGAAAAACAGAAATTGTGATTCCCTAATGTTCTGTGGCGGGGGGTCGGGGGGGAAGCTGTTCAAACAACATGCTCAACTCAGAGTTCCAGAAAAATTATTGTATTTGACCTATAGCCCCACATTATCCTTGGATTTTTGATCCATAAAGGAGTCTAGTTGACCTTTTATCTTGAAGCCTGTGGACTGATTTAAGTATTTCGCATCCATATTCTGGCAAAACTCTTCACCACAACTTTTCTCTATTGATGGCCATCCTTGAAGTCCACCCCCCAAATTTTCTGGATTTTACTGGAAATGCTTGTAAGTCATCATTTAAATAATGTTTTCAATATGTAGTTGATAACAGACACTGGTTCACTTCTACTGTGCCCACTCTTTGAAAGGTAACTGATTCATTGTGAAATAAGAGTAGTTACAATTGTCACATGCCCAGTTTCTTCTAGGTATAATGTTAGACATTTTTGTGCATGTCTCTTAATGATACAGAAAAATTGTTTCTTTCAGTGTAAGTGTGCAGATAATACTTCTGCAATAAGTTATCTGGCCAAGGCTATGAAACTCTTTAAATACTTGAGATTCAGTTCAGTTCAGTTCAGTCGCTCAGTCGTGTCCGACTCTTTGCGACCCCATGAATCGCAGCACGCCAGGCCTCCCTGTCCATCACCAACTCCCGGAGTTCACTCAGATTCACGTCCATCGAGTCAGTGATGCCATCCAGCCATCTCATCCTCTGTCGTCCCCTTCTCCTCCTGCCCCCAATCCCTCCCAGCATCAGAGTCTTTTCCAATGAGTCAACTCTTCGCATGAGGTGGCCAAAGTACTGCAGTTTCAGCTTTAGCATCATTCCTTTCAAAGAAACCCCAGGGCTGATCTCCGTCAGAATGGACCAGTTGGATCTCCTTGCAGTCCAAGGGACTCTCAAGAGTCTTCTCCAACACCACAGTTCAAAAGCATCAATTCTTCGGCGCTCAGCCTTCTTCACAGTCCAACTCTCACATCCATACATGACCACTGGAAAAACCATAGCCTTGACTAGACGGACCTTAGTCTGCAAAGTAATGTCTCTGCTTTTGAATATGCTATCTAGGTTGGTCATAACTTTTCTTCCAAGGAGTAAGCGTCTTCCAATTTCATGGCTGCAGTCACCATTTGCAGTGATTTTGGAGCCCCCCAAAATAAAGTCTGACACTGTTTCCACTGTTTCCCCGTCTATTTTCCATGAAGTAATGGGACCGGGTGCCATGATCTTCGTTTTCTGAATGTTGAGCTTTAAGCCAACTTTTTCACTCTCCTCTTTCACTTTCATCAAGAGGCTTTTTAGTTCCTCTTCACTTTCTGCCATAAGGGTGGTGTCATCTGCATATCTGAGGTTATTGGTACTTGAAATTAAGAAAGGTTAAACACCTCTGTAATTCATTTTCTTTGCTTCTCCAGTGATGCACACACATATCCCACAAATACAGAAGGCAAAACAAGTCTCCACATGCTCTCACCAGTGGCTTGAGGCCTTGGTTTTATCCTTCATTCTAGCTCTAAGATGGTACCCTATGAAAGGTATACACATCAAGATTGTAAAATTGAAAATGAAGCAAGAGTTCCTATTAAGTAAAATCCCCACCCTGGGACCTCCATGGATGTCTTCCTTCTTTACACAGTCCACTGAGTGAAAGAGGGCATGCTCACATACCACCTGGGTATCTCCCAGAGCATCCTAAGTGGCATGTGACCTCAGTGGCATCTGAGCCTGGTCTGGTGTTTTGGCATCCAGGATACTTTCAGAAACTGGGCAACCTTGGGAAGTTGGCTCCTTCACCGAGAGCCACGGTTTCTTCATACATAACAAAAGGACTGGGCTGTGCTTTTCTTTAAACAAATCCATGAATGGAACTCAGAAAAATTGTGTTACTACATACACCATCCCTACTAACACCGTACCTCTAAGCAAATCCAGAAAGAGGATAGCACACTACAGACTTACTAATGAAGGCCTTTTTAATTTTTAAGAAATCTTCTTGGCCACACCGTGTAGCATGTGAGATCTAGTTCCCCAACTAGGAAGTGAACCCGTGGCCCCTGCATTGGCAGCACAGAGTCTTAACCATTGGACTACCAGGGAAGTCCCCAATAAAGGCATATTTGAGAACACAAAAGGTGGCCCTGCCCTCTACATCTGTATCCTGTATCCAAGGAATGTGCTCCAGGAAGCAAACCACACACCCCTTCTCCAGAAGTTGGACGGTGAGTGTGCCCGGTACCTAAAACACAGCATCAGAGATCAGCCACCTTCATCCTATGAAGGCATAGCAGTCTTCACACCTCAGCACCTCTTAAAATGTCTATTTTTAATTCCGATGAGAAAAAATGGTGTTTGTGGTGTAATGCTGATGAAACTACATCAGTATCATTACAGTGTTTTCCTCTTGTCTTTATTTAGCATGTGAGTTCAGTTCAGTTGCTCAGTCATGTCCGACTCTGCGATCCCATGAATTGCAACACGCCAGGCCTCCCTGTCCATCACCAACTCCTGGAGTTCACTCAAACTCACGTCCATCGAGTCAGTGATGCCATCCAGCCATCTCATCCTCTGTCGTCCCCTTCTCCTCCTGCCCCCAATCCCTCCCAGCATCAGAGTCTTTTCCAGAGAGTCAACTCTTCGCATGAGGTGGCCAAAGTATTGGAGTTTCAGCTTTAGCATCAGTCCTTCCAAAGAACACCCAGGACTGATCTCCTTTAGAATGGACTGGTTGGATCTCCTTGAGTCTCCAAGGGACTCTCAAGAGTCTTCTCCAACACCACAGTTCAAAACCATCATTTCTTCGGCGCTCAGCTTTCTTCACAGTCCAACTCTCACATCCATACATGACCACTGGAAAACCCAGAGCCTTGACTAGACGGACCTTTGTTGGCAAAATAATGTCTCTGCTGTTTAATCTGCTATCTAGGTTGGTCATAACTTTCCTTCCAAGGAGTAAGCATCTTTTAATTTCATGGCTGCAGTCACCATCTGCACTGATTTTGAAGCCCAATAAAATAAAGTCTGCCACTGTTTCCACTGTTTCCCCATCTATTTCCCATGAAGTGATGGGACCCAATGCCACAATCTTAGTTTTCTGAATGTTGGGTTTTAAGCCAACTTTTCCACTCTCCTCTTTCACTTTCATCAAGAGGCTTTTTAGTTCCTCTTCACTTTCTGCTATAAGGGTGGTGTCATCTGCATATCTGAGGTTACTGATATTTCTCCCAGCAATCTTGATTCCAGCTTGTGCTTCTTCCAGCCCAGCATTTCTCATGATGTACTCTGCATATAAGTTAAATAAGCAGGGTGACAATATACAGCCTTGAAATACTCCTTTTCCTATTTGGAACCAGTCTGTTGTTCCATGTCCAGTTCTAACTGTTGCTTCCTGACCTGCATATAGGTTTCTCAACAGGCAGGTCAAGTGGTCTGGTATTCCCATCTCTTTCAGAATTTTCCATGGTTTATTGTGATCCACACAGTCAAAGGCTTTGGCATAGTCAATAAAGCAGAAATAGATGTTTTTCTGAAACTCTCTTGTTTTTTCGATGATCCAGCGGAAGTTGGCAATTTGATCTCTGGTTCCTCTGCCTTTTCTAAAACCAGCTTGAACATCTGGAAGTTCACGGTTCACGTATTGCTGAAGCCTGGCTTGGAGAATTTTGAGCATTACTTTACTATGGTGTGAGATGAGTGCAATTGTGTGGTAGTTTGAGCATTCTTTGGCATTGCCTTTCTTTGGGATTGGAATGAAAACTGACCTTTTCCAGTCCTGTGGCCACTGCTGAGTTTTCCAAATTTGCTGGCATATGGAGTGCAGCACTTTCACAGCATCATCTTTCAGGATTTGAAATAGCTCCACTGGAATTCCATCACCTCCGCTAGCTTTGTTCCTAGTGATGCTTCCTAAGGTCCACTTGACTTCACATTCCAGGATGTCTGGCTCTAGATGAGTGATCACACCATCGTGATTATCTGGGTCATGAAGATCTTTTTTGTACAGTTCTTCTGTGTATTCTTGCCACCTCTTCTTAATATCTTCTGCTTCTGTTAGGTCTGTACCATTTCTGTCCTTTATTGAGCCCATCTTTGCATGAAATGTTCCCTTGGTATCTCTAATTTTCTTGAAGAGATGTCTAGTTTTTCCCATTCTGTTGTTTTCCTCTGTTTCTGTGCATTGATCACTGAGGAAGGCAAATCCCACAGTCCTGCCTAGCAAAGGACATCTGTTTACCATTTACTGTTAGTAAAATAAAATGTGAAAGCAATGAGATGATAATCATTACTTAGAACTGTCTCTTCATTTCTGGAATAATTTTCTTTGTGAAGGATCAATGGAACTGAATAGTAAATATAAAGGATGGAGCAACATTAGGTCACTGACTCATGAACTTATCCTTTTAACCTCTTGAGCACACAGATGCACATCAGGTGATGGGACTAAGGTTTATAAGTAAAATCTCTGTCTTAATCCCTAAATATCATGATTTATGAAACATTTGGCTTTTATGGTGCTAACAAAGTCAACAGTAAATTTTTTTCTAGTAAGAAAATGATGTATATTCTTTCTAGGAAGTCTAAAAAATAAATAAATAATGCAAAGCTAGCAAATTATCCCATTAACTAGAGAAAATCATTGTTAACATTCCAGTGTATTCCTTTCTTTGTTCTCAAATTCTATTAACATTTACTGAATCATTCACTCAACAGCCATTTAGCATAGTTCTCAATCAGGTGCACTTTGGAATCACCTGGGGAATTTTAAAAATGCTAATATGGTGACCCCATCCTCATGGATTCTCATTCAACTAGATGAAGTAAGGCCTGGGTATAGAGATTTTTCAAAGATTCCCCCCGGGTGATTGTAATATGCAGCCAAAATTCAGAAGCACTGATTAATTAGATTTCAGTGAGTACAAGACAGTACTAGGTGTGGAAATTCAATGACAAACCAATATAAGGTCCCTCAAGAATCTTATAGTCTTGTGGAGGGACAGGCAAATAAACTGACAATAACAGTAACCTAAAATAAATATTGTAATGAAGAATCTGTAAATAACTATGTAAGCATCAGAAAAGGAACTCTTAAGTTTGCCCTGAGAGATCAGGAAAAACATCTCAGGGAATTAGGCAGCAAAGGTCAAAGCTATGGTTTTTCCAGTAGTCATGTACAGATGTGAGAGTTGGACCATAAAGAAGGCTGAGCATCGAACAATTAATGCTTTTGAACCATGGTGTTGGAGAAGACTCTTGAGAGTCCCTTGGACTGCAAGATCAAACCAGTCCATCCTAAAGGAAATTAACCCTGAATATTCATAGGAAGGACTGATTCTGAAACCAAAGGTCTAATACCTTGGCTACCTGATACGAAGAGCTGACTCCTTGGAAAAGACCTGATGCTGGGAAAGATTGAAGGCAGGAGGAGGAGGGGTTGACAGAGGATGAGATGGTTGGATGGCATCACCGACTCAATGGACTTTGAACAAGCTCCGGGAGATGGTGAAGGACAGGGAAAACTGGTGTGCTGTAGTCCATGGGGTCACAGAGAATCGAACAGGACTGAGTGACTGAACAACAATAAATATGATGAGCATTCCAGTTGTAGAGGGAAGTAGAATGCTCAGAAAACCCTAAGTGGTTCCGCTGAGTGTGACAGAGGAAGTGTCTGGAGATAATACTGGCCGTGTAGGTAGCAAACACTTCCTGAAGGATTGTGTATGTACTGGGAATGAAGGGCAGTCCTTGAAAAGTACTGAGCAGAGAAATGACATTACTTCCATGTCTAATTTACTTCCTTGCCTCTGACATCAGTGTGTATTTAAAGGCATAGATGAGACTAAATGTACCAAGACTCGAATGAAGTCTATAACAAAATTCCAAGAGAACAAGTCTGACTGTTTGTGACTTCCACAGTCTCTTAGAGGTTCATTGTTGTTTGTTTATTTTTTTAAGTAGATTTGCAATATCATGTTAGTTTCAGGCGTACAACACAGTGATTCAATTTTATATATGTGTGTGTATATAGCTTCCCAGGTGGCATAGTGGTAAAGAATCCACCTGACAATGCAGGAGATACAAGGGACACTGATTTGATCCCTGGATCAGGAAGGTCCCCTGGAAAGGAAATGGCAATCTGCTCCAGTATTCTTGCCTGGAAAATTCCATGGACAAAGGAGCCTGGCAGGCTATAGTAAATGGGACTACAGAGAGTCGGACACAACTGAGTGACTATGAAGCAGCATATGTGTATATATTATTTTTTATGTTCTTTTTCCTTACAGGTTATTACAAAATATTGGATATAATTCCCTGTGCTATATAGTAGGTCTTGTTGGTAATTTTATATATAGTAGTGTGTATTCTTTGCAGCCAAAGATGGAGAAGCTCTATACAGTCAGCAAAAACAAGACCGGGAGCTGACTGTGGCTCAGATCATGAACTCCTTATTGCCAAATTCAGACTTAAATTGAAGAAAGTAGGGAAAACCGCTAAACCATTCAGGTACGACCTAAATCAAATCCCTTATGATTATACAGTGGAAGTGAGAACTAGATTTAAGGGCCTAGATCTGATAGATAGACTGCTTGATGAACTGTGGAATGAGGTTCGTGACATTGTACAGGAGACAGGGATCAAGACCATCCCCATGGAAAAGAAATGTAAAAAAGCAAAATGGCTGTCTGGGGAGGCCTTACAAATAGCTGTGAAAAGAAGAGAGGCCAAAAGCAAAGGAGCAAAGGAAAGATATAGGCATCTGAATGCGGAGTTCCAAAGAATAGCAAGAAGAGATAAGAAGGCCTTCTTCAGTGATCAATGCAAAGAAATAGAGGAAAACAGAATGGGGAGGACTAGAGATCTCTTCAAGAAAATTAGAGATTCCAAGGGAACATTTCATGCAAAGATGGGCTCGATAAAGGACAGAAATGGTACAGACCTAACAGAAGCAGAAGATATTAAGAAGAGGTGGCAAGAATACATGGAAGAACTGTACAAAAAAGATCTTCATGACCCAGATAATCACGATGGTGTGATCACTCATCTAGAGCCAGACATCCTGGAATGTGAAGTCAAGTGGACCTTAGGAAGCATCACTATGAGCAAAGCTAGTGGAGGTGATGGAATTCCAGTGGAGCTATTTCAAATCCTGAAAGATGATGCTGTGAAAGTGCTGCACTCCATATGCCAGCAAATTTGGAAAACTCAGCAGTGGCCACAGGACTGGAAAAGGTCAGTTTTCATTCCAATCCCAAAGAAAGGCAATGCCAAAGAATGCTCAAAACTACCACACAATTGCACTCATCTCACACCATAGTAAAGTAATGCTCAAAATTCTCCAAGCCAGGCTTCAACAATATGTGAACTGTGAACTTCCTGATGTTCAAGTTGGTTTTAGAAAAGGCAGAGGAACCAGAGATCAAATTGCCAGCATCCGCTGTATGATGGGAAAAACAAGAGAGTTTCAGAAAAACATCTATTTCTGCCTTATTGACTATGCCAAAGCCTTTGACTGTGTGGATCACAACAAACTGTGGAAAATTCTGAAAGAGATGGGAATACCAGACCACCTGACCTGCCTCTTGAGAAACCTATATGCAGGTCAGGAAGCAACAGTTAGAACTGGACATGGAACAACAGACTGGTTCCAAATAGGAAAAGGAGTATTTCAAGGCTGTATATTGTCACCCTGCTTATTTAACTTCTACGCAGAGTACATCATGAGAAACGCTGGACTGGAAGAAGCACAAGCTGGAATCAAGATTGCTGGGAGAAATATTAATAACCTCAGATATGCAGATGACACCACCCTTATGGCAGAAAGTGAAGAGGAACTTTTTAAAAAGCCTCTTGATGAAAGTGAAAGAGGAGAGTGAAAATGTTGGCTTAAAGCTCAACCTTCAGAAAATGAAGATCATGGCATCCGGTCCCATCACTTCATGGGAAATAGATGGGGAAACATTCGAAACTGTGTCAGACTTTATTTTGGGGGGCTCCAAAATCACTGCAAATGGTGACTGCAGCCATGAAATTGGAAGACGCTTACTCCTTGGAAGAAAAGTTATGACCAACCTAGATAGCATATTCAAAAGCAGAGACATTACTTTGCCGACTAAGGTCCGTCTAGTCAAGGCTATGGTTTTTCCTGTGGTCATGTATGGATGTGAGAGTTGGACTGTGAAGAAGGCTGAGTGCCGAAGAATTGATTCTTTTGAACTGTGGTGTTGGAGAAGACTCTTGAGAGTCCCTTGGACTGCAAGGAGATCAGCCCTGGGATTTCTTTGGAAGGAATGATGCTAAAGCTGAAACTGCAGTACTTTGGCCACCTCATGCGAAAAGTTGACTCATTGGAAAAGACTGATGCTGGGAGGGATTGGGGGCAGGAGGAGAAGGGGACGACAGAGGATGAGATGGCTGGATGGCATCACTGACTCAGTGGACGCGAGTCTGGGTGAACTCTGGGAGATGGTGATGGACAGGGAGGCCTGGCGTGCTGCAGTTCACGGGGTCGCAAAGAGTCGGACACGACTGAGCAACTGAACTGAACTGAACTGAGTGTGTCTGTGTTAATCCCAACCTCCTAATATATCCCTGCCTCTTTCCCCTTGGTAACCAGAAGTTTGTTTTCTATGTCTGTGAGTCTCTTACTGTTTTGTAAAGAAATAAGTTCATTTGTATCTTTGTTTCTTAGATTCTGCATATAAGACATATCATATGATATGTATTTTTCTCTCTCTGGCTTACTTCACTTAGTGTGATAATCACTAGGCCTATCCATGTTGCTGCAAATGGTATTATTTCATGTTTTTTATGGCTGAATTATACTCCATTGTGTGTATTTATCACACCTTTATCCATTAATCTGTTGTGGTGGTTCATTTTTTAAATTTTTTAAGTTGATTTACAGTGTTGTGTTAGTTACTGCATACAGCAAAGTGATTCAGTTATATATATTCTTTTTAAATATTCTTATCATAGGATGTTATATATACTTTGCTATACAGTAGAACTTTATTGTTTATGCACTCTATATATAAAAACTTACATCTGCTAACCCCAGCTTCTTACACCATCTCTCTCCCACCCCTCTCCTTGGCAACTACTAGTCTGTTCTTTATGTTCGTAATTCCATTTCTGTTTCACAGATAGGTTCATTTTTGTCATATTTTAGATTGGATAGTTAAGTGATATCATATGGTATTTGTCTTTCTCTGACTTACTTCACTGAGCATGATAACCTCTAGTTGTATCCATGTTGCTGCAAATGGCATTATTTCATTCTCCTTTATGGTTGAGCAGTATCCCATTGTATATATGCACCACATCTTCTGTTGATAGACTTTTAGGTTGTTTCCACATCTTGGCTATTGTGAAGAGTGCTGCTATGACCATAAGAGTGCGAGTGCTTTTTTGCATTATAGTTTCGCCCAGATATATGCCCAGGAGTGAAATTGCTAGGTCATATGGTAACTCTGTTTTTAGTTTTCATAGGAACCTCTATACTGTTTTCCACAGTGGTGGTACCAACTTACATTCCCACCAACAGTGTAAGAGAGTTCCTTTTTCCCCACACCCTCTCCAGCGTTTGTTATTTGTAGAGTTTATAGCTATGTCCATTCTGACCGGTGTGAGATGATACCTTATTGTAGTTTTGATTTCCATTTCTCTAATAATGAACAGTCTTCAGCATCTTTTCATGTGCTCGTTGGTCTTCTTTGGAGAAATGTTTGTTTGGGTCTTCTGCCCATTTTTGCATTGGGTTGTTTTGTTGTTGTTGTTGAGCTGTCTGAGCTTTGTACATTTTGGAAATTAAGCCCTTGTCAGTTGCATTGTTTGCAGATATTTCCTCCCATTTTGTGGTTGTCTGTTCATTTTGTTTATGGTTATTGATCTTACTTATTATAATAACTTGTGTTTGAATACTAAACTATCATGTTGAAGTTTTCTATTTTGTAGAAAACAAGATTCTTACAAAAGCCTAATATTTTCTTCCTAGGGATTGTAACACATTTTAAAGAAGTTTTATTATTCAGGATCCCAGTAGGAAATACAATTTACCCCCACAAGATTCAAAATTAAGAGATTTTTTAAAGTATTTATTTATTTATTTGACTATACTGAGTCTTAGCTGTGGCATGTGAACTCTTAGTTGTGGTATGTAGGATCTTGTTCCTTGACCAGGGATCAAACCTGGGCCTCTGCACTGGGAGTGGGGAGTCTTAGCCACTGACCACCAGGGAAGTCCCAAAATTAAGATATTTTAATACAGAGTTAAGGGAGGAAATTAGGCATGATGAGGCACCAGAAGATAGCAACAATGGAAAGCCATTACCACTTCTAGGGCTGAAGGGATAAGAGAAGGAAACAGAACCCAGAAGGATTGGAATTAGGAAGAGATCTGGCCAAACAGATGCAGAGGGATACAGTACTGCTAGAACCAAACCATCCCTGCCACAGCAGGGATGAAGCAAAAAAGTAATATTATGATCTTGTTCTTTTTCTTCTCCCCATCTCTGATCTGCTGATGACACCCATTGGTAAAACCAGCCTAAAGCCATCCATTAAAGGAGTCTAGGAAATTCATTTGCACTCACAGCAGTCAGATACTGGGGGCCATAAATGAGTAATAGGTCAGAAAAGGGCAGCGTATGTATCTGTGGGCCAACAGGGAATAACCAGCTTACCAATGAACATGATATCATAGCTGAAATAATCTGAGACATAATATTATCCATCACTATTTTGAATAGACATCTAATGAAAATTGTGATAGACTGTATAATGTATCTATTGGCAATAAAAGAGGAACCTTCTTTCCATGAACCAGACTACCAGGAAATTCCTGACAGCTAATAAGGATTTTTATTGGGAAAAAAATTATCAGTTGACAAATTAAAGACATTTTAATTAAAAGCTAAAATTAGAATGTAGCTATAGCTCAGGTATTAAAATGTTCTATACCTACTTAAACCCTTATTCATTTCCAGTTATTTGTCTAAAGTACAGCAAAATCAAGAACTCATAAGAAATATGAGTATGATAAGTCATAAGAAATATGACTATGTAAGTATGATATGTCAGATGTCAAGTATATAGAGTTAACTAAGAGGTGCTCTTGGAGTGCGCATTGTAACATTCTAAAAGGGGCACATAGGTCCTCTTTGCCAATGACTGAAGATGGTCCTTCTCCACGTGGAAATACTGGCCTCTTCTAAGCAGATAACAGCTTTGGAAGGGTTCACTGGTTCACAGAGAAAGAGAATACCTATGTAGATAAACAATCAGAAAATCAGCTCTGGAAATTGGATACGATTAAACTACAGGTGTCCTCATGTTAAAACATTTAGTCCCTCCTTTCACGGTACTAACACTTATCATATATCAGATGTTAAATTATAAATCCTAAGGATTTTATTAGCCTATGTGTCAAGGCAAAACTGAACCACTGGGGTGGATGTCATAATGTTCTTCTCATCACATATATCAAATATTGCAATGTTACGACCATTGGCTATACTGACCAGTGATATTTTAAATTTTTCTTTATTCATTTCTGAGATTCTGCAGCAGTGGTTTACACATATCTTCATGCATGTATTTAAAAATATGCTTTATTGCAGTTCCCTGTGTACATATCTTTCTTTCTCACCAGATTTTAAAGGTCTGAAGGGCCTTGAACTCTTCTCTTGTTAGCTTTTACCTAACCTAGCACACTTTCTAGCATATTGTAGATGCTCAGTAAATGTATATTAAATGCCAAGAGGAACTTCTGTATCAAATCTGTATATGACTTAAAAATTATATTTCTCATTCATCAAATAATATGTGGAATTGAAGGTACTATATTTTTGTGCATGCTTGAATCCTCAATTTTAAAAGCATTAAATACTGCAAAATATGTTTAGCATCCAAATGATGCTGAAGTCATTCCATCTTTCTTTGATAATTTGGGAAATCTTCCAGAATGTTTCAGAGCCTGAGGGTCACTAATGAGAATATTGGTTTCAGTGATCTGTGTAGGAGAACCCATGAATGGGAATTTCTAGTTGATAGGATACCAGAAAAGCTGGACTCTGCTGTATTTTATTATGGTTGATTTTCATTGAAGTGACTGGAAATTTGCCTAGTGACCTTTCTATTAAATGGCTATGATTATATTGCATGAAGTTCATTCTTAGTATTCAAAATTCCTTGCCTCAACCTGCTCTCCATAGTCCATTCTGTAAAGAGGGGAAAAGTCTTTAAATTTTCCTAGGATGACTGAAGTTGACCCCCAGGTTTGTGTAAAAGAGACATCTCTTATGTCCATAGTGACCATTTCATTCCTTCTAAAGATACCCTTTTTCACTGCCAAGGGCTAAAAAAAGGCTTAGTAACATTCAGCTGTCCCACAGAATTTAATGCTTCCATTAAATAAAAACTTCTATTTTGAATTTAGGTGAAATGTTCCCATTATTCATGAGTATGTTGCAAGACTATAAAATTCCTCATATAGTTGCAGCAGACAAAATACATTCGAATGAACAAAAATGAATCATGCTTTTAATAATTGAAGAGATTTCCTACAACCTTTATTTTCACACACATCTAAGCTTGAGGAAAAATTCTATGAAATTCAGTTTCTTAAAAATGGTTTCAGCTTCCTGTACTTTTTACTAATTTCTTTCAGCACAAGATATTTTTCTGTATACCACCACTAACATAAATAAGTTTTCAGAAATCAGTTTTCATTATTTCATTTCCTATTATTATGTAATTAAAACCTGTTATTTGGGGACTTCCTTGGTAGTCCAGTGGTTAAGACTTCACCTTCCAGAGCAGGAGGTGCAGGTTTGATCCCTGGTTGGGGAACTAAGATCCCACATGATGCATGACCAAAAAACCAAAAGATAAAACAGAATCAATAATGTAACAAGTTCAATAGAGACTTTAAAAATGGTCTACATCAAAAAAGTCTTTAAAAAATAACCATTGCAGTTATTTGTTAGTTATTTGTTAGGATTGCAGTTCTTGTTAGATCTCTTTCAGATTCTCTTACATCAGATGTGCCTTTGCAAAACAGAAGAATTTACATGCACACACATGCACTTCTCTATAGTTTTTCTTTCCACTGCTTGGCTTAGAAAGTGGAAGAGAGAAGATCCTGGTCTAATTTTGTCCCACAATCTTGCATACTGATGGAAGTGAATTAGTACTCTCTCCAGTACCTTAGTTACTGGAAGAACTGTGTGTTCTCTGTGGCCATGAGATAGAAATTCTGTCAGTTGGCCTCAGCAAGTGTGGGAGTGTATGTTTAGCCAAAAGAATTTTAATGAAGCTAAGAGCAACTATGGCTTTTATCAGTTATCACCAGTTACATATCCAGATTCTCCACTTTCCACTCAGTCCCAACCTTCACACAAGCACCTAAATTAGCATCTAATTTAGCTAGTAGCCTCGTGATCCTATAAAGGCAGGCTCATTATATGATTCATGTTAATCACCATGGGAAAAATCCAAAACAGAAAATCTGTTCCAGGGATTTTTCTCTAGTTGAACATACCGTTTAATGAAAGAGGTAAGTTTAGATAGAAAAATTTGGAAACTCCTACTTACACCTTGTCAGCAAATCTATGATTAGTATTTTCAACTTTGAAAAAAAATTAAGGCTGAGAGAAGCAGATATAACCCCAATTTTTAATTGACTATGAAGATGAATCTGTTGACCCAGTGGTAATATAGCAGAACCCACTTGAAAGTTGAAGGATACAGTTCAACGATAATAAAAGCACACAACAGTCTGTTTTTCTTTTTGTCCAGGTCATACTTTATATTTTTAAATTTTATTTCGTTAAAGTATAGTTGATTTACAATGTTGTATTAATTTCTGCTGTACAGCAAACTGATTCAGTTATACATATATACATTCTTTTTCATATTATTTTCCATTATGGTTTAGTACAAGATATTGAATATAGTTCCCTATGCTACACAGTAGGACTTTGTTGCTTATCCATTCTCTCTCTCTCTCTCTCTCTCTATATATATATATATATATATATATATATATATATACACACACACTAGTTTGCATCTGCTAACCCCAAGCTCACACTGCATCCTCCCCCCACTTCCCCTTACCATTGGCAACCAAAATTCTATGTCTCTGAGTCCATTTCAGAGATAGGTAAGTTTTTCTGTGTCATGTTTTAGATTCTGCATACAGGTGATATTGTGTGATATTTGTCTTTTTCTTTCTATTTCACTGAGTGTGATAATCTCTAGTTGCATCCATGTTGCTGTAAATGGCATTATTTCATTCTTTTTTATGGCTGAGTAGTATTCCATTGGATGTATGTACTGCATCTTTATCCATTCGTCTTTGGAGGATATTCAGGTTGCTTTCATGTCTTAGCTATTGTGAACAGTGCTACTGTTAGCACAGGGATGCATGTATCTTTCTGAATTAAGTTTTGTCCAGATATATGCCCAAGAATGAAATTGCTGGATCATATGGTAATTCTATTTTTAGTTGTTTTGAGGAACCTCCCTACTGTTCTCCATAGTGGCTGCACAAAGTTACATTTCCAACCACAGTATAGGAAGGTTCCCTTCTCTCCACACCCTCTCCATCATTTACTATTTGTAGAGTATTTAATGTTGACCATTCTGACCAATGTGAGGTGGTACCTCACTGTCATTTTGATTTGCATTTCTCTAGTAATGAGCAGTTTTGAGGATCTTTTCATGTGCCTGTAGGTCTTCTGGAGAAATGTCTATTTAGATCTTCTGCCCATTTTTGGATTCAGCTGTTTGTTTTTTGTTGTTCTGTATATCTTGGAAATTAAGCCCTTATTGGTTGCATCATTTGCAGATATTTCCTCCTAATCCATAGGTGGTTATTTCATTTTGTTAATGGTTTCCTTTGCTGTACAAAAGCCTGTAAATTTGATTAGGTTTTATTTATTTTTGCTTTTATTTCTATTGCCTTGGGAGACTGACCTAAGAAAACATTGGTGTGATTTATATCAGAGAATGTTTTGCCTGTATTCTCTTCTAGGAGTTTTATGAATCATGTCTTATATTTAGGTCTTTATGCCATTTGAGGTTTATTTTTGTGTATGTCGTGAGCGTGTATTCTCACTTAATTAATTTACATGCAACTGTCCAGCTTTCTCAATAACCCTTGCTAAAGAGACTGTCTTTTTTCCATTGTATATTCTTGCCTCCTTTGTTTAAGATTAATTGACCATAGGTGTGTGGATTTGTTTCTGGGCCTTCTATTCTGTTCCATTTATCCATATGTCTGTTTTTGTGAAAAAGCACACAACAATCTTAAAGAGAAAGTACAAGCTAAAAATCTAAAGATTGGATCCCTGACCTTGCTGATGTCAGGAAATCAGGCATGATCTTTCTGGTCCCTTTGAGACTGAAGGTCAGGCTGCACAGTTATAGCTCAGGTCCATTTGCCAAATCTCTTTTATTGTGTGTTACTCTGATGGAGAATGTAGAGTTTCCCGTGTAAATCATTCCTGATGTCTTAAATACCTTGTAGACTTCCTCCCTAATTGTTGGGAAAACAAGAGATTGAGACATCATTCAGGAAGTCAAGAGGGGGATAAACACTACAGAGGATGAGGGGCACTACCACCCAAGATGGGTTGTGTGGAGTTAGGGGAATTTTTTTAAGAAGCAGCCATACCTAAGAAAAAGATGGAAAAAAAAAAAGAAAGAAAGAAATCATACCTAAGTAAAGCCGTAAATATCTGTCCAGAGGATGGGCCAAATGAAAAACCAGAGAAGGTGTTCCAAAGAGAAGAAACAACAAAGGCAAGGCTCAAAGGCTTGACACAGCATGACTTGACTTGTACAGAGAGTTATAGGAAGTCTGATATGAACTTAGGAAGCATCATGTGTGAAGTGAGAAGTGGTGGGAAATATGTCTGCAGAGAAATTCCCGGCAAGGACCAGGTCATGCAGATGTCTATTGTGCTAAAAAAGTAGTATTTTGCTAAGTCACTCAGCATAGAAGAGAAGTTGGAAGGCTATGAGACAAGAATCAGGATTGTTTCTTAGGCGTCTATCACTCTAGTCCAGGTAGAAGCTTCTACCTCAAAATTGTCAGCATAAATCTATTTCTTTTTTTTTAATTTTAAAATCTTTAATTCTTACATGCGTTCCCAAACATGAACCCCCCTCCCACCTCCCTCCCCATAACATCTCTCTGGGTCATCCCCATGCACCAGCCCCAAGCATGCTGTATCCTGCGTCAGACATAGACTGGCAATTCGATTCTTACATGATAGTATACATGTTAGAATGCCATTCTCCCAAATCATCCAAAATTGTCAGCATAAATCTATTTCTGAATGACAGTTTTAGTGAGCTATCTCAAAAATGAAGATAAACATATTGCATTGGAATTTAGTCTTAAATTAATCTGAGGTAAAATTTTGTACCAACAATTCAATAAGTAGATAAACTCCACTATGCTTTGAAATAGTTGATGGAATAAAAGAAGAATCAAGCACCTTGGTTGTATAAGCAAACCCTTTGATTATACAGTATGTCCTAGAAAGAAGACTGCCTTTGGACAAAAGGCTGCCTCTTCCATCTTAAATATTTTGAATAAAGATTAAAGTAACATAGGTTTCAACAGAGGCTTACCTTTCCAGTCGTGAATAGACACATCAATCCTGTGAGGGCATCTGTGTGTTTGCCATGATCATATCACATGCCCGACACCAAGCAGTTCAGTGGTACACAGTAGATTCTCTTTCAAATTTGAAACTGATTTCTGTAAATGACTTCTTCCTTACCAATAGCTATTTAGCATGATAAACAACTGACATAGTTGAATTTAACAGTAGTCCACTAGTTGTATGAAAACTGCATCTTATGAGAATCCTAAAGAACCAGACAGGGGATAATGTGAGAATGTCTGGAATAATATACATGAATGTTTGAAAATGACCTAATTTTATTTGTCCAAATCTGCTCTAGGAGGTTTGTTTCATAGCATTAATTTAATTAATATTTATCCTATACAAATTGCCTAATAGTACTCGTTACTTCTTAATTCGGTAAATATCATGAATGGCAAGGAAAATACTGACCACCTCCCAAAGATGTTTACATCTGAATCCCTAGAATCTGTGAATATGTTACGTTACATGTACTGTGCAGTGCTTAGTCGCTCAGTCATGTCTGACTCTTTGAGACCCCATGGGCTGCAGCCCACCAGGCTCCTCTGTCCATGGGATTGATTCTCCAGGCAAGAATACTAGAGTGGGTCACCACGCCCTCCTCCAGGGGATCTTCACAACCCAGGGATTGAACCCAGGTCTTCCACATTGCAGGTGAATTCTTTACTGTTTGAGCCACCAGGGAAGCCCAAGAATACTGTAATGGGTAGCCTATCCCTTCTCTAGGGGAACTTCCTGACCTAGAAATCAAACTGGGATCTCCTGCATTGTAGGCAGATTCTTTACCAGCTGTACTACCAGGGAAGCCCATTATGTTACTTGACAGCAGATAATTAAGGTTACAGGTGGAATTAAGGTTTACAACCTTCAGACTTTAAGATAAAGAGATTATCCTGGATTCATAGGCAGACCCAATGTAATCACAAGGACCAGTGAAATGTGAAAGTGGGAAGTAGAAAAGTCAAAAACAAAAGGATGGCAACATGAAAAAAATCCACTGAACCTTTCTGACTTTAAAGATGGAAGGGTACCATCAGCTAAGAAATATAGGCAGCCTCTGGAGTCTGGAAAAAGCATGAAATCAGTTTCTTCCCCGGGACCTCCAGAAGAAACACAGCCCTGCCAACACCTTGATTTTAGTCCGGTGAGACCCAGTCTGGACTTCTGACCTCCAGAATTGTATGAAAATAAACTTATGTTGATTTAAGCTGCAAAGTTTCAGAGCAAGTTGTTATAGAAGCCATAGGAAAGTGACACATCATGTATGTGACCATGGTCACTTAAGATTGTTAGTAAAACCAGACACTGATGCCTGAAGAGGAGTCCAAAGCACTTTGCTTCTACTCAGCCACCTGTTTTATTCATACTGCCCAGACCTCACTTCTGACAAAGGCAACCGGGACACAATAGGACAACCAAGAACCTTGGGGAGATTTGGACAAATACATTTTTAAAATTTTTCATTAGCTAATTATTTAAGGTTTCGTGCAATGTTCTATTAAACCACCTTTGCTAAACACAATCTCCTTCATCCCTTGAAGGATTTATCTAGAGCAATGTGGTGAATGATTGTGTGAATAGGGAATTAATAGAAAAATAGGTCAGTGCTGAGTTGAGGCCTGAGCTCCCTTTGCCTTGACCAGATTCAGTGTTTCTCTTGCTCCTTCTTCCTCACGCTCTTTCATTCTATTTCCTCTCCTGCCTGCTGTCTGCGTTCACTTCAAAAGAATGAAGCATACAGTTTCAGTCCCCGTTTCCAGGCTGCCAGAGTTGGACCTGGCTCTAAGGTCAGCACACTGAAGCTCTGATTAGAGTTGACCAGAGGTAGCAGTTGCTACGGCTTCACCACTGGGAAGGCCTTGACAGCTGGGTGACCCTGCCCCCCTTCCTAGACCTCCTCCCCCGCCCTCTTGTGCTGCCGCCTGAACAAAACATCACATCCGCACTGTTTACCGCAGGAACCCAGCCAAGGAAGTCATAACAGGACAATAGACAGACAGTCTGATAACCTTGTTAGCTCAAATCAAAGCGCCTAATGAGTAGGAGAGGTTAGTTGAAGTGGAATGAAACTATTGCAGTATTTGGGTTTGTTGAAGTGGCTTTTCAGATTTTTCCCATTTTGGAGGAAAAAAAGTAGCATTTCTTGTCCCTTTATTTAAGATTAAAACCAGACGCAAGGACACTAAACAAAACAACATGTACAAGGCTAAGGTTAACTTTTAAAAGAATACATATGGAAAGGGATGTACAAAGTTCATAATCACCTTCTTAATGGAAAGTGACATAAAGCTACATTCTTCATGTTGCCAGATCTCTGCAAAAGTGTACTAAGTGTGGAATAACCTTCATTATCCAGAAAAGTTAGGGATGTGAATTAATTTGTGTAAATGATAACTAGTAATGAACTCATTTCAGATAACAGGCCAAGGATGATCAAGGTCTTTCTATTTTCTGTTTTATTTACTTCACATTACAAGAGACTATTTCAACACACAGAGATGTTGCCAAGTTTGATTTTGGCCTTTTATTACCTCCCTCATACCCCCGCCCCTCATCTTACAGGGAGCATTTCAGCCTTTAAAACCATAATTTTAATCCCAACATGATCTTCCTATTTCTGCAAAAGGCATTAATATATGCTCCAGTACTATTTAAAAGCGTTCATTCTCCTCTCAGCTTCAGTTCCGAAGTTCTGGTCATTTCTTCCATGATCCTAGAGGAAATAGCACTAACCTTGAAGTCAGGAGTTGGCACTTCTCAAGCCCTGTGACCTAGTTCATAGTCTCAGTGCCTCAGTTTCTTCATCTGTAGCAAATGACCAAATAATAAATCCACTCGTCAACTGGGGATTTGGCTGCCATTGAATATGTCATTTTTAAATTTGGTGTCATTTTGAAGTTTAAAAAAAAAATGAAACTTTCTGGTCTTTAATGGCTCCTGATTTATCTTTTGCTCTTGTGCTTCCCTGAAAGATGAATGAACCGTAGCTAAGTCCATAGTGGCTTAGTATTCTGAATCTGCTGAGGGACTTTCATTGTGAACATTCTGTTCAGCTATATTGAGCTATTGTCCTGAATGGAAGTCAGAGTTACAATTCAGTGTGTGTGTATACAAGTATGTGTACACCCTTTATCTGGGGAAAAATGTTTCTTTTATAGCAGCTGGAAAATTGTAATGATAAACAGAAGTCATTTTTCTTATTGCCTTTTATTTGTGAAAGATAATAAAGTGGCACTTCTCCATAAGACTGGGAAAAATTGAAAATAAAAAAATTCTGCATTGTTTCCTTTCTACCTCTTATATGACTTGAAACTGAAAAATGCCTTAGAAACTAATTTTGAAGAAGAGAAAAAAAATCATTTTTACATATATGGGGCATGTGTCATTCTCATTCACCTAGATGACAGAGAAGAGAAAGAAAAAGCAGAATAAAAAGAAATATATTTTCTATATATTTAGCAATCATCTACATAAACACATAATATATTGCAGAGTTTAACAATTACGTTAAGTGATTGGATTTTGGCAGTAAAATGTTAAATACGAATTTCTCCTTCCTAGCTTTGAATGTTTTCAATTAACAAATATTCCTTTACATACAATTCCAGGCAATCTATTACTTAAAAATATATGAATATGTAATTTGAAATGATTTCCTGCCCCAAATATCTTCACCACTGGTATCTTCTAGTAACTAAAATTTTTAGTACTTTATACCATCTCCCGGAGTTTGTTCAAACCTATGTCCATTGAATCAGTAATGCCATCCAACCATCTCATCCTCTGTCGTCCCCTTTGTACTTTCATACTGTAAATGATATTTGAGTTTAATATTTCATTATTATTCATCAACAACTCTAGCGTGAATTAGCTAAAAATGTGTGACATTTCTTTGGTTATTGATCTTCATAGAGTCTTAGATGTGGTAATTAAGACCCAATTGATGTAATCTTATTTTTGTACCCCCAGCAGAAGTGAAAGCTTAATTTTACTGACCACCATGCTTCTTGGGATGAGGCCTTTGTTGTTCAGTCGCCCAGTTGTGTCTGACTCTCTGCGACCCCATGGACTGCAGCATGCCAGGTTTCCCTGTCTTCACCATCTCCCGGAGTTTGTTCAAACCTATGTCCATTGAGTCAGTGATGCCATCCAACCATCTCATCCTCTGTCATCCCCTTCTCTTCCTACCTTCTATCTTTCCCAGCATCAGGGTCTTTTGCAGTAAGTCAGCTCTTCACATCAGGTGGCCAAAGTATTGGAGCTTCAGCGTCAGTCCTTCCAATGAATATTCAGGGTTGATTTCCTTTAGGATTAACTGGTTTGATCTCTGCTATCCAAGAGCCTCTCAAGAGTCTTTTCCAGCTCCACAGTTTAAAAGCATCAATTCTTCGGCACTCAGTTTTCTTTATAGTCCAACTTTTATGTCCATACATGACCACTGGAAAAACCATAGCTTTGACTAGACAGACCTTTGAAGGAAAAGTAATGTCTCTGCTTTAATACACTGTCTAGGTTTGTCATTAGTTTTCTTCCAAGGAGTAAGTGTCTTTTAATTTCATGGATTCAGTCACCATCTGCAGTGATTTTGGAGCCCCCCAAAATAAAGTCTGTCACTGTTTCCACTGTTTCCCCATCTATTTCCCATGAAGTGATGGGACTGGATTCCATGATCTTAGTTTTTTGAATGTTGAGTTTTAAGCCAGCTTTTTCACTCTCCTCTTTCACTTTCCTCAAGAGGCTCTTTAATTCCTCTTTGCTCTCTGCCATAAGGGTGGTGTCATCTGTGTATGCGAGGTTATTGATATTTCTCCTGGCAATCTTGATTCCAGCTTGTGCTTCATCCAGCCCAGCATTTCAAATGATGTACTCTGCATATAAGTTAAATAAGCAGAGTGACAATATACAACATCGTCACGCTCCTTTCCCAATTTTAAATCAGTCTGTTTTCCGAAAAACGGGATTAGGCCTGGTCCATGCATAATCACCAAATCATCTTCAGTAATACATTGATGAAAGAAGTGCTATTAGTGATAAATCTAAATTTACTTGCTGCTTCCATTTCTTTCTATCATTCAAAATAACAAGTGAAATTCAAAATACTGTGTTATCCGAAGGTAAAGATTATAACTATGGAACAGGTACACGTACTGCATCCAAGGACTAGCCATTGCCTGAAGTAGGGTAGTACAGTTAAGATATACATAAAGTTTCCTTTCATCCAAAGTCCAAGTATTTCTCATCCAAAGTCCAAGTAGTTCTCATGCTTTATGTTCAAATGAAACCGTGTGTTCCATGTGTTATCTCATGTTTCAATATGAAAATACCAATTCAGTTTATCTCACTGATATGAAAGGTGAAACTTGTGAAATTCAAGCATACAATGGCAGTCCCATTTTTTTTTTGTTATGTGTTCTTGCTGACCTGTAATTAAGACATAGCTTGGCATGTAAACAGTTAGCTTGAGCATTTTGAAATGTCAGTAGAAAACAGTTTATTAGCTTGCTAATTGTTGATCCCTGAGAACATGGACTGCACTTAATTTGATTTTTTAGCCACATTAAAGATATGCCAAATAGTAATGTAACTCAGTAAGAAGAGAGTGTCAAGATCTACCATGAGCTAAATGCAGATTTGTTCAATTGAATATATATCCATTTGACTTTGCATCTCTGAATTCTAGCAATTTAGAAAAACCAACTGAAAAGGATTTCTAGACAGGGCTCAGTTTGTGTTTATGCTGTATTTCCTAACACATCTAGTACCCAGCTGAGTATGGGCTTAGTAGATGAAGGTAAGAATGCAGTGGATCACAGACTTACAGAACAAACTTATGGTTGCTGGAGGGAAGGATGGGCAGAAGGGGATGGTTAGGGAGTTTCAGATGGACATGTACGCACTGCTGTATTTAAAATGGATAACCAACAAGGACCTACTGTCTAGCACATGGAACTCTGCTCAGTGTTATTTGGCAGCCTGGATGGGAGGGGAGTTTGGGGGAGAATGGATACATGTATATGTGTGGATGAGTCCCTTTGGTGTTCACCTGAAATTATCACAGCATTGTTTGTTAATCAGCTATACCACAATACAGAATAAAAGATTTTTTAAAGTAAAGAAAAAAGGATGTATTATAAAGAAAAATTTAATTTAATGCTTGAGAAAAAATGAAGAGAAGTTTTCTGAGTTCTGTTCAGATATTGTTGAGGGCATTCACTTATTTGTATTTCTCCCCTAAGTTGCTTCATTTTGAGCTTCAGTGGCTAGAAGTCCCAAGCTCTATTTTCTGCATCACAACATTCAAATATCGCTGAAATGCCTTAAGATCAAATTAGCTGTTTCTAGTATTGGTAGTCATTACTTGGAATGGACTTGGACTTAAGTTATTTTTTAACTAAGGAGGAAATACTGTGTTAATTTTACCCAATGGGTTATTTGAAACAACAGCTCATGTTTTTAAATGAAAATTATCTGGTAATGCAGGAAAACAATTGTAAAATACAAAAATGTGAATATCTTACAGGTTTTTAAAATGCAGTATCCACTACTTTCATAATTAAAGTAATTTGCATAGCATTATGCATGTATTAGAGAAGTAATGTGAATTAATATGATAGGATCTAACTCCTTCAATGCAAATGTTAACCAGAAAAGTCATATTAATGACTCAGAGAGCAAACTTACCCTTCTGACTGTTGCCGTAGTAAAACTCCAAACTGAAATATCTCATTAAAATCCTTGCAGCTGTTTTTGCTTGCCTTTGGCTACTCTGCTACAAAACTCAATTTCGTAGACACATTGGCACCCTTGGGAAGTCTACAGTCTTTCAAAGTAAGATCTTTTGGGTACAAATTATAAACTACAGCAATAAGTGACTGTGTGTGGATTGAATTTCAAATGCAATCTTTGTTCAGTTAAAAAATAATGAACTGGGTTTATTTAAAATTTGAATTATGACCTTGTAAATAAGGTAGATTTGAAAGTAACATTAACTCTCTTAGGTTCTTATTTTACTTTCAAATAGCTTTGCCTATAATTCACAAATTGGTATTTAACAGTCCCTTGTAATTAGGCAAATGACCCAGCATCAAAACAATTAACAGAAATAACTGAAAATGTTAGCACAAGTTTGTGTGCCCAATGTACAGTGAGGCCAAACAAACCACAACATTGGAGTTTTGAGCAGAAAGGTGTATTGCAAGACCATGCAAACAGAGAGGTAACTCTTGCCCTAAAAAGCCCCTGGCTCCATGAAAGGTTTTGGAAAAGCATTTTTAAAAGACAAGTGAGGGAGAGGTGTCTGCAGGGTCTGTGATCAGCGTGTCACAATTCGCTGTTTGGCTGATGGTGAGGTACAGCAGGGTGGTGTCCCAGGGGTTGACATCCTTAGGTTCTGGGAGGGCTGGGGTTATGTGTTTCCAGTCATCAAGTACTTAACATCTTCAGTTTGTTGAAGACGGGAAGGTTTTTTACATCTGCAAAACAATTCAGGAAATGTGCATCAGATCCTGTTATCTAGGTGCTTCTGCCTTAAACATGTGTGCTCAGTCCTGTCTGACTCTTTGCAACCCTATGGAGTGTAGCCCACCAGGCTCCTTTGTCCATGGGATTTTCAAGGCAAGAATACTGGAGTCGGACAGCACCTCCTGCATTGCCAGGCAGCTTCTTGACCACTGAGCCACTTGTGAAGCCCCAAGGAACTTGAGAGGAGCTAAAGCAGAGGATATGGAAAGGCCTGTCCCAGGGAAGGCCCCATGGGGTCCTGCTTGGTTACAGAAATCCACCCTGAAAGAAGGTACTATCTCGAGGTTTGGTTTTTTGTTTGTTTGTTTTTAATTGAAGCACTTATAACGCTTGGCCTATGTTCAACATTTTGGGTGCCAGTATGAAGATGAAGTTAGTAGATTCACTGATGCTCAAGCCTCTTTGAATAATGTCTGAACTGTGGAATGAGAGATTTGGATAAGAGGCATAAGACTGCACCAAATCTTAGAATTTCAAAGTAAGGAGAAACCTAAGCAGTTCTCTAATTCAATCTGTTCATACAACTTTCCTCCACAATCATAGCTTTCCAATCTTTTCATTTGTGACCCTGTATTAAAAAAACAGAAGTACGTAGACTACATCATAATACAGTACATACAAACTGGATCATAATTGCACATAACTGAAACAGAATTCTCATGAAGCAATATGTGCACTCAGATGTTTCCTCCTTTTTCTATTTTGTATGTGGTGGAGTGTTTTGTTTTTTTGTTTTTGTTTTTTGAGGGGGGTGGCAGTATCTTTTTGTTTTGCACTTTCTTTTTTTTGACTATCCCATGCAGCTTGTGGGATTGTAGTTCCCCAACCAGCAACTGAACAACGGCCTTCAGCAGTGAAAGCATGGATTCCTAACCACTGGACCACCTGGGAATTCCCATTTTGTATGTTTTTAATCTTCATAGCAATCCATTACATAGATTCATGACCACAAATAGATTGAGACTTGCTCTACAACTTTGGTATACTGTGGCCCATGGACCTGCCGCAGCAGCAATACCTAGGAGTTTTTTAGAAGTGCAGTCTCAGGCCCCAACCCAGAACTCCTGAATCAGCATAAGCATCTTATTTTTAAAAAATATATATTTATTTTTGGCTGCACTGGATCTTTGTTGCTGTTTGCAGCTTTGGGTGTGTGGACATCTTGTTGTGGTAGCTTCTCTTTTTTTTTTTTTTTTATCTATTTTTTTTTTTTTGGTAGCTTCTCTTGTTGCAGAGCCCTGGCTTCAGAACACAGGCTCAGTAGCTTTGGCCCACAGGCTTAGTTGCCCCTTGGCATATGGTATCCTCCCCAACTTGGGATTGAATCTGTGTCCCCTGCATTGGTGGGCGAATTCTTAACTTCTGGGTCACCAGGGAAGTCCAACATACACATTTTACCAAGATCCCCAGGTGCTTCCCAGCACCTTAAAGTTTGAAAAGCATAGTCTACTACATCATCCCCAGGGTGGTCAAACAGTAAGCCTTTCCTCATACCCTTTTTCTGATAAGATGTTTTCTTCTTCCCAGAGTGACACATTTTATTTTCAAACAGTTGTGCTGTACAGAAAGATTTTTATTTTATTAAGTAGAAATTAGTATGTAAAGTATCAGCTTGGAGACCAACACAGAAAAGCATCCCACAGACGATAAATCTTATTTCTTTCACACAGAAGCACCACGCACTGGCATCAGACTATGTTCCAGTGAGCTGATCTTCATGTACAATTCATTTAAGCTTCTTTGCATTGGGCAGGCTCTCAGCTGAAAATAGAGGAATCTTGGTGACTCTTTACCTTCTCTCTCACTCTGCACCTAAACCACCAGCAGTTCTGATGAATTCACATTCCAACTATTCCTCCAATTAAGCATTTCTCAAATTAACATCCAACAATCCTAGGGCAAGGGAGGAACGATCAATAAATGTAGAAAGTCTTGGCAAAAAAATTCAACATGCACTGCATTCATTTAATGAGACACTTAAGCCACATTCTGGAGAAGAAAAAAAAATGACAGTTCTGGGTACATATTGTTAAGAAAGCACTATTGTTTTGACCTCAGGAGGCACGAATGCTCAAAGAGGTGCTATCCATTGCTTGTCAAACTGTTGCCTATCTCCCTGGCTTCTCACTCATCTCTCTGGAAAATCTGGAATTTTCTACACACTCTGAAAATATAAAGAATATTTCTTTTCTGATGCTTTCCATTCTGCCCACCTGGAGCTGGATAACTATTCCTGTTGTTCATTTCAGAGTGTGCCTCCCACATTGTCAGCTGTTGAGTTGGAGAAAGACCACTCAACTATCAAGCTGTGATGTGAAATGTAATTGAGAACCATCCCAGGACTGATGTATATTCTCCTTTGGGGCGCCACTGATTGGAGTTGGGTTACATACAAGTGTGAGTGTAAACATAGTTCCCATATCTTTTTGACTTTCAGAATGGCTTGCATTCTTAAGAACAAGAAGAGGACTTGGTATTCAAGGGGATATCTGCAGGCTGATAAGATAAAGTCGTGAAATAGTTTCCCATCCTTTGGGAAATGTCTGCGATGTATGTTGAGGGGCAAGGGAGTTGTTGGGCCAGTTCTGTGATCTAATTCCCTGGAGATGAAGTTTCCTTCTTAAAACCAGTTCTTGGCGTTACTTACTACTTTACTGCTCTTGGGTCAAGGAAAAACAACTTAAGCTTCTAAGCTTTAGAATCTAAGGCATGGAGCTATCTCATGAGCAGGAAGGTGGAAGAAAGGACATGTCTGAACTTCTTCTGCTTTGTGTGAATTCTTAATAACAATTCAGTCATAGACAGGTTAGCCCTCTGCATTACTGGGGGACCGGTTGATGATTCTACAATTCAAGCAGGACATCAGGCCTTCTGCTCCCTTTGGAGAATTATTTGTATTGTTTTGCTTCATGTGCAACAACTCACTGAAGTGAGTGAGTGGTACTGAAAACAGAACACAACTAAACTCTCATATCAGTGCCACAGTAACCTATCAAATGACCTAATGATAGTAAGTTATGTTTGGAGTAAAGGTGGATAAAAGCTCTTTTTATTAAAAACAGTTTTTTTGGCATACCATAAATTCACTGAATTGTTCAATTCATTGGTTTTTGGTATATTCAGAGAGTGGTGCCTCCATCGTCATGATCAATCTTTGAATATTTTCATCACTCCCAAAAAGAAACCCCATACCCATCACTAGTCTCCTACCATTTCTCCCACCCTAGGCAAGCTCAAATCTAGTTTCCATATATCTAGATTTGCCTATTGTGGACATTTCATATACATGGAATCATACAATATGTGATCTTATGTGATGAGCTTCTTTCATTTAGCATAATATTTTCAATGTTTATCTGTGTATGATAGCATACATCATACTTTAGGTTTTTTGCAGATGAATAGTATTCCACTGTACAGATATTCTACATTTTTTTGTCAATTCATCAGTTGATAGATACTAGTTTCCCTTCTTCAGCTTTTTTGAATCATTCTGTGATGAACTTTTCATGGACTCATTTTCTGTCCCCATGTGTTTTCAGTTCTCTTGGGTATATAACTAGAAGTGAAATTGATTGGTCATATGATAACTCTATGCTTAACTGCTTGAGCAGCCACTGAACTGTTTTCCAAAATGGCTGCACAATTTTACATTCCCATAAGCAATATTTGAGGATTTCCATTTCTCCACATTCTCATCAACACTTGGTATTATCCATATTTCAATTATAGCCATCCTAGTGGGTTTGAAGTAGGATGTCACTATGGTTTCAGTTTGCATTTCCAAGGATAAACACTCTTAAAATATCTCTAACTCACCCACATGTAAAAAGTGAGTGTGTAAGTTCCATTAATTCCTGGGTAGACCATGTTTGGAAAGGCTGCTAAAAATTTTAATAACACTGTCTAATCCCCAGTCTTCATAAGAAGACATTTCATTACACAAAAGAATATCTGGGTTTGGGATTCAGAAATCAATCATTTCAAATAATTAAATTCCCAGAACCAGTCTTAGCTTTAACCCTAATCAGCGATTCTGTTTTTATTAAAGGTGAAGATGGTAAGAATTAGGGAAAAGTTAATTGTGTGTTTATTTGGCAGGTTGTTCAAGTTGCTTGTCTTCTCTGTGGCTAAGTTTTCTCATCTACAAAACTGAGGTTAATAACAGTACCTAACTCACACAATCATGTAAGGATTAAAAGAAATCTTTTTCCATGTAAATGCAGTGTCTAACTGAAAGTAAATGTTAGCTACTACTAATTTACAGGTGAATAGCAGAGGTTTTACTTATACTAAGAGCTCAGGGAAACATCCTCTGCAACTATGGAGGATTTATTGAATATATCAATCATTTGTTTTCCATCTCTACAAAAGTTACTGAAAGAAAGGAGCCCAGAAATTTATCAGAAACTACTAGTTAGCTACTAGTAAGAAGAGATTTTGAAACAGTCTCTTAAGGGAAGTGGTACACTACCCTTCACAGAAGTCTTTAATGATGGGAAAGATGTGCAGTTCTTCAGCAGATAAGCTACCATCTTACCAAAGGGTGAAAGTGGCATCTAGTTCCCTCAACCTTATAACTCTTTGTTACAGACTGAAGGTCTTTGGATTCCCTGGCAACCTAGGAAATATAACTTCCTGGCCTTGAATTCTTCAGCGTTGTCCTTGGCTTCAGTGCTGGACAAAACTATGAAGTAGGTCATGCTTGTGTTTCTTTTGTTGTTCTTATTTGCTCATCTTGTTTCTTGACCTTTGGGGCAGCCAGTGCCTGCACAAGACCACCTGTTTGCAAAAGGTCTCTGACAAGGGTCTTCCTTTCCCCCTCAGAACCACATATGCTAGCCTTCTCTTGATGCTCTACTCCAATCCCTCCAAACTTACCTCAACTCTGAACAACTCTTTCCATAGACAATGAACAAATATATCAATTCTTCAAGACTATATTGAATATTTACTATGGGTAAATATTCAATATTTACTATGGGCTTCCCTTTTGGCTCAGCTGGTAAAGAATCTGCCTGCAATGTGAAAGACCTGGGTTTGATCCCTGGGTTGGGAAGATCCCCTGGAGAAGGGAGAAGCTACCCACTCCAGTATTCTGGCCTGGAGAATTCCATGGACTGTATAGTCCATGGGGTCACAAAGCATCGGACACAACTGAGTGTGTCCACACTTTCACTATGGGTTAGACACTGTGCTAGGCTCATAAATGACTCTTACCATAATCCAGGCCCTGTAGTAGAATGGAGAAGATTGTATCCAAAGACCAGTGATTATAAAACAGGATAATAATAGTGGGATAGAGATGTCAAGGGCTTCTCAGGTGGTTCAATGGTAAAGAATCTGCCTGCCAGTCAGTGCAGGAGATGCAAGAGATGAGGGTCTGATCTCTGGGTCAGGAAGGTTCCCTAGAGGAGGAAATGGCAACCCACTACAGTATTCTTGCCTGGAAAAATCCCATGAATAAAGGAGCCTGGTAGGTGGCATGGAGGAGTGGGACATGACTTAGCAACTGAGCATGCACACATGCATTAAATAATTTACGTACCAGAAGAGAGCTAGGCACTGTGAATTGTAGGAGTACATACTAAGACCACCCAACCCAACCTGAAATACTGAAAGCCTGAACTGGGTCTTGAAGATGATTATGATTTAGCCCAATTAAGATGTAGAAGAAAACATATTCCTTGTAGAGGAAACAGCATTTGAAACCACAAAGAGACATGAGAGAAGATGACATATCTCAAGAAGTTCAAAAGGTTCTTTATGGCTAGAATATAGACAAAATAAGAAGAAACAAGACATGAGACACAGACTGTAATCTGTGGTCAATAAATTGCATTAATGAAATCTCTGAGGCTCTGTTACATAAGTCGTGCTTTGCCATCAAAGAACACTGGGGAGGGTAGTGGGTATTGGGTAGGCCAGCAGTAGTATTTGCCATAGTGAAAACATTAAGAATGTTGTTGGGAAATATTTTCAGGCCTTAAGTACCCTTAAAGTTAACATTATGGCCTATGTTTACAGTGATCTTTTCCACAAATAAAATTTAATAAAGCCACTGGATGTTTGAAAAAATATAAAAAGTTATTTAACTTTCTAGAACTTACAGAAAGTCTAGCAGTTGTTCCAGTTGAGTGCTGTACTTTCCACGTACTGAGGGTCAATCCTGTTGTTAGATGAAGGTGAAATCCTGAATAAGATATGATGTGCTGGTTTACACTTAATGATCTATGCTTGATTAGTTAATTAGCTCTCAGTGCCCTTTGGAATAAAAGAGTGCTATTGAATGTTGTATAGGTGACATTTCCAATATAAATAAGGCATCCTTTCATTTAAGTTCCAAGGAAATGTTTAGGGAATAATATGTATGTATTAAAATACTATAATTGAAGATGAAATTAGAAGCCAGAGTCACAGAAACATAGTAATATCTTGTGATAGACAGTATAATTGGTGCTAATAACACCACCAGACACTTCGTGTATCCTGTAAAAATGCTTTACAATTCATCAAGTTTTCCATTGAAATGTCATTCTTTTTTGGGGGATTGTTAACCAAATATGTATTACTCCAAAGCTAATATGTTGTGTTAAAGCATATTAACATTTTGAAATAATAGTGTTTTCAAAATAAAATTTGATTCACTATAATTCTTAAGGACTGAATTTAATTATTTTGTTAAAATTTCTGTGGTATTCTAGGAGTTTCATGACCAGTCCCTAGCCTACTTCCCCATTCTTACTGGCCTCTGATCCCAAATGTATTCTCTACCCTACAGTCAAATTAAAGTACTGACTCTCTTCACTTCTGCTTCTTCATCTTTGCATACTCTGTTCCTATCATCTCACTTTTTTTTCTTCCTCTCCCTTCTCTATCATTTGAATCCTGTTTTTCAGTGCCTACTCTTTCATGGGGGGTTCCATGGTTCTTTCAGTCATAGTTAAATTTACATTTTCTTCACTCTATGTCCATGTATTTACTCTTATTAGATATTACCTAGCTTTACATGCTTTTCTGCCGATGCTCTGGCTGTTGCGTTCTGGTTTCTGCCTCTTCCGCATCACTGAGCCTGGCCTTCAAAAAATACTCACTTTTTCCTACTTGAAAACTCCAGCAGAAATTTTTTTCAGTCTCTATGATACTCTTGCCACTCCCTCATTTAAAGGTTCTCTTGCCATCTTCTGCCCAGTCCTTTGAGAGTGAGGACTCAGTTTCAGACTTGTTATTGTATACCGTTTGGACATTAGGTCTACTCTCTGGGCCTTAAGTTGTTCTACCATGGGGGGATAGAAGGTGCCACAGTGTCATGACCTGCCACAGCCTGTAGCAGCTCTAATCCCTTCGAATGGGACATGTTTTATACTCACTGCATTGTCAAAGTGATGAGCAGAGCCTTTTGGGGAAGGGAAGAGATGACAGAAATTATGCCTAAGCTTATTCATGTGTTCCTTTTCTGAAATGTTAGGTAATGACTCACTTGGTAAGTCAGACAGAGACATATCATATGATATCACGTATATGTGGAATCTAAAAATATAAAGGATACAGATGAACTTATTTATGAAACAGAAACAGACTCATAGACTTAGAGAAGGAGCTTATGGTTACCAGCGGGAAGGGTGGAAAGAAGGGATAGATTAAAAGTTTGAATTGGGCACGTAAACACTGCTATGTTTAAAAAGCATTATCAACAAGGACCTACTGTATGGCACAGGGAACTCTGGTCAATACTCTGTAATAACCTGAATGGGAAAATAATTTGAAAAAGAATATATATATATATATGTGTGTGTGTGTGTGTGTGTGTGTGTGTGTATGTGTGTGTTTAACTGAATCACTCTGTTATACACTTGAGACTATACTCCAATGTAAAATGAAAATTAAAAGATAACTCTCACTTCTTATGAGTGTTTTGAGGATTATTGCTGCCTTTTCATGCAAAGATGGGCTCAATAAAGGACAGAAATGGTATGGACCTAACAGAAGCAGAAGATATTAAGAAGAGGTGGCAAGAATACACAGAAGAACTGTACAAAAAAGATCTTCACGACCCAGATAGTCATGATGATGTGATCACTAATCTAGAACCAGATATCTTGGAATGTGAAGTCAAGTGGGCCTTAGAAAGCATCACTACGAACAAAGCTAGTGGAGGTGATAGAATTCCAATTGAGCTGTTTCAAATCCTGAAAGATGATGCTGTGAAAGTGCTGCACTCCATATGCCAGCAAATTTGGAAAACTCAGCAGTGGCCACAGGACTGGAAAAGGTCAGTTTTCATTCCAATCCCGTCAGTTTTCATTCCAATCCCAAAGAAAGGCAATGCCAAAGAATGCTCAAACTACTGCACAATTGCACTCATCTCACACGCTAGAATCAAGATTGTCGGGAGAAATATCAATAACCTCAGATATGCAGATAACACCACCCTTATGGCAGAAAGTGAAGAGGAACTAAAAAGCCTCTTGATGAAAGTGAAAGAGGAGAGCAAAAAACGTTGGCCTAAAGCTCAACATTCAGAAAACGAAGATCATGGCATCTGGTCCCATCACTTAATGGGAAATAGATGGGGAAACAGTGGAAACAGGGTCAGACTTTATTTTTTTGGGCTCCAGAATCACTGCAGATGGTGACTGCAGCCATGAAATTAAAAGACGCTTACTCCTTGGAAGAAAAGTTATGACCAACCTAGATAGCATATTCAAAAGCAGAGACATTACTTTGCCGACTAAGGTCTGTCTAGTCAAGGCTATGGTTTTTCCAGTGGTCATGTATGGATGTGAGAGTTGGACTGTGAAGACGGCTGAGCGCCGAAGAATTGATGCTTTTGAACTGTGGTGTTGGAGAAGACTCTTGAGAGTCCCTTGGACTGCAAGGAGATCCAACCAGTCCATTCTGAAGGAGATCAACCCTGGGATTTCTTTGGAAGGAATGATGCTAAAGCTGAAACTGCAGTACTTTGGCCACCTCATGCGAAGAGTTGACTCATTGGAAAAGACTCTGATGCTGGGAGGGATTGAGGGCAGGAGGAGAAGGGGACGACAGAGGATGAGATGGCTGGATGGCATCACGGACTCGATGGACGTGAGTCTGAGTGAACTCCGGGAGTTGGTAATGGACAGGGAGGCCTGGTGTGCTGCGATTCATGGGGTCACAAAGAGTTAGACACGACTGAGCAACTGTACTCAACTGAACATGTAAGTATCTAACCTTTTTAGCTTGTTTATTTTCTACATCCCCAGTAAAATGTTCTATGAGGATAAGAAATTTTACGTTCTTTGGTTCACTCTTGTATTCCTAGCACCTAGAACTGGGCCTGGCACATATAAGACATGAAGAAAAATTGGAGAAATGAAAAGTACCTAAGATACAGGAGTCATTCATCAATTATAGCAGTACTGAACCTCAGGCAATACTTTACTCTTGTTAATTATTATAAGATAGATAAGTTTTTCTCTCCCCTTTGGATAGTTTAATCTTGTTTGTTTGAAATGAAATGTCTTTACTGTGGTTGCTTTTTGTTGTTACTCTTTCGTACTTTTATTATGTACACTTTTAAGCTTGACTTTATAATAACTTTCTGTTATTTTATATTCTAGATGGGTTATCTATAAAGTGGACTTTTGGAGAGACTTGAAACTTTAAAAAGATGTCTCGATCACTTCAGTTTCCTTTTAAAAGAAGACAAAGCATAAATAGGTGAGAATATGGTGAATGAAATATAGAGATCATTTTATGGGTAGAGGCAGATCCTCCTGGCTATTTTTAACTGAGTACATATTTTTGTCACTGTTGAAAGCCTTTGGACTTAGAATACATTTTGAAAGAAAATTACATAGCGATTGGATAATTTGTGTGCTGACCATCTCATGTATGAAATAGGCTATGGATCCCCAACGTGGAGAGCCTGCCTAAGGTGTTAATCCCAGAAATGACATAGAACTCTTCATGCATTGGCTTGTCAGGTGACCAGAAGCCAGAGATAAGTGAGGATAAGGGTGCCACTACTACCATGAAAGAGAAACTAAGTGAATCACCTGGAAATAAAATCTGCTTTTGGCTTCATAAATGTTTTATTACTTCCAGCTAATTGATCTACTTACATTTGTCACTTTTTCGCTCTTCATGCTATTTGTTGAGCATCTGCTATCAATGTGGGTCCCAGCTTCACACTAACTGCATATCCTTGAGTGCTCCTTTGTGCCTCAATTTCCTTATCTGTAAAATGGAAATAACAATACCTGATACATAAAACTATGGACATATTAGCTTTTCACCATGGAAAAGCTGCAGCTGCAGCTTTGCTGTATATGGCCTTTAGTATGTTGAGGTATGTTCCTTCTGTATCCACTTTCTGGAAAATTTTTATCATAAATGAGTGTGAGATTTTGTCAAAAGCTTTTTCTACATATATTGAGATGGTCATGTGGTTTTTATTCTTCAGTTTGTTGATGTGGTGTATCACACTGATTGATATTGAAAAATCCTTAACTCCCTGGGATAAATCCCTCTTGATCATGGGTGTATGATGCTTTTAATGTCTTGTTGGATTCTGCTTGCTGATATTTTGTGGAGGATTTTTATATCTATCTTCATTAGTAATGTTGGCCTGTAATTTTCTTTTTTCTGGTATCTTTGTCTGGTTTTGGTATCAGGGTAATGGTGTCTTTATAACGTGAGTTTGACAGTATTGCTTAAACTGTGGACATATTAAATAAGCAAATATACTTGAAATAGGCTTCAGCAAACAGAAAGTTCTCAACAGACGTTAGTTATCCATTTTTATAGTGCCATTGCTGCTGCTGCTAAGTCGCTTCAGTCGTGCCCAACTCTGTGTGACCCCATAGATGGCAGCCCATCAGGCTCTTCTGTCCATTGGATTCTCCAGGCAAGAATACTGGAGTGGGTTGCCATTTCCCTCTCCTCTATTGCCATTACTTGCAAGTAAAAATCTTGATTTAAAGAAATTGCAGCCCAGAGAGGTGACTTAACCTGCCTGATACCATACAGCAAAATGAGTGGCAGATATCTCTAGAAACCCAAATGATTGATGTCATGATTCTGGGGTCCCTGGACAGATTATTGAGACTCAAGGATCCTACAAATGGCAGAAGCCTATTCAGTTACTACTGGTCAAAGCAAGCCCACTGGATATGGAAAATATAGTATTGTCTGCCAAGCTAACATCTATTTCTGTTTATGCTTCCTTTACATCACTGTAGACTTAAGGTCCCCACAAAGTTACACTCATACTATCCTGCCTACCTCCAGTATTACAGCCTTCACAAAATACTTGTAGGCAAAAACGCTATTGTCAGGTAGCACTTTCAGTTCTCTAAATTGTCAAGGAACACTGGAGAGGAGAATATGTCTGTTACTCAAATGTTGGCCCACTAGTCGACTTGAATGATGCTATGAGTTGTACCTCCCAGTGTTAGCTTGAAGAAATCAGTTCTCCTGGTAGAAGAGGAGCTTCCCAGGTGGTGCTTGTGGTAGAGAACTCACCTGCTAATGCAGGAGAGGTAAGAGAGGCGGGTTTGATCTCTGGATTAGGAAGATCCCCTGGAGGAGGGCATGGCAACCCACTCCAGTATTCTTACCTGGAGAATCCCATGGACAGAGGAACCTGGTAGGCTACAGTCCATGGGGTCACAAAGAGTTGGACATGACTGAAGCGACTTAGCATGCATGCACTAGTAGGAGAAAACCTTCAGTCTCAAAAAATAAACCAAACCAAAACAAAGGCTTTCCTGGAAGTTTAAATCATATTATCTCTAAAGATGTAGGTAAAGATGTAGATATATTTATAGTTACAGAGATGTATGTATAGATGCTATGCCCATGGGATTCTCCACGTGAGAATACTAGAGTGGGTTACCATTCCCTTCTCCAGGGGATCTTCCCAACCCAGGAATTGAACCTGCATCTCCTGCATTGCAGGCAGATTCTTTACCATCTGAGCCACCAGGAAAGGCCTAGATAATATGTAGATATTGTAATGGGCTGATTTTATCATCTTATTCTACTCTGTGTATATATCTGTTATCTCTTTTATAGATAGATATGTGTATATATTTTTAACACTTAAGTACTAGATTCTGGAGCTTAGAGCTTAACCTTTTTTTTTTTTTTTGTGTGTGGCTCAGCTGGTAAAGAATCCATCTGCAATGCGGGATATCTGGGTTTGCTCCCTGGGTTGAGAAGATCCCCTGGAGAAGGGAACGGCTACCCACTCCAGTATTCTGGCCTGGAGAATTCCGTGGACTGTCTAGTCCATGGGGTCGCAAAGAGTCAGACATGACTGAGTGACTTTCACTTCACTTGACTTCATTTCAACACGCCTGTATCTTAATAATGATTTTATCTGGTGGTTCTACAAGTGATACAAATTTATGCTTTTGTATTTATCAAGTTTTCTACATTGAGTGTATATCACTTTAGGATCAGTAAAACTGTTGAACATATGTTTATTTCCCAGGAAATAATCCATCTTGAGTTAAGTGTTTATGAAATTCCTGATACTTTTTAGGAGCCAAGTTCTAATTATTTTGTACACATTATTTCATTTAGAAATTCCTTGAGGTTGATATTACATCTTAATTTTTAGAGAATGAGATTCATTAGAATAACTCATTCAAGGACATATGTGTAGTGAGTTCCATAATCTCTGTCTTTGAACAGTATAACATCAGAGAAAGTAGAAGAAAAAAATAAAATGATAAAATTCATTCATTGTTGACAGATCTGGAAATGAAGGTTGAATATGTTTGCAAAAATTGTTAACAATCATATCTATAGCTTTAATATATATCACCATCCCCTGAAAGCAGGAAGTCTAATAGTAATGGTATCTGAAGGGGAACAGTCATGGCTGACAGGACACATAAGCAATTCAGAAAATAATTTAAGTGAAGTTGAAACCTGCCTGAGCATTTAGCTATTATGGTATTCAACTTAAAGTTTACTGCTGCTGCTGCGGCTAAGTCACTTCAGTCATGTCCGACTCTGTGCGACCCCATGGATGACAGCCCACCAGGCTCCCCTGTCCCTGGGATTCTCCAGGCAAGAACACTGGAGTGGGTTGCCATTTCCTTCTCCAATGCATGAAAGTGAAAAGTGAAAGTGAAGTCGCTCAGTAGTGTCTGACTTTTCACGACCCCATGGACTGCAGCCTACCAGGCTCCTCCGCCCAAGGGATTTTCCAGGCAAGAGTACTGGAGTCGGTTGCCATTGTGCTAGTTATGATTAAGTAGACAGGAAAATATTTGAAGAACATATCCTTTGAAAAAAGTGGGTAAAGGTGAATTAACTCAAAAGAGAGCTAAAGATGATTCATGTTATTGGAATATATAATTCTCATGATCCTCCAAGAAGAATTTGATTCATTCCAAATAGGTCAGATACTATTGCACCTGGGTCCTACCTGCTTAATTTATAACTATCGCAGACACATACTTAATACCTGATGAGGTATTAGCTATGTTCAGGTATTCTTAAAGTCCCAGAGATAATTCCTTGCACCCTTATGAGTGTTTCAAACTGAATGTGTAACAACCAAGGAAATCACAAAATAGATTTTAACTTCAAAATTAGACATTACAATAGAAAGAGAAAATAATTCTGAGACGGTCTCCTTTCTTCCTTACTGTATAGTGATGATTTCAGTCTGAGACTCATGAAAATGATTCACATAAATGTAATCAGTTACCTTCAATATTATTGAAAGCTCGAGTCTTATAGTATAATACTATTAGTGAATGTAAAACAATCTCAAGTGCATTAACTTAGAGCCTATCTACTACAGGTGAAAAGAAAAAAGCATTTAGAGCTGTTGAATAGTTAAATTATAGAAAAATGAAAGTAAATGGCATAGCCTGCGGATATTTAATATATTCCTCCAAAGGACTGTTGTTCTGTCGCTCAGTCGTGTCTGACTCCTTGCGACCCCACGGACTGCAGCATGCCAGGCTTCCCTGTCCTTCACCAACTCCCAGAGCTTGCTCAAAGTCATGTCCACCTGGTTAGTGGTGCCATCCAACCACCTCGTCCTCTCTCATCCCCTTCTCCTCCTGCCTTCAATCTTTCCCAGCATCAGGGTCTTTTCTAATGAGTCAGCTCTTTGCATCAGGTGGCCAAAGTATTGGAACTTCAGCATCAGTCCCTCCAGTGAATATTCAGGATTTATTTCCTTTAGGATTGACTGATTTGATCTCCTTGCAGTCCAAGGGATGCTCAAGAGTCTTCTCCAACACCACAGTTAGAAGGCATCAATTCTTCGGTGCTCAGCCTTCTTTATGGTCCAACTCTTCCATACGTACATGACTACTGGAAAAACCATAGCTTTGACTATACAGACATTTGTTGGCAAAGTAACATCCCTGCTTTTTAATACGCTGTCATAGCTTTTCTTCCAAGGAGCAAGCGTCTTTTAATTTCATGGCTGTAGTCACTGTCCATAGTGATTTTGGAGCCCAAGAAAATAAAGTCTGTCTCTGTTTCCATTGTTTCCCCATGTATTTGCCATGAAGTGATGGGACCAGATGCCATGATCTTAGTTTTTTGAATGCTGAATTTTAAGCCAGCTTTTTCACTCTCCTCTTTCACCTTCATGAAGAGGCTCTTTAGTTCATCTTTGCTTTCTGCCATTAAGGTGGTGTCATCTGCATATATGAGGTTATTGATATTTCGCCCAGCAATCTTGATTCCAGCTTGTGCTTCATCCAACTTGGCATTTCGTATGATGTACTCTGCATATAAGTTAAATAAGCAAGATGACAACATACAGCCTTGAAGTACTCCTTTCCCAATTTGGAACCAGTCTGTGATTCCATGTCTGGTTCTAACTGTTGCTTCTTGACCCGCATAGAGGTTTCTCAGGAGGCAGGTCTGGCATTCCCATCTCTTCAAGAATTTTCCAGTTGGGTTGTGATCCTCATAGTCAATGAAACAGGAGTGGATGTTTTTCTAGAATTCCTTCGTTTTTCTATGATCCAACAAATGTTGGCAATTTGATCTCTGGTTCCTCTGCCTCTTCTAAATCCAGCTTGAACATCCAGAATTTGTGTGTGTGCTAAGTTGTTTCAGTTGTGCCCGACTCTTTGCGACCCTGTGGACTATAGCTTTCCGGGCTCCTCTGTCCATGGAATTTTCTAGGCAAGAATACTGGAGTAGGTAGTCATGCCATCCTCCAGGGGCCAGAGAGAACTACAGTAGCACTATTCCAGAGCCTCTAATATCTGACTACATCTGATTGCAATGTCTCTACTGGGAAAGGATGCAAGTTCACATTTTAAGTAATTGTTATAACTGACATGAAGGGAAACTCAAAGTGGCAGGATTTCTGAAACTTAACATAAGCCATCAGATTCTTCCTACTTTGGAAGTAGAAAGCATCATTTCTAGGACAGAACAAGTTGCTCTGTGAATTGATATCAAATTTTGGTGTGAAAATACCATTCTCCCTCCTTCAGCTCTACTCTACTTTACTTTCTTTTTTTTTAAAATAATTGCTTTACTCTATTGTTAGTTCTACTTCACTTTCTAGCTCCCGCCCCGTCTCTGTCTTTGTTCTCAGCCAAACTTCTCATTAGAGTTGTCTGTACCTGCTTCCTGTGTCCTCATCTCTCATTTTCTCCCTCATCTATTCTACCTCTCTGGCTGTCATCCTAACCTCTCTACCAGAATCCCTCCAATGACTTCCATGATTGCATCCACTGACATTGTTTCTACCCTCATCTTGATCTAGCATTTCTTCCATAAATATTTTAATACCTATTTTTTGCCAAGCTCTGCCAGGTACTGGTGAGAAATGCTAATCAGACAGATATTCGTCATGAGCTAGGTACTGGTGAATAAAACACTTACTGTTATTGCCTTCATGGAACTTATATTCTGTGGGGAAGCAGAGTTACTTAAATAATATGTTTAAATTAGAGGTACAAACCAAAATAAAGTGATATGAAAGAAAAATTTAAGTGCACCATGAAAACCTTGAAAATAAGTACAGTAGAGGTCTTTCTCTCAGCAGCTTTTGGGAAATGTAAAAAAAAAAAAAAGTGACTATTTCCTTCTTTTTGAAACTCTTCCATTGGAGTTCATGACAGTAGTTCATGATTTTATTCCTACTTTTAAAAATATATCTATACTCCTTAGATAATGTATTCTCTATTACACATATTACAAATAATGTCCTTTCTCTGAGCCTAGTCTTAGGGCCTCTTCCTGTCTCACCTCATGTTATGATCTCATCCGCCCAGGTTCAGTTTCCATCTGTTGGGTTGGCCAAAAAGTAAGTTTGTTTGAATTTTTCCAGAACATCTTATAGAAAAGCTGAATGAACTTTTTAGCCAACCCAATACTTGCCAATGACTTCAAAATATACAATTTGAACATAGGTTTCACCTTTTAGCTCTAGTTTTGTATATCCAGTGGCCTTGGAAAATTAACGCATCTCAAACAAAATGTCCAACTTAACCGCTCCATTATCAAGCTGGAAGAGGTCACCATCATTCTCTAATTTGGACTAACCTCCTAACTCATTTCTCTGCTTATCTCTGACCTTCCACCATCTATTCACCATGTGGTAGCCATAGCGATTTTTTTTTAAAAAAGAATGTCATCATTCCTTTCATAAGGTATATTAGAGAGTAAATGAGATTAATGAAAATGAAAATTTGTCTTACATATATGAAATATCTTATGCAGCTTTATTATTACCATGTCATTTGTAGTAGCTCTATTGTAAGCAGTGTTCCCAAATGTATATATTAATAAAGGATCAGCTAAGGAAATCATGGTACAGTGGAATATGATGCAATCATTAGAAAAATGAATCAACTTTATTTGTAAGAGTGTGGGATGGATTCTAAGATATATTGTAAAGTATAAAAGGTAAAGCCCCCCCAATACTATACTATGTGTGTAGTATGCCACCACTTGTGTTTAATAAGTATAAACATTTGTAAGTTTAAATGTCTCTAGAAGAAATTTATCTTACTTGTTGACTCTAGAGAAGGAATCTGAGTGGTTGAAGGACAGCAAAGCTTTCCATTTCATACTATTCTGAATCTTTTCTTTGTCTATCCCAAAATATTTTTAAGTTTAGAGTTAAATAATCAAGAGCTATACAGAAATACCATCCATAAGGTTCAGAATCTGTAGACTTAGGGGTTCTAATTGAGGCCTAAATACAGGTAAGACTGAAAACCAAAAGATATGTGAAGCTCTACAGACACCTTGATCCCCTCCATACTCCGTGCAGCCAGGACCCCTAGAAGACAGGAATTGTACCCCCTGGCGATGTTGAACCANNGAAGAGCACCCGTTGGCCACCTTATTTCTCCAGTATGCTTTCAGCTAAGAAATTTGACACCATTCTTCACCTTGAGTTCCAGTGCCCAGCAGAATCACTGACCACCAACAGTAGCCTGGCTCTAAGGTTCCGGGACTATTTCCGGTCTACTGACCATCATGTTCCCTGGAACCAAACGTTCTTAAGCCACCAACCTTCCCCTGTGATGCAGAACCTAGAACCCTTCAGGTCAGGTGTTAGGCTTGCCTGTGGTGAGTCAATTGCTCTTCCAGTCCTCCACTAGCTCATGTGCCATAGCACTTTGAACCCTTTCAGTCACGGGCTTGCTCGCTATTGTCCCTGGAGAGGTTCCGATCACCAGCACCTAAGGTTCCTACACTCACGGCCCCACACCTCACTGTTATTTAGTGGCACTCTGTACCCTTGTGACCATCACCCTCCCGACAGGGCCAGGACACGGAGCCCTTAGTGCATCTTATCCATTTTGATCAGGAAGAACCTACAGGGTATTCCTCTGCAGTGATGCTGCCCAGGCCACTGGCACTCACAAAGGACTTCTGGACACATTCTGCTCTGGTCCTGGTTACCTGTGGGTCCTTTCTGAGGCCAGAATACTTTGTGTAGGCTTACAGGAGAGCCTTTATGTATAGTAGCCTGCACCTTTGCTTTGGAAGTTAGTTCTTTATTGGCAACCAGTCGTTCAGCCTCCTGCAGTGAGAGGGCCCTTAGCATCACTGCACCTCCCTCTAACTGGTGTACCCGTAATGCTACTGCCTGCAGACATCTTAGCAGCTAGAGTCCCCAGCTCCTTCCCAGCCCCCACTGTGAATATATTCTTGTGAACTGTGGGTGCTTGGGTAACCAGGCTGCCTGACAGAGGTGAAAACAGAAGACTTCCCCCTCTAGATACTAATATCCACGAGGTGAAACTGTGAGCCTTTCAGACCTTCAATTAACTAGCAGTCTTGAGATTCAGTGAGCTCTCTCGGCCACAGTCTGCCCTCTTGTGGATGCCCCAGGTATATTTCCTGCCGCTAAATTTCCTTCTCTCCAAGATTTCAGCAATCCTCTAGGTCAGCAAACCAAACTCTGGCGGGGAAATATGGGCTCCTCCTATTGAGCCATCAACCTGATGATCCCTTTAGGTCTGCATCCATCTAGATTTTCTCAATCCCTGGGACTTTTCTGGATTCCTTCTCCACGACTGAAGTGACTTAGCAGCAGCAGCACAGTGGTATCCTTGGGGGTATTTCCAGACAGCACATGCCATTGGAACTCCTGCCCTGGGGGTCCTGATTTAGCCAGATTGCCAGTGAACTGGAGTTGCGTGGCATGGGCACCTCCCCCCAAATCCTGTGATATGGAATATACAGCCTAATTGAAAACCACACTTCCTGTATCCTGCTTGTCTCAGTCAAAATTAGACACCATCACATCAGGCAAGTGTCCAGGCACTCCTACTGCTCAAAGTTCATGGACATGCCTGGAACCAAGGGGATTTCTGGTGGTTACTTTAATGGCAGCTGTTAAAACTAAAGCTCTTTTGGTCACAGTACCAGACTGGGGCTTATGTAACCTGAGCCCTCACAGCTAAGGAATCTCAACCCTTTCAGGCACTGAACGTACCAATAGAATGGATGAACGAATGAACTTTCAAGTCAACAACATGTTTCCTCCCTTAGGGTCTGGTGTTCCTTAGGGTCCAGAATAGTTTGGCTCCCCTGTAGACTTAAAAAATGATTAGATCACTAGACTGACATTGTGATTCAGAGATCAGAGCCTTTGCAGCCACCAGCTAGGCCTGGTCTTTGGGATGGTCCTCAGCTTTCCCACTTGAAACAGAACCTAGAACACTTTCAGACATGGAATTCCACACCCATTGTGTCCCTGGGCACCTTCCTAGCACCATCTGGTCCCTGCATCTAGAGTTCCACCTTGTCCTTATGGCACTAGTCCATCCATCAGCTGGAGGATCAGATACACTTCAATCATCACTTTCTTAGTGGCCGTGAAACTCACAGCCTGAACTCTAGGTTCCTAAGGCTTTTCTGCCCACCTTTAGTTCAGGGCCCTCTCACCGAGGGAGCACTGCTGGACATGTACTGTGCTCTGGCACATTCCCTGTAGATTCTTTCTGCTGCCAAACCACTGGAGCACTGAGCTCCAGAAGAACACACACAAGCACTCTCCTGCCCCGAATTGTGGCACACAGTACCCTAAGCTAACCATCCACCCAGAGATCTGATGCAAGGGACCTCTCTTCCCCACTTCATCTTGATCTGGAAGTGCCTGCGGGAACTTCTTGGCCATCGGACTTTTTGCTAGCTAGAGCTCCAGGTTTCCCGCTAGCCCCTAATTTCTGCATATTCATGAGAACCCAGGCTTATTGGTGACCAGTATGCCCCTCTTAGGTGCAGAACTTTTGGGGTCACAGCACTATCAGCCCAGAGGAACCAAGAGCTTGCTAGCTGGGGAATCTGGAGTTCTCTTGGCCACTAGCTGTCTGCTGTCCTGATGCCCAGGAGAACCTTTCTGCCAACAACTTGATTACTGGGTAAGTTTCTGATGATAATTAAGGCTCCTACACTATTCTCACATGATGGAAACCCAGGTCTCTCCAACTGGGCTAAGAGAAGAACAAGGCTTTTCACTCTTGGGTATGTCACCTTCTCATGCCTGGGCCATTTCCATGCCCATCACTGATACCCCTCTTCCAGGCATTACCCCTGAAAGACACTGCTGCACAGAGGGTCCTTAAGTGGAGACAGTACCTGCATCCAGGGCTCCCATTGGCCCTAGTCAGAGCCATATTTGTTATATACAGCCCTAGTGGGAAACATTCTTGTAAAATGCTGCTACTCCACATGCATTTGAGCACCCAGAGTCTGCCACATGAGTGTCAGGAGGGGCTTCTTCACCATGGAGTTTTGGGGTAGGTCCTATCTACGATGCACCAGTGTGCTTGGGGCCTGGGGCTTTCCAGACATCGGTTTAGCTGTCTAGTGTTGAAATGGGGGCACTTTCAGTCATAGTACGTGACACACACTGAGGTAAAGTGGGTAATTTAAGTTTGTTGTTGGAACCATTTCAGCGACCTTTCCCCTTCCCCTCTACCCAAGCCCACATGAGAGCCCTAATGAAAATTCCAACCACAGATGTGGCTCCCTGCTAGGGTTCTTGGGTTCTCGGGTTCTCTCTTGGATGGGGACTTCTAGCATGCTGAGGGACTGAATGTACTTTGGCCACCAGGCTTCCTGCATGATGCAGAAAGAACTCATCCAGGTGTAGCCTGGCTCAGCTACACCGTTTGCACATCACCTTTCCATAATCACCTTCTACTTGGCTGTGGCACCCATAGCCCATAAGGAGTGGTTTTCAATCCGGAGCAAGGAGACGTTCTGGACACTTGCACTTGGAGTACTTTTGGTGACCCTGCCCTGGAGCTGTGTCCTGTTGACACTCTCAGAGACTTTGCTATCTGTGCGTAGTGTTCTCCAAGGACCACAGGCCGCCTGGTGCTGTGGAACACAGAGCCCTGTAATCAACCACTCATCTAGGGCCCTGGTACAAGACTGCCCCTTTCACGTCCTGCCTTCATTTGCACAGTACACTCAAGATCGTTCCAGGTACAAGACTTGCAGCCATCAAGGGTTCTAGGATTCTTGCCAGCTCTCACCCTGTGTGCAGCCTGGAGAACTGAGAAGTATGTTACTCTCCTGGACAACCAGCCTGCTTGTTGGCGGGGGAAGGAGAGCACTTTCCCTCATGGCACTATCATCCACAGAGCAACTGTGGGCCTGGTGTTTGAACCAGAGCACCTCTGTTCACATTACATGTCTGACTGAGATATCATGGGTGCTCCCAGCCTAGGAATCATGAACCCTCTAGGCCACCATTTGTCCCCACTTGAAAACCCTGAAGAATCTTTCTGCCATGAACAAGTCCATTCACAAAGGTTCCCAGGATCGTTCAGGCTTCTAATCACACATGTGTGGTGGAACCCAGGCTCCTCCTATTAGTCTGTCAGCAGGAGGTGACATTTTAAGTCCATCTTGATTTCTCAGGCCCTGAGATTCTTCTAGATGTGTTCTTGCCCCTGCACCAGTACCATGGGAGGAGGTTCAGGACACTATCTGTCCAGGCATGCTGCCCTGGAGGCCTGTTTGCAACTGTACATCCAAAAACCAAGGGTCTTGTTGGCCAAGACTAAATCTGTGCTATGGAATACCTGACCCTACTGTGAACCATACTTTCCAGTATGCCTGTGCCCGTGGTCCCATTGAGGCACCTTACACCACCCATGTTAATATCATGCAAGCCTTCTGGCCCTAAAGCTAATCAAAGTCTGCTGGTGTGCTGGGCATCTGAGTGATATCCATCTGCTATTTTTTCAAAAGGCTGTTTAAACCAGGGCCTTTTCACTCACAATATAGGCCTCACAGTGGAATACACTGGCTCTTGCAGTTAAGAAACCTCAGCCCTTTTAGCCATCACACTTCCCCCCGTGGGTCCACTGATGGATTTCTTTGATCACCATCATACCCCTTTGCTATGTCTCCCAGGTTCCTTCTGACTTGGATTTATCCTGCTTGCCTGGAAACCAAAACTTCTTTGCCTAAGCCTGATAATGTGATATAGATACTAGAAACATTCTGGATACTGGAGAGGTATAGGAAACTATCGTCCTTATAATGCTCAGCTATCCCATATGAAATGCTACCTAGATCCTTTCTGTCAAGAGTCTTTGAAAAACCTAGTATACATAGCACATTGGGATCACCATCCAGCCTAGACTTCAGAATTCCAGGTGTCCTAAGATCTAACACTTGGCCTGGAAGCTGAGCAACCGTGTAACCTTCTGACCATCACTCTTGTGTAGTATGCGGAACCTACAGCCCTTGGACCTCCTGTCCATCTTGATCCTTAGGTCTTCTCCAGAATGTGCTGACCGTGGTGCTGACGACAGGAACACTTCTGGACTCAGCCTGCATTCTGGGTCAAGCGGGGCACGTGGCTGGGGAGGGCCTCTGGACACCACGTGCCTGACCACTTCTGCACTGAGGGCCCCTTTGGCAGAGAGATTTACCACTGACGATTGTGCCAGGGTCTTTCCCAAAACTCTTGCTATGCAATATGGCCCTCATGGTAACTAAACTGCCAGCTCCCTCACAGCTAAAGAATCTCAACTCTTTCAGACACTGTACTTCCCCAAAACATATATGAATCAAGGAGCTCTCAAGACAACAACGTGTTTCCAACTTTAGGGTCTGGTGTTCCTTATAGTCCAGAATTACCTGAAATGATTAGGTCACTATACTGACATTGTGATGCAGAGATCAGGGCCTTTGCAGCCACTAGCCAGGCCTGCCCATGGGGAGGGTCGCCAGCTATCCCACTTGAAACAGAATCCAGAATCCAGAACCCTTTGAAGCATGGAATTTCACTCCCATTGTGTCCCTGGGCACCTTCCTAGCACCATCTGGTCCTTGCATCTAGAGTTCTACATGTCCTCATGGTTGTAGCCCATCCATCAGCTGGAGGACCACATCACATTCTTTGTGGCTCTCAAACTCACAGCCTGGACTCTAGCTTCCTAAGGCTCTTCTACCCATCTTTGGTTCAGGGCCCTCTTGCCCAGGGAGCACTTCCAATCATGTACTGGTCTCGGGAATGTGCCCTGTGGATTCTTTCTGAAGCCAAACTACTTCTGCACTGAGCTCTAGGAGAACACATATGAGCACTATCCTGGGCCAGAGTTTTGGCACACACTGCTCTAAGGCTAACCATCCACCCAGATAACTGATGGAAGGGACATCTTTTGCCACTGCATCTTGATGTCAAAGTGCCTGGGGAATTTCGTGCCATTGGACTTTTGCTAAATAGGATTCCAGGTTCCTGCTGGCCCAACTTTTTTCATGTTCATGGGAACCTAGGCTTCTTGGTGACCTGTCTGCCCACCTTAGATGGAGAGACTTTGGGATCACAGCAGTATCATCCCAGAGGAACGTGAGAGCTTACTAGCCAGCGAATCTTAGTTCTCTCAGACACTAGCTGTCCCTCATGTTAGTGCCCCAGAGAACCTTCCAGCCAACAACCTCACTACTTTGAAAGGTTCTGATGCTAATTAAGGCTCCTACACTGTTCTCATGTGATGGAAACCCGGGATCCTCTAACTAGGCTCAGAGAAGAATAAAGCTTTTCATTTTTGGGGTATGTCACCCTCATTCCTGAGACATTTCCATGCCCGTAGCTGGTAACCAGGCATTATTCCTGGAAGATACTGGTTCACAGAGGGCCTTTTAGTGGAGACACTACCTACATCCAGGGCTCCCATTGCCCCTGGACAGAGCCTATGCTGTGGAATATATAGCCTTATTGGGAACCATTTTTGTAAAATGCTGCTACTCCAGACACGTTTTGGCACCATATTCTTTCACATGAGGGTCAGGTGGGCCTTCCTTAGCAAGGAGTTTTGGAGTAGTTCCCATCTATGACACACCACTGTGCTTGGGGCCTGGGGCTTTCCAGCCATCAGTTTGGCTGTCTACTGCCAATATGGGAGCACTTTCATTCACAGTACATGACAGGCATTGAGGTAAGTGGGTACTTTCGATTTTGTGTTGGAACCATTTCAGCCATCTTTCCCCTTCCCCTCTACCCAACAACACATGGGAACCCTAATGAACCTTCCAACCACAGATATGGGTTCTTGCTAGGGTTCCCAGGTTCTCTCTTGCATAGGTTCTTCTAGCATGCCTAGGAACTGAAGGTACTTTGGCCCCCAGGCTTCCTGCATGCTGTAGAAATGAGAATTCCTCCAGCCACTGGTCAGGACTAGCTCTTGGGACATTTGGAAGTTCCAGTGCTCAGCTGCACCATTTGCACATGCCCTTCCATAATCACACGCTCAGTAGACTGTGGTACCCAGAGCCCATTGGGTGGTTTTTCCATCTCAACACCCAGGAAAATGTTTCTGGATACTTGCACTTGCAGCATTTCTTGTGGTCCTGCCCTGGTGTTGTGTTCTCAGAGACCAGGTATATTCTCAGAGACCAGGCTGTCTGTGCACTGGATTCTACAAGGACAACAGACTGCTTGGTGCTGTAGAACACAAAACCCTTTAAGTGATCATTTATCTAGAAACCTGGTACAAGATGGCCCCTTTCACAATCTGCCTTAAGCTGCGTGGTGCACCAGGGAGCCTTCAAGCCACCAGACTTGGCACTATCTACGTTTCCAGGATTCCTGCCAGCTCCCACCTTGGTGAAGCCTGGAGAACTGAGAAGTGTGTACCTTGCTTGGGTGAGCAGCATGCTCACGGGTGGCAGAAGGGGAGTACATCCTCCCAAATACTACTGTCCCCCACAGCAACTGTCAGCCTGGTGTTTGAACAACAGCACCTCTGTTCACAATACAGGCCTCATTAGAGATATCATGAGTGATTCCATTCCACGAATCATGAACCCTGTAGGCCACCATTTGTACCCTCTTAGGGAGGGTATCTTCATTCCAACACATATCAATTCTTTAAGATTCCAAGGATGCTTTAGGCTCCCAACTACACTTCTGTAGTGTAACCCAGGCTCCTCCTACTAGTCTGTCAGCAAGAGGAGACATTTTGGTCTGAGTCCATCTCGATATCTCAGGCCCTAGGACTCTTCTAGAGGTGAAGTTGCCCCTGCACCAGTGCTATCGGAGACAGTTCAGGACAGCATCTGCCCAGACATGCTGACTAGTGGTCCCATTTTTGAAATACACTTCTGAAAACCTAGCGTGTTATTGGCCAAAAGAACATCTGTTTTGTGGACTACGTGGCCATACTGTGAACCATACTTTCCAATATGCCTGTTCCCATGGTTCCATTTAGGCACCTAACACCACACAATATCATGAAGCCCCTTCTGGATCTAATTTCTAATCAAACTCTGTTGGTGTGATGGGCACCTGGGTGATTTCCAGCCACTAGTTTTCCAAAATGCTTTTGAAACCAGAGCATTTTCACTCATAATACAGGCTTCACAATGGAACAAACTGGGCACATGGAATTAAGAAAGCTGAGTGCTTTCAGACATCACAATTCCAGACATCACACTTCCCCCCAATGCGGGTGCACTGATGGATTTTCTGATCACCATCCTACTCCTTTGCTATGCTTCCCAGCTTCCTTCTGACCTGGATTTATCCTGCTTGCCTGGGAACCAAAAGTTCCTTGCACATGCCTGATAATGTGATACAGAAAGAAGAAACCTTCTGGATATCGGACAGGCATGGGAAACTATGGCTCTTATACTCCTCAGCTATCCCATTTGAAATGATACCTAGAATCCTTTCTGTCAAGAGTCTTTGCAGAAGTTAGTACACATAGCACATTATGATCACCATTCACGTCAGACCCTAGAATTCCAGGTGTCCTAAGATCTATAACGTGGTCTGAAAGCTGGGCAACCATGTACCTTCTGACCATCTCTCTTCTTGTAAGATGTGAATTATGTAGTTGTTGGACTGCCTGGTCAACTCAATCTTTAGGTCCCTACGGGCTCTTCCAGAATGTGCTGTCCATGGTGCTGAAACCCAAGACACTTCTGGACTCCATTAGTATGGAAGCAGGTCATGAGGAGGACAGGGCTGGGGAGGGACTACTGCACACCATGTGCCCATCCACTTCTGCACCAGGGCCCCTCTGGCGATGAGACTTACCACCCATGACTGTGCCAGGGGCCTTACCCCAAACCCTTGCTGTGCAATATGGGCCTTGTGGGATGTTCCAGTTCCTAGACCCCTTTGGCAGCATTCTACAGTCTTATTGGAGTTATGGAAGCTCATCCACGCTGAAGCATGTCAGGGATAACTTTTAGCCCCAGTGGATGCTGTGGACCCAGAGATTTTGAATGTAAGTTTGCCCCCCTGCTCAAAATTCCTTTTGGTTCAGTCACAAGCCATTTCGGCCACCATCCCGACCTGCTTTACATGTGTCTCAGTTCCTGCCAATAACCAATTACCCCTCAGTACAATTTCAGAGCTCCTTCTGGCCCAAAGTCATCAAGAAAGTATATACCTTTCAGACCATCTCCCTAACTGTAGGCTGCATCTACCATTGTAGCTCAGTTGGACACGACTGAGTGACTAAGCACAGCATACCACACCTCGCAGCTCAGTTGGTAAAGACTCTGCCTGCAATGCAGGAGATCTGAGTTTGATCCCTGGGTCGGGAAGATAACTGCAGAAGGAAATGGCAACCCACTCCACTATTCTTGACTGGAGAATCACATGAAAAGAGGAGCCTGGCAGGCTACAGTCCATGAGGTCGCAAGAGTCGGACAAGACTAAGAGACTAAACCACCACCAGGACTTCCTGGAATTCTTCCAGACACACGTAGTCGAGGGAACTGGCACTCTGAACCACTTTTGGACACCTTCTACCCTGGCACTAGTGCCCTGCTTGGCCTTTAAAACACCATGCCGCTCCCATACTGGGTTCCAGGAGAGCTCTAATGGGAAATAGCTTGCTCTATTGCTGAAGAATATATGGCTTTATTGAAAACCACATATCGAGAACACTGTAGCAAGTGGGTCCTTTTTAACACCGCACTGGCTTCTGGGTAGTGCACTCAGAAAACCTTCCAACCACCAGACTTCCCATCAGGAAGCAATCCCGAATGCTTACTGGCTCCCAACCTGTATGTGTGCTAGCGAGTATTGATGTACTTTAGTGACCAGACGGTCCACTTGTGGTGGAAAGGAAAACACATGGTCATGGCACTAGCCACTGGCTGGGGAGGGGTGTGCCTCAACGAAACTGATGAAGTAATATCTCTCTGGGTGGTCCAGATGGTGCCCTTATTGGTATTCCGGCCAGCAACTGGACTCCTCCATAACATTCCATGGATTCTTCATACCCCTCAATGGACGCATGAAGTCATACTACCAGCACTTCAGCAGAGGGCAGCCTTTACACCTTAGGCCCAGCAAGCCATCGCTCCTTCTTACAACACAGAACCCTACTGTGCTACATTCCTGACACCTTAATGATGACTTGGTGGTGTACTTCTGGACACCATTCCCCTGACTTGATGTCTAGGTGAGCCTTTTGGTAATTAGACTGTCAGTGCACTGCATTCTTACAAAGTAAATTAATATACCTTGCTGTGGAATATGCAGCCTTACCAGAAACCGCCTGCAGGCCTTTTCGCCCCAGTACCCCTTGTGACAGCCATGCCACCTTCAAATGATTTTGTGAGGTACTTTCTACCCACAGCCCATATTGGAAGCACAAGCTATTGGTCCAATTTGGCCACCAGAATACTGCTGCAACTGGACCATATTAGATTGAGGTATAGATCTCTGACCAAGATACAGTGGGCCCTATAAGTAAAGGAATTTTGAGCCCCATCAGACACCGTATTTCTCCAGTACACGTTCAGTTAATTTGACCCTTGTACGCCACCATCCCTCATCTCGGTCTCCTGTGCCCAGCAGAATCACTGATCACCAACAGTACCATGGCTCAAAGGTTCCATGACTATTTCCGGCCTACTCCTGATTATGTGTGCAGGAAGCAAACCTTCTTAAGCCACCAACTTACCGCATCATATAGAAGCTATAACTCTTAAGGTCCTCAGCTACCTCTTTTGCTATGGCAATTTGAACCCTTTTAGTCACGGACTTCCTTGCTAGTTTCCCTGGGGAGGTTCCGATCACCAGCCTACTCAGCACCTAAGGTTCCTACAACCGTATAGCCCCGAGTCAAACTATTATTTAGTGGCATCTGTATCCTTGTGACCATCACCCTCCTGATAGAGCCAGGACTCAGAGCCCTTAATGCATCTCATGCATTTTGATCAGGAGGAACCTACAGGGTGTTCCTCCGCAATGACGCTACCCTGGCCACTGGCACTGAGAAAAGACTTCTGGAAACATTCTGCTCTGGTATTGGTGACCTGGGGGTCCTTCTGGGACCACAATATTTTGCGTAGGGGTCCAAGAGATCTTTATGTACATTAGCCTGCTCCTTTGCTTTGGAACGGAGATCTTTATCAGCAACCAGCCATTCAGACGCCTGCTGCGAGTGGGCCTTTCCGCATCACTGCACCTCCTTCTAACTGGTGTACCTAGAAAGCTTCCTGCTCGCAGACATCTTGGCAGGTAGGGTTCCAGGATACTCCTCAGCCCCAGTGTGAATTTATTCTGGGGAACCGAGGGTGCTTGGACAACAAGCCTGGACGTCTGCAGTGCAAACAGAGGATTTCTCCCTCAGGGCACTAATACTCACGAGGTGGAGCTGTGAGGCTTTCAGACCTTTAGTTAGCTAGCAGTCTTGAGAATTAATGAATGCCTTCGGCCACAGTGTGACGTCTCAGGGATGCCCGAGGAATTTTTCCTGCTGCTAAATCTCCCTCTCTCTAAGATTCCAGCAATCTTTCAGGTCCACAAAGCATAGCAAGGTGGGGAAACATGGGCTCCTGTTATTAAACCATCAACCTGATAATCCCTTTAAGTCTGTGTCCATCTAGATTTTCTCAGGCCCTTGGACTTTTATGGATGCTTTATGTTAGCACACTGGGGTCCCAGGGGCATTTCCAGACAACATCTGCCGTGGAACTCCTACCCTTGGGGGTCCTGATTTACCCAGATTCCTAGTGAATTAGTATCATGTGGGCTCCCCCCAAATCCTGTGATATGGAATGTATAGCCTAATTGAAAACCACACTTCCCATACCCTGGTGGTCTTCATCTGAATTAGTCACTGTACTCCACATCTCATCAGGGAAGTTTGTAAAAGATCTCACTGCTCAAAGTTCAAGGACATGTCTGCGACCAGGGGGATTTCTGGTGATTACTTTACTGGTGGCTTTTAAAACTAGATGTCTTTTGGTCATAGTAGCAAACTTCGGAATATGTACCGAGAGCTCTCACAGCTAAGGAATCTCAGCCCTTTCAGACACTGTACTTCCCAACAGCATGGATGAACCAATGAACTTTCAAGTCAATAACGTGTTTCCTACCTTAGGTTCTGGTGTTCCTTAGGTTCCAGAATGGTTTGGCTTCCCTGTAGCCCTAGTCATTAGGTCACAACACTGACATTGTGATGCAGAGATTAGGGCTCTTGCAGCCACTACCCAGGCCTTTGACTGTGTGGGTCACAACAGACTGGAAAATTCTTAAAGAGATGGGACTACCAGACCACTTGACCTGCCTCCTGAGAAATCTGTATGCAGGTCAAGAAGCAACAGTTAGAACTGGACATGGAACAACAGACTGGTTCCAAATCAAGAAAGGAATATGTCAAGGCTGTATATTGTCACCTGGCCTATTTAACTTATATGCAAAGTACATCATGAGAAATGCTGGGCTGGATGAAGCACAAACTGGAATCAAGATTGCCAGGAGGAATATCTATAAGCTCAGATGTGCAGATGACACCACCCTTATGGCAGAAAGTGAAGAAGAACTAAAGAGCCTCTTGATGAAAGTGAAAGAGGAGAGTGAAGAAGTTGGCTTAAAGCTCAACATTCAGAAAACTAAGATCATGCATCTGGTCCCATCACTTAATGGCAAATATATGGGGAAACAGTGGCTGATTTTGTTTTTCTGGGCTCCAAAATCACTGCAGATGGTGATTGCAGCCATGAAATTAAAAGACGCTTACTCCTTGGAAGGCAAGTTATGACCAACCTAGACAGCATATTAAAAAGCAGACATTACTTTGTCAACAAAGGTCCATCTAGTCAAGGCTATGGTTTTTCCACTGGTCATGTATGGATGTGAGAGTTGGACTATAAAGAAAGCTGAGCGCCAAAGAATTGATGCTTTTGAATTGTGGTGTTGGAGAAGACTCTTGAGAGTCCCTTGGACTGCAAGGAGATCCAACCAGTCCATCCTAAAGGAGATCAGTCCTAAGTGTTCATCGGTAGGACTGATGTTGAAGCTGAAACTCCAATACTTTGGCCATCTGATGAGAAGAGATGACTCATTGGAAAAGACCCTGATGCTGGGAGGGATTGAGGGCAGGAGGAGAAGGGGACAACAGAGGATGAGGTGGTTGGATGGCATCACCGACTCAATGGACATGGGTTTGGGTGGATTCTGGGAGCTGGTGATGGACAGGGAGGCCTGGTGTGCTGCAGTTCATGGGGTTGCAAGGAGTCAGACATGACTGAGCGACTGACTGAACTGAACTGATGCTGGGAAAGATTCAAGGCAGGAGGATAAGGAGTGAGGATGAGGATGAGACAGAGGATGAGATGGTTGGATAGCATCACCAACTCAATGAACATGAGTTTGAGTATGTTCCGGGAGTTGGTGATGGACAGGGAATCCTAGTGTGCTGCAGTCCATGGTGTTGCAAAGAGTTGGACATGACTGAGCAACTGAACTGAACGTAACTGAGCCAGGCCTGGCCTTGGGGATGGCCCTCAGCTATTCCACTTGAAACAGAACCTAGAACCCTTTCAAACATGGAATTCTGCACCTACTGTGTCCCTGCGCACCTTCCTGGCAACCTCTGGTCCCTGCCTCTAGAGTTTCACATGTTCCTATGGCCCTAGCCCATCCATCAGCTGGAGGATCAGATACACTTCACATCATCACCTTCTTTGTGGCTGTGAAACTCACAGCCTGAATTCTAGGTACCTAAGGCACTTCTGCCCACCTTTGGTCCAGGGCACTCTTGCTCAGGGAGCACTTCCAGACATTCTGCCCTGGGGCTTGTGTCATGTGGGTTCTTTCTGAAGTCAAAGTACTTGAGCACTCTCAAGTACTTGAACACACACAAGCACTCTCCTGCCCCAAACTGTAGCACACACTGCCCTAAGGCTAACCATCCACCCAGAGATCTGATGCAAGGGACTTCTTTTCCCACTGTATCTTCATCTGGAAGTGCCTGGGGAATTTCCAGTCATCAGAGCTTTTATGAGCTGGGTTTCCAGGTTTCCTGCTGGCCCCCACTTTGTGCATGTTCATGAGAACCCAGGGCTATTGGCCACTTGCCTGACCACCTTAGGTTGAGAGATTTTGGGGTCACAGCACTAGCATTCCAGAGGAACTGAGAGCTAGCTAGCCTGGGAAACTTGTGTTCTCTCAGGCACTACTTGTCCCTCATGTTGGCACCTCAGAGAACATCCTGCCAACAACCAGATTGCTTAGGAAGGTTCTGATGCTTCTCAAGGCTCCTACACTCTTCTCATAACTTGGATACACGAGCTTCTCCAACGAGGCTTAGAAGAGAACAAGGCTTTTCACTGTTGGGTTTATCACCCTCTCCTGCCTGGGACATTTCCATGCCCCTCGCTGTTACCACAGGCATAATTCCTAGAAGACATCTGCTACACAGAGGGCCCTTAAGTGGGATACTACCTGCATCCAGGGCTCCCACTGGCCCTAGTCAGAGCCATACTTGTAATATATAGCCCTAGTGGAAACAATACTAGTAAAATGCTGCTACTCCACACCCATTTTGGCACCCATAGTCTGTCACATGAGTGTCAGGAGGGCCTTCCTTGCCATGGAGTTTTGGAATAGTTCCCATCTATGATGCACCAGTGTGCTTGGGGCCTGGGGCTTTGCAGCCATCAGTTTAGTTGTCTAGTGTTGAAATATGAGCACTTTCAATCACAATGCACGACACACACTGAGGTAGATTGGGTAATTTCAGTTAAGTTGTTGGAAGCATTTCAGCCATGTTTCGCTTCCACTCTACCCAGCCCCATATGGGAGCCCTAATGAAACTTACAACCACAGACATGGCTCCTTGCTAGGGTTCTCGGGGTCTTTCTTGCAAGCAGTCTTCTAGCGTGCCTAGGAACTAAAGGTTCTTTGGCCACCCCCCCCTTCCCATGTGATGTATAAACAGAAACTCCTACAGCCACTGGTCAGACATAGCTCTCAGGACATTTGGCAGTCCCAGTGCTCAGCTACACCATTTGCACACGCCCTTCCCACAGGCACGCTCCCAGTAGGCTGTGGCACCCAGAACCCATTGGGCATGGTTTTCCATCCTGACATCCAGGAACAAGGAGGTTTCTGGACACCTGCACTTCGAGCACTTCTGGTGACCCTGCCCTGGTACTGTGTTTTCGGGATATTCTCAGAGGCCAGGCTGTCTGTGCATTGGGTTCTACAAGGACCACAGGCTGCCTAGTGCTGTGGAACATGGAACCCTGTAAGGAGCCACTTATCTAGAGCCCTGGTATAAGATGGCTCCTTTTATCTCCTGCCTTCATCTGCATGGTGCCCCAGGGAGCCTGCCAGCCGCCAAACTTGCTGCCAGCCTGGCTTCCAGTTTTCCTGCCAGCTCCCAGCCTGTGTGCAGCCTGGAGAACTGGGAACTGTGTTGCACTCTTGAGCAAGCAACCTGCTCGTAGGCAGCGGAAGGAGACCACTTCCACCCATAAAACTAACATCCTGCAGGGCAACTTTGGGACTGGTGTTTGAACCAGAGCACCTCTGTTCATAGTACAGGCCTCACTATGAGATATCATAGGCACTTCCAGCCCAGGAATCATAAATCCTCTAGGCCACCATTTTTCTCCACTTGGGGACCCTGAAGAATCTTCCTGCCACCAACATGTCCATTCACTAAGGTTTGGGGGATCTTTCAGGCTCCCAATCACACCTGTGTGGTAGAAACCAGCCTCCTCCTATTAGTCTGTCAGCAGGAGGTGACATTTTGGTTTGAGTCCATCTTGATTTCTCAGGCCCTGGAACTCTTCTACATGTGAGCTGGGCCCTGCACCAGTACCATGGGAGGCAGTTTCGGACACTATCCACCCAGGCATGATGCCTTGGGGGCCCATTTGCAACCATATATCAGAAAAGCAGTTTTCCTGTTGGCCAAGACTAAATCTGTGCTGTGGAATACCTGGCCCTACTGTGAACCATACTTTCCAGAGTGCCTGTGCTCATGGTCCCATGAACAACCTTACACCATGCACGTTAATATCATGCAGGCCCTTCTGGCCCTAAATCTGATCAAAGTCTGGTGGTGTGCTGGGCACCTGGGCGATTTCCAGCTGCTAGTTTTCCAAAAGGCTATTTAAACCAGGGCCTTTTCACTCACAATATAGGCCTTACAATGGAATACCCTGGGATCTTGAAGTTAAGAAACCTGAGTCCTTTCAGCCATCACACTTCTCCCCATGGGTGAACTGATGGATTTTTTTGATCAGCCATCATACTCCTTTGCTATGTTTCCCAGGTTCCTCCTGACCTGGATTTATCCTATTTGCCTGGTAACCAAAAGCTCTTTGTCTAAGTCTGATAATGTGATATAGGTACTATAAAGCTTCTAGATATGGGACAGACATGGGAAATTATGGTCTTTATAATAGCCCTCAGCTATCCCATTTGAAATGTCACCTAGATCCTTTCTGTCAGGAGTCTTTGAAAAAGTTAGACCCTAGACTCCAGAATTCCAGGTGTCCTAAGATCTACTAGTTGGCCCGGAAGCTGAGCTACCATGTAACCTGACCATTGCTCTTGTGTAGGATGTGGAACCTACAGCCCTTGGACGTCCTGTCCATCTTGATCCTTGGATCTTTAATGGCTCGTCCAGAATGTGCTGTCTGGAATGCTGAACCCAAGAACACTTACAGACTCAAAGTGGATACCAGGTCATGAGGGGCATGGGAGTGGGGAGGGACTTTTGAACACCATGCGCCTGGCCACTTCTGCACTGGGGGCCCCTTTAGCAATGAGACGTACCACCAATGGTTGTGCCAGGGTCTTTACCCAAAATCCTTACTGCGCAATATGGCCCTCATGGTAACTAAACTGCCAACTCCCTGGACCCCTTTTGGCAGCATTCTACCTTCGTTTGGAGTCATGAAGGCCCTTTCACCCCGAAGTGTTTCAGGGAGATCTTTCTGCCGACAGCTCATGCTGTTGACTCAGATATACTGACTGTAGGTCAGCTCCACTGCTCAGAATTCCCTTTGGTTCAGTCACTTGAGCCATTTCAGCCACCATCTCTACCCACTCCTCCCCATCCAAGTACCTGCCAATAACCAATTTACCCCCTCACTACAATTCCAGCGCTCCTTCTGGCCCAAAGTCATAACTCTTGAGGTCATCTCCCTTCTCGTAGGCTGCAGAACCGAGGGATTTTGTGCATCTAGGACTCCGAGAGTTCTTCCAGACACATGTATTCCAGGGCACTGGCACTCTGAACCACTTGTGGACACCTTCTACCCTGGCACTGTTGCCCTGCTCATCCTTTAAAAGACCCTGTTGCCCCTGTACTGGGATTCAGGAGAACACTTATGGGAAACAGCCTGCTATATTGCTGAGGAATATGTAGTTTTATTGACACTTATTGAGAGCATGATTGCAAGAGACTCCTTTTAATCCCGAACTGGCTTCTGGGCATTGCTCCTGGAAATCTTCCATGCCACTAGACTTCCTGTCAGTAAGCAAACGGGGAAATCCCACCGGCCCCCAATCTGTATGTGTGTTAGTGAGGATGAAGGTTCTTTAGTGACAAGAAGGTTCGCTTATAGTAGAAAATAAAGCACATGGTCATTCACTAGCCACTGGCTGGGGAGGGGTTAGCCTCAACCACTCTAAGCAAACTGATGAAGCGAGACCCCTCTGTGCCACAGACCAGCAGTGCAGATGGCGCCCACCACTGACATTCTGACCAGCAACCTGCCTCCTCTATAGGGTTCCAATGATTTTTCATACCACTCAATGGAAGCATGAGCTCCTCATACCAGCAATTAGCAGGGATCAGCCTTTATGCCTTGGACCTTGCAAGCCATCGCTCCTTATTACAGTGCACTACTGTACTTTTTAGATGCTTGATACCACAATGATGCCTTGGTGTGGGTACTTCCGGACACCATTCCCCCTGACTTTATTGTCTGGGTGACCCTTTTGTCAACTAGACTGTCAGTGCACTGGGTTGCTACAAACTGCATTAAGAATCCTTGCTGTGAAAGATAGGGCTTTACTAGAAATTATCCTAACAGCTTGTTGGTACCTGGGGGCCCTTTGGCCCCAGTATTCCCATCCTTTTAGCCTTGTGAGGGCCATTCCAGCTTCAAATATTTTCGAGAGGTATTTCCTGTCCACAGCCTATATGGGAAGCAAAGGTTGTCCAATCTGATCACCCGCCTACCTCTGAAACTGAAACATATTAGGTTCAGGTATAGAGCTCTGACCAAGATAGAACGTGTCTATAAGCAAAGGAATTTTGAGCCCAATCAGACATCGTACTTCTCCAGGTACCCCTAGACCGAGAATTGTGAGCCTTGTAGGCCACCTTCTTTGACCTCGAGCTCCAGTACCCTGCATAATCACTGACCACCAACAGTACGCTTGCTCTACATTTCCAGGTTCCTGCCAATCATGTGCCTAGGAACCATATGTTCTTAAACTACCAATCTGCCCTGTCATGCAGAAGCTAGACTCTTCAGGTCAGGAGTTAGGCTTGTGTATGGTGAGCCAATTGCTCCTGCAGTCCTAATCTAGCTCATGTGCCATGGAACTTTGAACCCTTTCAGTCACGAGCTTGCTCGCTAGTGTCCCTGCAGAGGTTCCCATCACCAGCCCACCCAGTACCTAAGTTCCTACTGTCCTTATGGCCCCAAGTCTCACTGTTATTTAGCAGCACTCTGTACTCTTGTGACCATCACCCTCTTGATAGTGCTAGGGCTCAGAGCCCTTAGTGCATCTCATGCATTTTGATCGGGAGGAATCTACAGGGTGTTCCTCCGCAATAACTCTGCCCTGCCCAGGGGCGCTCAGAAAGGACTTAACACATTCTGCTCTGTTCCTAGTGACCTGTGGGTCCTTTCTGAGACCACAATATTTTGCACAGGGTTTCAGGAGAGCCTTAATGCACCATTGCCCATACCTTTGTTTTCGAACGGAGATCTGATCAGCAACCAGCCGTTTAGACCCATGCAGGGAGGGGCCCTTCTGAATCACTGCACCTCCGAGTAACTGGTGTACCTGGCGATTTTTATGTGCAGACTTCTTGGCAGCTACGATTCCAGGATACCTCTGGAGCCCAGTGAGAATTTATTCCGGGGAATCGACGGTGCTTGGATAACCAGCCTGCCCCACTGCAGTGAAAACAGAGTATGTCTCCTTCAGGGCAATAATACTCACCAAGTGGAAGTGTGAACTTTATCAGCCTTCAATTAGCTCGCTTTCTTGAGATTAAATGAGTGCATGCCACCACCGTTGGCTGTCTAGCTGATCCCCCATGAGTTTTTCCTGCCACTCAATTTCCCTCTTTGCAACATTCCAGCAGGTGAAGATAGCGCTAAAGAACCCGCTTGCTAATGCAGGATACCTAAGAGACATGGGTTCGATACCTGGGTCGGCAAGATCCCTTGGGAAGGAAATGGCAACCCACTCCAGTATCCTTGCCTGGAAAATTCCAGGGACTGAGGATTCTGACAGGCTACAGTCCATAGGGTCTCAAAGAGTTGGGCAGGACTGAAGCAACTTAGCACAGATGCAAGATTCCAGCAATCTTTCAGAGCATACTCAGGTGGGGAAACATGGGCTCCTCTTATTAAGCTATCAAACTGATGATCCCTTTAGGGCTGCATCCATCTAGATTTTCTCAGGCCCTAGGAATTTTCTGGATTCTTGCCTGATAGCACACTGAAGTCCCAGAGGGCCTTTCCAGACACCATCTGCCATGGAGGTGCTGCCCTTGCGGACCTGATTTATCCAGATTCCCAGTGAACTAGCATGGGGTGGGCTGTACCCAAATCCTGTGCTATGGCATATATAGCCGAATTGAAAACCACCCTTCCCGTACCCTGGTGGTCTCAGCCACAATTAGGCACCATACTCCACATCCCATCAGGGAAGTGTCCAGGAGATACTGCTCAAAGTTCAAAGGTATGCTCTGGACCAGGGGAGCTGGTGATTATGTTACTGGTGGCTATGAAAATTAGAGGTATTTTGGTCACAGCACTCAACTTGGGCATAGCTGAGCTCTCACAGCTAAGAAATCTCAGCCCTTTCAGACACTGAACTTACCAATATTATGGGTGAAACAATGAACTTTCAAGTCAAAAACATATTTCCTCCATTAGGGTCTGGTGTTCCTTAGGGTCCAGAATTGTTTGGCTTCCATATAGACCCAAAATGATTAGCCCACTAGCCTGACATTGTTATTCAGAGATCAGGGCCTTTGCAGCCACTAGCCTGACCTGGCCTTGGGAACAGTCCTCAGCTATCCCATTTAAAACAACCTAGAACTGTTTCAAACATGGAATTCAGCACCCATTATGCCACTGGACACCTTCCTATCGCCATCTGTTCCCTGCATCTAGAGTCCCAGATGTCCTCATGGCCCTAGACCATCCATCAGCTGGAGGATCAGATACACTTCACATCATCACCTTCTTAGTGGCCATGAAACTCACAGCCTGAATTCTAGGTCCCTAAGGCTCTTATGCCCACCTTGGGTCTAGGGCCCTCTCACCAAGGGAGCAATTCTGGACAGTCTGCCCTGGTGCTTGTGCCTTGTTGGTTCTTTCTGAAGCCAAACTACTTGAGCACTGAACTCCAGGAGAACACACAAGTACTCTCTTGCCCCAAATTGTGGCACACACCGCCCTAAGGCTAACCATTCACCTACAGATCTGGTGCAAAGGACCTCTTTCCCTACTGCATCTTGATCTGGAAGTGCCTGGGTAATTTCCGGTCATCAGACTTTTTTCTAGCTAGGGTTCCAGGTTTCCTGCTGGCCCCCACTTTCTGCATGTTCATGAGAACCCAGGTTACTTGGCAACCTTTCTGCTCCCCTTAGGTGGAGAAACTTTGGGGTCACAGCACTATCATTCCAGTGGAACCCGAGAGCTTGCTAACTGGGGAATCTGAAGTTCTCTCTATTCCTAGCTGTCCCTTGTGCTGGTGCCCAGGAGAACCTTCCTGCCACCAACCTCATGGCTTAGCAAGTTTCTGATAAGACATTAGGCTCTGACACTATTCTCACATGATGGAAACCCAGGCTCCTCCAATGGGGTTAAGGGCAGAACAAGGCTTTTCACTTTTGGGGTATGTCACCCTCTCATGCTTGCACCTTTTCCTGGCCCCTTGCTGATACCACAGGCAATTACTCCTAGAAGACATCTGCTGCACAGCAGGCCCTTTAAGTGAGACACTACAGGCATCCAGGGCTCCCACTGGCCCTGGACAGAGCCTGTGCTATGGATTATAAAGCCTTAGTGGGAACCATACTTGTAAAATGCTGTTACTTAACATCCATTTTGGAACCCACACTCTGTCACATAAGTGTCAGAAGGGCCTTCCTCACCATGGAATTTTGGGGTAGGGCCCATCTAAGATGCACCAGTGTGCTTGGGGCCTGGTGGTTTCCAGCCATCAGTTTAGCTGTCTAGTGTTGAAATGGCAGCAATTTCAGTCACAGTATGTGACACATGCTGAGGCAAAATGGGTAATATCCATCATGGTGTTAGAACCATTTCAGCCACCTTTCCCCTTCCCATCTACCCAGTCCCACATGGGAGCCCTAATGAAACTTCCAACCACAGATGTGGCTCCTTGCTAGGGTTCTTGGGTTCTCTCTTGTGTGGGGTCTTCTAAGCATGCCTGGGAACTGATGGTACTTTGGCACCAGACTTCCTGCATGATGCAGAAAGAAGGATTCATCCAGCCACTAGTCAGGCCTAGCTCAGCTACACCATTTGCATATTACCATTCCATAATCACCCTCCACTTGGCTGTGGCAACCAAAGCCCATTGGACATGGTTTTCCATCCAAACAGCCAGGAATAAGGAGGTTTCTGGACACTTTCACTTGGAGCACTTCTGGTAACCCTGCCCTGGTGCTGTTTCTGGGGATACTCGCAGAAAGACCAGGCTGTCTGTGCACTGGTTTCTACAAGGACCACGGGCTGCCAGGTGCTGTGGAACACAGAAGCCTGTAAGTAACCACTTATCTAGAGCCTTGGTACAAGATGGCTCCTTTGTCATCCTGTCTTCATCTGTGTGGTGTCCCAGAGAGCCTTCCAGCTGCCAGACTTACAACCCGCCTGGGTTCCAGTTTTCCTGCCATCTCCCAGCCTGTGTGGAGCTGAGAACTTGTAACTGTGTTGCACTCTTGAGCAACCAGCCTGCTCGTGGGTGGCGGAGAGAGCACTTCCCCTCACAGCAATAACATTCCGCAGGGCAACTGTGGGACTGGTATTTGAACTAGGGCACCTCTGTTCACAGTACAGGCCTCACTGTAAGATGTCATTGGTGCGTTAAGCCCAGGAATCATGAATCCTCTGGCACTCTATTTCTCACCCCTTGGGGGTGACAACAACATGTCCATTCACTAAAGTTTTGGGGACTTTTCAGGCTCCCAATCACACTTGTGTGGTAGAATCCAGGCTCCTCTTATTAGTCTGTCAGCAGGAGGAGTCATTTTGGTGTGAGCCCACCTTGATTTCTCATGCCCTGGGACTCTTCTGGATATGAGTGTGCCCCCTGAACTAGTGCCATGGGAGGCAATTCAGGACACCATCTCCCCAGTCACACTGCCCTGGAAGCCCCTTTGGCAACTATACTTCTGAAAACCTAGGGTCTCATTGGCCAAAAGCATATCTGTGCTGTGGAATACTTGGCCCTACTGTGAACCATACTTTCCAGTAGGCTGTGCCCGCAGTCCCATTTAGATACCTTACCCCACGCATGTTGATAACATGCAGCCTCTTCTGGCTCTAAGTTTCTAATCAAAGTCTGGTGATGTGCTGGGCACCTGGGCAATTTCCAGCCACAGTTCTCCAAATGGCTGTTGAAACTAGAGCATTTTCAGTTATAACACAGGCCTCACACTGGAATAAACTGAGCACTGGCAGTTAAAAACCCTGAGCCCCTTCAGCCACCACACTTCTCCCCTATGTGGGTGCACTAATGAATTTTCCAATAAGCAACCTAAACCCTTTGCTATGCCTCCCAGGTTCTTTCTGGCCTGCAATTAGCCTGCTTTCCTGGAAACCAAACATTCTTTGTCCCAAACCTGATAGTGTGATACAGATACAAGAATCTTTCTGATTACTGGACAGGCATGGGAAACTATGGTCCTTATAGTCCTCAGCTATCTCATTTGAAATCCTAGCAAGAATCCTTTCTATCAAGAACTTTTGTAGAAGTTAGTATACATAGCGCATTGGATCACCGTCCACCTTGCGTGTGTTACTCGCTCAGTCGTGTCTGACTCTGCGACCCCATGGATTATAGCCTGTCAGACTCTCTGTTCATGGAATTCTTCAGGCCAGAATACTAGAGTGGGTAGCCATTTCCTTCATCATGGGATCTTTCCGACCTAGGGACTGAACCTGGGTCTCCTGCACTGTAGGCAGATTCTTAGCCATCAATGAAGCCTACCGTCCATCTTAGACCAAAAATTTCACCTGTCCTAAGATCTACTAGTTAACCTGCAAGCTGTGCAACCATGGACTCTTCTTACCATCACTCTTCTTCTAGGATGCAGAATCTATAGATCTTGGACATCCTGTCCATTTTCATCTCTATTATGTTCCTAAGGGCGTGGCCAGGAAGTGCTGTCCAGGGTGCTGAACTTCCAGCCACTGGTCAGGCCTAGCTCTAGGGACATTTGGTGGTTCCAGCGCTCAGCTACACCATTTGCACATGCCCTTCCATAATCACCCTCCCAGTAGGCTGTGCCACCCAGAGTCCATCGGGCATGGTTTTCCATCCAGACATCCAGGAATAAGGAGGTTTCTGGACACTTGCACTTGAAGCACTTCTGGTGACCCTGCCCTGGTGCTGCATTCTAGGGATACTCTCAGACAGGCCTGGCTGTCTGTGCACTGGGATCTACAAGGACCACAAGCTGCCTGTTGCTGTGGAACACAGGACCCTGTAAGTAACCACTTATGTAGAGCCCTGGTACAAGATAGCCCCTTTCACACCATCCCTTCATCTGCCTGGTACCCCCAGGAGCCATCTGGCCACCAGACTTGCTGCCATCTAGAGTACTCTCGGAGAAGGCAATGGCACCCCACCCCAGTAACTCTTGCCTGGAAAATCCCATGGATGGAGGAGCCTGGTAGGCTGCAGTCCACGGGATAGTGAAGAGTTGGACACGACTGAGCGACTTCACGTTCACTTTTCACTTTCATGCATTGGAGAAGGAAATGGCAACCCACTCCAGTGTTCTTGCCTGGAGAATCCCAGGGACAGGGGAGCCTGGTGGGCTGCTGTCTATGGGGTTGCACAGAGTCGGACACGACTGAAGCGACTTAGCAGTAGCAGCAGTAGAGTACTCTTGCCTGGAAAATCCCATGGACAGAGGAGCCTGGTAGGCTGCAGTCCATGAGGTCGCTAAGAGTCGGACACGACTGAGCGACTTCACTTTCACTTTTCACTTTCATGCATTGGAGAAGGAAGTGGCAACCCACTCCAGTGTTCTTGCCTGGAGAATCCCAGGGATGGGGGAGCTTGGTGGGCTGCCGTTCATGGGGTCACACAGAGTCAGACACGACTAAAGTGACTTAGCAGTAGCAGAGTTCCAGGATACCCAACAACTTCCACATTTGTGAAACCTGGGGAACTGAGAAATGTGTTGCTCTCTTGGCTGATCAGCCTGTTCACAGGCGGTGGAATGAGAGCACTTCCCCACAAAACAACTGCCCCCCAGGGCAACTGTCCGCCTGGTGGTTGAACCAGAGCACTTCTGTTCACAGTACAGGCCTCACTGAGATATGGGCGCTTCCAGCCCAGGAGTCATGAAACCTCTAGGCCACCGCTTGTCCCCCCTTAGGGACACCCAAGAATCTTCCTGCTGTGAACAAGTCCATTCGCTAAGGTTCTTGGGATCTTTCAGGCTCCCAATCACACTTGTGTGATGGAACTCAGGCTCCTCCTATTAGTCTGTCAGCAGGAGTAGACATTTTGGTCTGAGTCCATCTTGATTTCTCATACCCTGAGATCTTCTGGATGTGAGCCTGCCCCTGCACTGGTGCCAAGGGAGGCAGTTCAGGACAGCACCTGCCTGGACATGGTTCCCTGAGGCTTCTTTTCCAACTATACTTCTGAAAACCTAGGGTCTCATTGACCAAGATGAAATTTGTGCTGTGGAATATGCGGCCCTACTGTGAACCATACTGTGCAGCATGCCTGTGTCCATGGTCCCACTCAGGCACCTTACACCACGCGTGTTCATAACACGAAGGCCCTTCTGGCTCTAAATTTCTAATGAAAATCTGGTGGTGTGCTCAGCTTCTGGGTGATTTCCAGCCATCAGTTTTCCAAAAGGCTGTTGAAACCACAGCATTTTCAGTTATAATACAGGCCTCACACTGGAATAAACTTGGCACTTGCATTCAAAAACCCTGAGCCCCTTCAGCCACCACACATACCTCCGCCCCCATGTGGGTGCACTGATGAATTTTCTGATTACCAACGTACCCCTTTGCTATGCCTCCCAGGTTCCTTCTGGTCTGGAGATATCCTGCTTTCCTGGGAACCAACATTTCTTTGCCCCAAGCCTGATAGCATGATACAAACAAACAAAAATCTTTCTGGTTGCAGGGAGGCATGGGAAACTATGGCTCTTATAGTCCTCAGCTATCCGACTTGAATTGCAACCTAGAATCCTTTTGGCAGGTGTCTTAGCAGAAGTTAGTATACACAGCACATTGGCATCACCATTCACTCTAGAACCCAGAATTCCAAGTGTCCTAAGATCTACTAGTTGGCCTGCATGTGGGGGGACCGTGTATCCTTCTGATCATCACTCTTCTCGTGGAATGTAGAATCTATAGCCTTTGGACAATGTGTCCATCTGGATCTCTAGGTCCCTAAGGGCTCATCCAGAATGTGCTGTTCAGGGTGCTGGAATCCCAGAAGCTCTTCCAAACTCTGTTAGCCTAGAAAGGGAAAAGTGAAAGTGTCAGTTGCTCAGTCATGTCCAACTCTTTGCGACACCATAGACTGTAGCCCCCCAGGCTCCTTTGTCCATGGGGTTTTGCAGGCAAGAATACTGGAGTGGGTTGCCATTTCCTTCTCCAGGGGATCATTCTGACCCAGATTTCAAACCCAGGTCTGCTGCATTGAAGGCAGATTCTTTACTTTCTGAGCTCCCAGGGAAGCCTCCATTAGCCTGATGCCAGGTCATTTTTGAGATTTGACTCTCTGCGCACTGGGTTCTAGGAGAGCTCATATGGACACTAGTCTTGTGTGGTGGTCTACTCTGGTGCAAGAGGGTTCTTTTCACCACTGCATCTCCATCTGTGCTGTACCATAGGCAACCTTTTGCTCACTCTTACTTTCTAACATCTAGAGTTCGGGTTTCCTATTAGACTCCAGCCTGTGTATGCTTTGGGGATTACAGGATTCTTTTGCTACGTGCCTGTTACCTGTGACTGCAATGAGAGCATTTAGTTTATGGCACTTGCTTCCCAAACAAGAGTGGAGAGCCCTTCAGGCCTCCAATCAGCTCACAAGCTGGACAATCATGAGCCTTATAGGCCATGTGAGTGGTTTGCTTTAAGTGCTCACAGTTTACAAACTATGTTTTGGTATGTGCACAGTAACTTTTACTAATTACCACTTTGTTGATTCTTTCCTTTTCTGATTTTTTTCCACACAATGAACCCAGAAGACTATAGGCTAAAAAGACTCTTCTAATGGGCACCAGTCTGACCACATCCTGGAAGCCAGAGGAACCTTTCAACCACCCTACAGCCCTCCAGATACTGCATGAAAGACCCGGGCCAGCACCATCCTGTCCACAAATGGTATCCCAAGGGCCTTGGAAGCTTAGGCTACACACTGGCAAGGGAACTTAGGGCCTTAGCGGTAAGCATCCCACTCGCATTTTACTTCCTCTGGAGCCCTTTCCAAAGAAACCCAAGTGTGGTAAAATCCACACTCCTACTCAGCCATCAGCAAGCTAGCACTCCCTGCCTCAGTCCATGTCCCCCTTTCAGACCCCAGAACTCTACTGGAAACATACCTGCCACCTTGCTGAGCCCAGGAGCACCTCTGGACTCTCTCCGCCTGGCAATGTTGTCCTAGATGTCCCTTCTGAGACCATACTGCACACAAACTGTGGTCCAGGGTCAGCAGACAGTAGCCACTGCTGCGGAACACATGGCTCCGCCTTGCTGGGTGGTAGGGCTTTCAGCGCCTATTAATTACACCGTGCCTGTGCAGCTGGAAACCGTCTGACCTCCAAACCCTTCCTACCAGCTAGGGGCGGGGATGCCTTCCACCCCAGACTGTGTGAAAGCTGAGGTATCGAGGGTTCTTAGGCACTCAGGCTGCCCATCCGCTATGGAAAGGACAGCACTTTCAGTCACAACCATGGCATCCCGCAGAGGTAGCAGCAGTCCTTCCACCTCAGTCGGCTCACAAGTTCCGATAACACAAACTTTCTCGGGCCACTACCTCTCCCTCAGGCAGGTGCCCCGAACCTTCCTGCCAGAAACCTGCTGGCTCATCAGGGTTCCACAGACCCATCAGGCCACCAAGTGGTCCTTATCAAGGCAGTGCATGCCTGCTAAGTCACTCAGTCCCATCCGTCTCTTTGCGACCTCTTGGACTGCAGCCTGCCAAGCTCCTCTGCCCATGCAATTCTCCAGGCAAGAATAGTGAAGTGGGTTCCCATGCCCTCCTCCATGGGATCTTCCCCAACCTGGGATGGACCCATGTCTCTTATGTCTCTTATGTCTCCTTCATTGGCAGGTGAGTTCTTTGCCACTACTGTCACCTGAAACTTGGGCAATTCGTACTAAGCCGTCAACAGGCCTTTAGGTCTCCAGGCATCTTACTCAAATGGTGCATTCTTACCGCTTCAAAGGGGTCATGGGAGATGGGCACAGAGTTGTCTATGATGTCTGGACTCCATGTGCCTGCATACTTCTCCACTGGGGATCCTTTTGTTTAAGGGATTTACCATGCAAGGGTGGGCCGGGGCCCTGCCCAAAACCCTTACTGTGCACTATGGCCCCTGTGGGAACTCAACTTCCAGCTCCCTGGACCCCTCTGAAAAGCATTTTACCCTCCTCCTATTGGTGTCATGAAGACCCTTTCAGCCCTTCATGTTTCAGGGAGGTCTTTCCACCCACAGTGGATACTGCAGACCCAGAGATGTGGACTCTAAGTTTCCCCCACTGCTCAGAATTCCTTCTGGTTCAGTCACTTGAGGTATTTCGGCCACTGTTCCTAGCCTCTCTGCCCCATCCAAGCACGTGCCAACCACTAATCTAACCACTCACTACAATGCCAGAACTCCTTCTGGCCAAAACCCCTCAATAAAATATATAATACACGTGAAACCATTCCTTTCATAGGCTCTAAAACCAGTGCCACGATGTTGTCCATCCAGGACTCCTGGAGTTCTTCCAGAGACATGTGGTCCAGGGCACTGTTACTCTGAACCACTTGCAGACACATTCTGCCCTGGCACAGGGGCCCTGCAGATGATTTACCAGACCGTGCTGCCACACTGGGAAACAACCTTTTTCTACTGCTGAGGGATATGTGCCTTATATTGACAACCAGAACACTGCCATAAGAAGCTCCTTATTGACCCCACACAGGCTTCCATGCAGTGCTCCCAGGAAACCTTCCGGCCACCAGATTTCCTGTAGCAAGCAATCCGGGATTCCCACTGCCCCTAGTCTGTATGTGCCCTGATGAGTCTTAGGTTATTTAGTGACCAGAGGGTCTGCCTATGGTGGAAAAGAGAGCGCTTGGTCATGACACTAGCCACTGGCTGGGGAAGTGGAGGTCTCAACCACTCAAAGTAAACTGATGAAGTGAGATAACTCTGGGCCACCGTCCAGCGGTGCAGATGGTGCCCCACACTGACATTCCAGGCAGCAACCTGCCACTTCCATATCACCATAGGGTTCCGTGGCATCTTCAGATCCCTCAGTGGAACGATGGGTTCCTACCAGCAGATCAGCAGGGGTGGCCTTCATGCCTGCTGGCCCAGCAAGCCATCGCTCCTTCTCACAGCACATTACCCTACTGTGGACATGCATGACACCTCAAGGATTAATTGCTGGGGTACTTCCGGACACCATCCCCCCGAAACGTTGTCCAGGTGACCCTTTTGGCAACTAGACTCTCAGCGCACTGGGGTCCTACAAACTGAATTAAGATTCCTTACTGTGGAATATAAGGCCTTACCTGAAACCAAGTAACAGCCTGTTGGTACCCTGTGTATCCTTTGGCCCCAATGCCCCCATCCTGTTACCCTCATGAGTGCCATTCCCGCCTTAAATGTTTTCATGAGGTCTTTCCTGCTCACAGCCCATATGGGAATCATGGGTTGTGGATCCAGTTTGGTCATGTGACTACTGTTAGAAATGGAACACGTTAGACTGAGATATACATCTCTGACCAAGATACACTGTGCACTTCTTGCTAAGCAATTTTGAGCTCTTTTGGTTTCCATCCTTCACCAGGGCCCTTACACCTAAGTATTTTGAGGCTTGTAGGCCGTCTTCCTTCACATTACGTTCCAGTGCCCAGCAGAATCACCAAACACTGACAGTACCCTCGCTCTAAGGTTCCGGAACTATTTCCGGCCTACTGATCACATGCCCAGGAACCAAACTTTCTTAAGTCACCAACCTGCCCCGTCAAGCAGAAGCTAGAACTCAGGTCAGGAGTAAGGCTCGGCTGTGGTGAGCCAATTGCTCCTCCAGTCCTCCGATAGCTCGTGTGCCATGAACTCTGAACCCTTTCAGTCACCGGCTGGCTCGATATGTCCCTGGAGAGGTTCCAACCACCATCTCATTCTGCACTTAAGGTTCCTATACTCATGGCCCCACATCTCACTGTTAGTTAGCGGCACTCTGTACCCTTGTGACCATCACCCTCCCGATAGGGCCAGGATGCAGAGTCCTTAGTGTGTCTCATCCATTTTGATCGGGAGGAATCTACAGGGTGTTCCTCTGCAGTGATGCTGACCTGGCCACTGGAACTCGGACTTCTTTGGCCCTGGTGACCTGTGGGTCCTTTCTGGGACCACAATAACTGTGTAGAGTTCCAGGAGAGCCTTTCTGTACACTGGCCCGCACGTTAGCTTTAGAACTGAAATCCTTATTGGCAACCAGTTGTTCAGACTCATACAGCGAGAGAACCCTTCTGCATCACAGCACCTTCATCTAACTTGCATACCCAGAAAGTTTCCTGCCTGCAGACTTCTTGATAGCTATGGTTTCAGGATATTCCTTAGCCCTCAATGTGAATTTGTTCTGTTTGGACCAAGGGTGCTTGGACAACGAGCTGGGCCGTATGCAGTACAAACAGAATTTTCCCCACAAGGCACTAAAACCCATGAGGTGGATCTGTGAGCCTTTCGGACCTTTAATTATCTAGCAGTCTTGAGATTAAATATTACTACATATTAATTTACCAAAGTTTGCTTATAAATTAATTTATTTAAGTCCAACTAGTTTGGGCTTCCCTTGGTGGTTCAACTGGTAAAGAATTCGCCTGCAATACGGGAGACCTGGGTTCGATCTCTGGGTTGGGAAGATCCCCTGGAGAAGGGAAAGGCTACCCACTCCAGTATTTTGCCCTGGAGAATTCCATGGACTATATGCTCCATGGGGTCGCAAAGAGTCGGACAGGACAGAGCGACTTTAACTTTCCCCTTCATCTGACATTAAAGGAGTGCTCTCGGCCACAGTCTGCCCTCTTGTGGATGCCCCAGGTATTTTTCCTGCTGCTAAATTTCTCTTCAAGATTTCAGCAATCTTTCAGGTCCAGAAAGCACATGCAGGTGGGGAAATATGGGATCCTCTTATTAAACCATCAACCTGATGTTCCTTTTAGGTCTGTGTCCATCTAGATCTTCTCATGTCTTTGGCCTTTTCTGGATTCTCTCTGCTAGTACACTGGTGTCCCAGGGGGCATTTCCAGACACAATCTGCGATAGAAGTGCTGCCCTTGGGGTCCTAATTTAGCCAGATTGACAGTGAACTGGCATCGAGTGGGCTTCACCCAAATGCTGTGCTATAGAATATATCCTAATTGGAAACCATGCTTCTAGTATGGAGGGAGAAGGCAATGGCACCCCACTCCAGTACTCTTGCCTGGAAAATCCCATGGATGGAGGAGCCTGGTAGGCTGCAGTCCATGGGATCACACAGAGTCGGACACGACTGAGCAACTTCACGTTCACTTTTCACTTTCATGCATTGGAGAAGGAAATGGCACCCCACTCCAGTGTTCTTGCCTGGAGAGTCCCAGGGATGGGGGAGCCTGGTGGGCTGTCGTCTATGGGGTCACACAGAGTCGGACATGACTGAAGTGACTTAGCAGCAGTAGCAGTGTGGAGACCATGGTCTCCGTGCCATTTAGGCACATACTCCACATCCTATCAGGGAAGTTTCCTGGAGATCCTGCTGCTCAAAGTTCATGGACATGCCTGGGACCAAGGGGATTTCTGGTGAGTACTTATGGTGGCATTTAAAACTAGTGTTGGGTCACAGAACCAAATTTCGGCATATGTGCCCTGAGCCCTCACAGCTAATGAATCTCAGTCCTTTCAGACACTGTACTTCCCAACAGCATGGATGAACCAATGAACTTTCAAGTCAACAACGTGTTTCCTCCCTTAGCGTCCAGAATTGTTTGGTGTCCCTGTAGACCTAAAGTGATTAGGCCGCTAGACTGACACTGTGATTCAGAGATCAGGGCCTTTACAGCCACTTGCATAGCCTGGCCTTGGGAGTGGTCCTCAGCTATGGCACTTGAGGCAGAACCTAGAACCCTTTCATACATGGAATTCCACACCCATTCTGTCCCTGGGCACCCTCCTAGCACTATCTGGTCACTGCATCTGGAATTCTATGAGTTCTAATGTCCCTAGCCCGTCCATCAGCTGGAGGATTAGATACACTTTGCATCATCACCTTCTTAGTGGCTGTGAAACTCACAGCCTGAACTCTAGGTTCCCAAGGCTCTTCTGCCCACCTTGGGTCCAGGGCCCTAGCATGCAGGGAGCACTGCCAGTCATACACTTTGCTGCGGCATGTACCTATTGATTCTTTATGAAGCCAAACTACTTGTGCACCGAGCTCTAGGAGAACACATATAGGCACTATCCTGGGCCAGAGTTTTGGCACACACGCTGCCCTGAGGCTAACCATCCACCCAAAGATCTGGTGCAAGGGATCACTTTTTCCACTGCATCTTGATCTAGAAGTGTCTGGGGAATTTCTGGACATGGGACTTTTTGCTAGCTAGGGTTCCAGTTCCTGCTGGCCCCTACATTTTTCACGTTCATGGGAACCTAGGCTTCTTGGAGACCTGTCTGCCCACCTTAGATGGAGAGACCTTGGGATCACAAGAGTATCATCCCAGAGGAACCCGAGAGCTTATTAGCCAGCAAATTTACTTCTTCTGCTCACTAGCTGTCCCTCGTGTTGGTGCCCCAGAGAACTTTCCAGCCAACAATTCACTGCTTTGCAAAGTTCTGATGATAATTATGGCCCCTACACTCTTGTCATATGATGGAAACCTGGAACAAACCAACTGGCTCAGAGCAGAACAGGACTTTTCACTTTTGGCGTATGTCACCCTCTCATGCCTGGGACATCTATATGCCCCTAGCTGGTAACACAGGCATTACTCCTGGAAGACATCTGCTGCACAGTCGGACCTTTAAGTGGGGAAAGTACATTCATCCAGAGCTCAAACTGGTGCTGGACACAGCCTGTGGTGTGGAATATACAGCCCTAGTGGGAATCATACTTTTAAAATGCTGGTACTAAAAAAATAAAACAAAATAAAATAAAATGCTGGTACTATAAACACATGTTGGCTCCCAGAATATATCACATGAGTGTCAGGTGGGCCTTCCTCAAATGGGCGTTTGGAGTAGTTCCCATCGAGGATGCACAAGTTTGCTTGGGGCTGGGAGCTCATTCAGCCATTAGTTTGGCTGTCTAATGGTGAAATGGAGGCACGTTGAGGCAGAGTACATGACACGGGCTGAGGTGGGTACTTTCGAGTTTGGAGTTGGAACCATTTCAGCCACGTTTCCCTCCCCCTCTACCCAACTCCACATGGAAACCCTAATGAAACTTCCAATCACTGACATGTGTTCTTGCTAGGGTTTTGGGGTACTTTCTTGTATGGGGCCTCTAGTATGCCCAGGAATTGAAGATACTCTGGCCACCAGGCTTCCCACATGGTGTACAAATGAGAACTCCTACAGCCACTGGTCAGGCCTGGCTCTAGGGACATTTTTTTGCGGTTGCAGGACTCACCTATGTCATTTGCACATGCCCTTCCCACAAACGCCCCTAATGAAGGCTGTAGCAGCCAGAGCCCACCTGGCATGGTTTTCTATCTGGATTCTTGCACTTGGAGCACTTCTGGTGACCCTGCCCTGAAGTGGTGTCCTGGGGATACTCTCAGAGACCAGGGTGCTTATCTACTGGTTTCTTCAAGGACCACAGGCTGCCAGGTGCTGTGGAATACAGAACCCTGTAAGTAACCACTTATCTAGAGCCATGGTACAAGATAGTCCCTTTCACATCGTGCCTTCATCTGTGTCGTGCACCAAGAGGCCTTCCAGGCCACCAGACTTGCTGCCATCTAGGGTTCCAGGATTCCTGCCAGCACCCACCTTTGTGAAGCCTGGAGAACTGAGAAGTGTGTTGCCCTCTTGGGTGACCAGCCTGCTCATGGGTGGCAGAAGGAGAGTACATCCCCTCAAAACACTACTGTCTCCCAGGGCAACTGTTGGCCTGGTGTTTGAACCAGAGCACCCGTTTTCAGTATAGGCCTCATTAGAGATGTCATGGGCGATTCCAGCCCAGGAATCATGACCCCTGTAGGCCACCATTTGTCCTCCCTTGGGACCCTGAAGAATCATCATCCCAACCACATATCCATTTTTTTTAAGGTTCTGAGGACCTTTTAGGCTCCTAATCACACTTCTATAGGGTTTCCCTGATACCTTAATTGGTAAAAAATCCACCTGCAATGCAAGAGACATGTGTTTGATCCCTGGGTTGGGAAGATCCCCTGGAGAAGGAAAATGCTGCCCACTCCAGTATTCTGACCTGGAGAAACCCATGGACTGTATAGAGCATGGGGTCGCAATCAGTCGGACATGACTGAGCTACTTTCACTCACTCACTCATGCACTCATACTTTGGCAGTGGAACCCAGTCTCTTCCTATCAGTCCGTCAGCAGGAGGAGACACTTTTGTCTGAGTTCATCTTCATTTCTTAGGCCCTGGGACTCTTCTGGATGTGAGGCTGCACCTGAACTGGTGCCATGGGAGGCTGCTCAGGACATCATCTCCAGGCACGCTGTCCCGGTGGCTTTGTTCCAACTATGTTTCTGAAACCCTAGGGTTTCGTTGGCCAAGGTCAAATCTGTGCTATATAATATGTGGCCCTACTATGAACCATACTTTCCAGTATGCCTGAGCACATGGTCCCATTTAGGCACCTACCACCACACATATTAAAAACATTAAAGCCCTTCTGGCTCTAAATTTCTAATCAAAGTCTGTTAGTGTGCTGGACACACAGGTGATTTCCAGACACCAGCTTTACAAAAAGCTTTTGAAAACAGAACATTTTCCTCATAATAGAGGGTCACAATGGAATAAACTGGGCACTTTGAGTTAAGAAAGCTGAGCACTTTCAGCCACCACATTTACCCTCAATATGGGTGCAATGATAGATTTTCTGATCACCAAAGTATTCCTTTTATATATTCCCAGAACCCTTCTGACCTGGATTTATCCTGCTTGCCTGGGAACCAAAAGCTCCTTCCACATGCCTGAGAATGGGATACAGAAAGTAGAAACCTGGATACCGGAGAGGCAGGGCAAACTATGACCCTTATAGGCCTCGGGTATGCCATTTGAAATGCTACTGAAAATCCTTTCTTCTGTCAAGAGCCTTTGAAAAGTTAGTCTACACAGCACAATAGTATAACCATCCACCTGGAACTCAGAATTCCAGGAGTCGTAAGATCTGCAGCGTGTTCTGGAAGCTGGGCAACCGTGTACCTTCTGACCATCTCTCTTCTAGTAGGACGTAGATTTTGTAGCCTTTGGATATTCTGTCCAACTTGATCGCTAGGTCCATAAGGGTTTTTCCAGAATGTGCTGTCAGGGTGCTGAAATGCAACAGTTTGAGACTCTGTTAGTCTGGAAGCAGGGCATTAGGGAATAGGGATGGGGATGGACTTCTGGACACCATGTACCCATGCAATTCGGAACTATTGTGTTGAATGTGGACAATACAGTCCCTGGATATTCGGTCCATCTTGGTCCTCAGGGCTCTAAGGGTGCTTCCAGAATGTCCTGTACAGGGTGCTGAAACTCAGAAAAGTACTGGACTCAATCGGAATGCCAGGTCATGAGGGGCACAGGGCTGGGGAGGGGTTTCTGAAAACCATGTACCCGTGCAATTCTGAACTCTTGTGTTGGATGTGGTCCCTAGAGTCCCTGGACATTCGGTACATCTTGATCCTCAGGACTCTTCCAGAATGTACTGTCCAGGGTGCTGAACTTCAGAACACTACTAGACTCAATTGGAATGTCAGGTCATGAGGGGCACAGGGCTGGGCAGGGACTTCTGAACACCATCTGCCAGGCCACTTCTGCACTGTGCGCTGCTTTGGCAAACAAGCCTACCACTTTGGTTGAGCCAGGGTCTTTACTGGAGACTCTTGCTGTGCAATATGGCCCCCGTGGGAACTAAACTGCCAGTTCCCTGGACCCCTTTTGGCAGCATTCTACCGTTGTATTGGACTCAGGAAGGACCTTTAACCCTGAACTGTTTCGGGGAGATCTTTCCGCCCTTAGTTGATGCTGTGGAGTCCAAGATACGGATTCTACGCCAGCTGCATTGCTCAGAATTCCTTTTGTTTCAGTCACTTGAGCTATTTCAGCCACCATCTCTACCCACTCCTCCCCATCCAATAACTACCTGCCAATAACTAATTTGACCCCTCACTACAATTGCAGCCGCTCCTTCTGGCCCGAAGTCAAAAGGAAAGCTTATACCCTTGAGATCATCTCCCTTCTCACAGGCTGCAGAACCAAGTGATTTTGTGCATCTAGCACTCCAGGAGTTCTTCTAGAGACATGCAGTGCAGGGCACGGGCACTCTGAACCAATTCCAGACACCCTCTGTCCTGGCACTGTTACCCTCTTCATCCTTTAGAATACACTGTTAGCCCGATACTGGGATCCAGGAGAGCCCTTATGGGAAATAGCCTGCTCTATCGCTGAGGAACATGAGGCTTTATAGACAACCACTGATTGAGAACATGATTGCAAGGGACTCCTTTTAACAATGAACTGGCTACTCGGCACTGCTCCCGGAAATCTTACCAGCCACCAGACTTTCCGTCAGAAAGTGAAACAGAATTCCCACTGGCCCCCAATCTGTATGTGTGCTAGCGAGTATTAATGTCCTTTAGTAACAAGAATGCTCGCTTGTTGTAGAAAAGAAAGCACACGATCATGGCACTAGCCACAGGCTGGGAAGGGGTTGGCCTCAATCACTCTAAGCAAACTGATGAAGCGCGATCCCTCGAGGCCACCGTCGAGCAATCCGGATGGTGCACCACACTTCCATTCCGGCCAGCAATCTGCCTCTTCCATAGGGTTCCATGGGTTCTTCATATCCCTCAAAGGAAGCATGGTTCCTCCTACCAGCATTAAGCACGGGACGGCCTTTGGGCCTTGAGCCCAGTGATCCATCGCTCCTTTCCACAACACGGTACCATACTTTTGTACATGCCTGACACAGAAATGATGCTTTGGTAGGGTACTTCCGGATACCATTCCCCCTCACTTTACTGTCCGGGTGACCCTTTTGGCAACTAGATGTCAGTGCACTGGGTTCCTAGGAACTGAATTAAAAATCATTGCTGTGAAAGATAGGGCCTTACGGGAAATCACTGTAACAGCTTGTGGGTATCTGCAGGCCCTTCGGCCCGAGTACTCCCATCCTATTAGCCTCGTGAGGTCATTCCAACTTCAAACGTTTTCGTCAGGTATTTCCTTTCCGCAGCCTATATGGGGAGCGCGGGTCGTCAGTCAAATCTGACCACCAGCCTACCGCTGAAACTGGAACATATTTGATTCAGGTATAGATATCTGACAGAGATATAATGTGTCTATGCGCTTAGGAATTTTGAGCCCTACCGGCCACCATACTTCTCCAAGACCATTTCAAAGGATAAATTTGAGTCTTGTAGGCTACCTTCCTTCACCTCGAGCTCCAGTGCTCAGCAGAATCACCGACCACCAACAGTACCCTAGCTCTAAGGTTCCGGGATGTTCTCTGGCTTCCTGCCAATCACGTGCCCAGGATCCAAACGTTATTGTTACCTACCTGCCATGTCATGCCGAAATTGGACGCTTCAGGTCAAGAGTTAGGCTTGTCTACGGTTAGCCAATTGCTCCTCCAGTCCTCCGCCAGCATATTTGCCTGGCATTTTGAACACTTTTAGTCACGGGCTTGCTCGCTAGTGTCTCTGGAGAGGTTCCGATCACCAGCCCACCCAGCACCTAAGGTTCCTACACTCCTTATGGCCCGAGTCTCACTGTTATTTAGTGGCACGCTACCCTTGTGCGGAAAAGGCAATGGCGCCTCACTCCAGTACTCTTGCCTGGACAATCCCATGGACAGAGGAGCCTGGTGGCTACAGTCCATGGGGTCGCTAAGAATCAGACACGACTGAGCGACTTCACTTTCACTTTTCACTTTCATGCATTGGAGAAGGAAATGGCAACCCACTCCAGTGTTCTTGCCTGGAGAATCCCAGGGACGGGGTCGGGGGGTGGGTCGGGTGGGGGGGGGGAGCCTGGTGGGCTGCAGTCTATGGGGTCGCGCTGAGTTGGACACGACTGAAGCGACTTAGCAGCAGCTACCCTTGTGACCATCCCCCTCCCGATAGGGCCAGGACTCAGAGCCCTTAGTGCATCTCATGCATTTTGATTGGGAGGAACCTACAGGGTGTTGCACTGCAATGACGCTGCCCTGGCCACTAGTCCTCAGGACTTCTGGACACATTCCACTCTGATGCTGGTGATCTGCTGGTCCTTTCTGAGACCACGGATCTTTTCGTAGGGTTCCAGGAGAGCCTGTACGTACACTAGCACACAGGTGTCTTTGAAACAGTGTTCTTGTTTGGCAACCAGCCGTTCAGACCCGCGCAGGGAGGGGGCCCTCCTGAATCACTGCACCTCCGAGTAACTGGTGTACCTGGCGATTTTCATGTGCAGACTTCTTGGCAGCTAGGGTTCCGGGCTACCCTCTGGCCCCCAGTGTGAATTTATTCTGGGGAATCGACGGTGCTCGGAAAACCAGCCTGCCCGACTGCAGTGAAAACAGAGTATGTCTCCCTCAGGGCACCAATACTCTCCAGGTGAAACTGTAAGCCTGACAGGCCTCATATTAGCTCGCAGTCTTGAGATGAAATGAGTGCTCACTGCCACAGTCGGCGGTCTAGTGTATGGCCCACGAATTTTTCCTGCCACTAAATATCCCTCTCTCCAAGATTCCTGCAGGTGGCGCTACTGGTCAAGAACACACTTGGCTAGTGCAGGAGACCTAAGACACATCGGTCCAATCCCTGGGTGGGCAAGAGCCCCCTGGAGAAGGAAATGGCAACCCACTCCAGTATCCAAGACTAGAAAATCCCAGGGACTGAGGATTCTGACAGGCTACAGTCCATGAGGTCACAGAGAGATGGAGAGGACTGAATCCACTTACCATGTATACAAGAGTCCAGCAATCATTCGGGTCCACAAAGCACACTCAGGCAGGAAATCTGGGCTCCTCTTTTTAAGTCATCAGAATAATCCCTGTAGGTCTCTGTCCATCTAGATTTTCTCAGGCCCTGGGATTCTTCTGGATTCTTGCCTGCTAGCACGCTGGAGTCCCAGGGGGCATTTCCAGTCACCATCTGCCATGGAAGTGCTGCCCTTGGGTTCCTGATTTACCCAGATTGCCAGTGAACTGTCATGAGGTGGGCTGTACACAATCCTGTGCTATGGCATATATAGCCTAATTGAAAACCACCCTTCCTGTACTCTGGTGGTCTTGGTCACAATTAGGTACCTTACTTCACATCCCATTGGGGAATTGTCCAGGAGGTCTTACTGCTCACAGTTCAATGACATGCTACAGACTAACAGGATTTCTGCTGATCAGTTACTGGTGGCTTTTAAAACTAGAGGTATTTTGGTCACAGTACCAGACTTGAGCATGTGACCCTGAGCCCTCACAACTAAAGTATTTCAGCCCTTTCACACACAGAACTTACAACTAGCAATGAACCAACGAAATATCAAGTCAACAATGTGTTTCCTCCTTAGGGTCTGGTGTTCCTTAGGGTCCAGAATTGGTTTGCTTCCCTGCAGACCTAAAGTGATCATGTCACTAGACTGACATTGTGATACAGAGATCACGGCCTTTGCAGTCACGAGCCTGGCCTGGCCTTGGGGAGGGTCCTCAACTATCTCACGTGAAACGGAACCTAGAACCCTTTCAGACTTGGAATTCCGTACTCACTGTGTCCATGGGCACCTTCTTAGCAACATCTGGTCCCTGCATCTGAAGTTCCGCCTGTCCTTATGGCACTAGCCCATCCATCAGCTGGAGGATCAGATACGCTTCACATCATCACCTTCGTAGTGGCCGTGAAACTCAGAGCCTGAACTCTAGGTCCCTAAGGCTCTTCTGCCCACCTTGGGTCCAGGGCCCTCTCACCGAGGGAGCACTTCCGGACATGTTCCGCCCTGGTGCTTGTTCCTTGTGGGTTCTTTCTGAAGTCAAGTACTCAAGCACTGAGCTCCAGGGGAACACACACAAGCCCTGCCCTATGCCAGATATAAGGCACACACTGCCCTAAGGGTAATCATCGACCCAGAGATCTGGGGCAAGGGACCTCTTTTCCCCCAGTGCATCTTGATATGGAAGTGCCTGGGAAATTTCTTGGCACTGGACTTTTGGCTAGCTAGGGTTCCAGCTTTCCTGCTGGGCCCACATCTGCATGTTCATGAGAACCAAGGTTACTTGGCACCCTGTCTCCCCCCACTTAGGCGGAGAACCGTTGGGGTCACAGCACCTTCACTGCACACGAACCGAGAGCTCGCCAGCTAGGGTATCTGGAGTTCTCTCGACCACTAGCTGTCCCACGTGTGGGTGCCGCAGAGAACCTTCCTGCCAACAATTCACTGCTTTCTAAGGTTCTGATGATATTTAAGGCTCATACTCTATTGTCACGTGATGGAAGCCCCGTTGATGGATCCAAGCAGGACCAGGCTTTTCACTTTGGGGTATGTCACCCTCTCATGCCTGGGACATTTATATGCCCCTAGCTGGTAACACAGGCGTTACTCCTGGAAGACATCTGCTGCACAGTCGGACCTTTAAGTGGGGAAAGTACATGTATCCAGGGCTCCAACTGGAACTGGACAGAGCCTGTGCTGTGGAATATACAGCCCTAGTGGAACCATATTTGTAAAATGCTGCTACTATAGACACATGTTGGCTCCCACACTGTATCGCAAGAGTGTCAGGTGGGCCTTCCTCAAATGGACGTTTGGAGTAGTTCCCATCGAGGGTGCACCGGTTTGCTTGGGGCTGGGAGTTCATCCAGCCATCAGTTTGGCTGTCTACTACTGAAATGGGAGCACGTTGAGTCACAGTACTTGACACGGGCTGAGGTCAAGTGGGTACTTTCGAGTTTGGTGTCAGAACCATTTCAGCCACCGTTTCCCTTTTCCTCTACCCAGCTCCACATGGAAGCCCTAATGAAACTTCCAACCACAGACGTGTGTTCTTGCTAGGGTTTGGGGGTTCTTTCTCGTGTGGGGCCTTCTGGCATGCCCAGGAATTGAAGATACTCTGGCCACCAGGCTTCCCACATGGTGTACCAATGAGAACTCCTACAGCCACTGGTCAGGCCTAGCTCTAGGGACATTTTTGCGGTTGCAGGACTCACCTATGTCATTTGCACATGCCCTTCCCACAGACACCCCTAATGAAGGCTGTAGCAGCCAGAGCCCACCTGGCATGGTTTTCTATCTGGATTCTTGCACTTGGAGCACTTCCGGTGACCCTGCCCTGAAGTGGTGTCCTGGGGATACTCTCAGAGACCAGGGTGCTTGTCTACTGGATTCTCAAGGACCACAGGCTGCCAGGTGCTGTGGAATACAGAACCCTGTAAGTAACCACTTATCTAGAGCTATGGTACAAGATAGTCCCTTTCACATCGTGCCTTCATCTGTGTCGTGCACCAAGAGGCCTTCCAGGCCACCAGACTTGCTGCCATCTAGGGTTCCAGGATTCCTGCCAGCACCCACCTTTGTGAAGCCTGGAGAACTGAGAAGTGTGTTGCCCTCTTGGGTGACCAGCCTGCTCATGGGTGGCAGAAGGAGAGTACATCCCCTCAAAACACTACTGTCTCCCAGGGCAACTGTTGGCCTGGTGTTGGATCCAGAGCACCTGTTTTCAGTATAGGCCTCATTAGAGATGTCATGGGCGATTCCAGCCCAGGAATCATGACCCCTGTAGGCCACCATTTGTCCTCCCCTGGGACCCTCAAGAACCACCATCCAAACAACATATCCATTTTTTAAGGTTCTGAGGATCTTTTAGGCTCCTAATCACACTTCTGTAGGGCTTCCCTGATATCTCAGTTGGGAAAGATTCTACCTGCAAGGCAGGAGACCCCGGTTTGACTCCTGGGTCAGGAAGATCCACTGGAGAAGGACTAGGCTACCCACTCCAGTATCCTTGGGCTTCCCTTGTAGCTTAGCTGGTAAACAACCTGCTTGCAATGAGAGAGACATGAGTTTGATCCCTAGGTTGAGAAGATCCCCTGGAGAAGGAAAATGCTACCTACTCCAGTATTCGGTCTCGGAGAATTCCACGGACTGTATAGTCCATGGGGTCACAAAGAGTCGGTAACGACTGAGTGACTTTCACTCACTCACTCAATCACACTACTGCGGTGGAACCCAGTCTCCTATCAGTCTGTCAGCAGGAGGAGACATTTTGGTGTGAGTCCATCTTGATTTCTCAGGCCCTGGTACTCTTCTGGACGTGAGCTTCCCCCACACCAGTGCCATGGGATGAAGTTCAGGACACTGAACTCTCTGCTGGGGCACGCTGCCCTGGGAGCGTGGTTCCAACTATGTTTCTGAAAACCTAGGGACTCATGGGTCAAGACCAAATCTGTGCTTTAGAATATGTGGCCCTACTGTGCACCATACTTTCTGGTGTGCCTGAGCCGGTGGCCCCATTTAGGCACCTAACACCACACATGTTAATAACATGAAGGCCCTTGTGTCTCTCAATTCCTAATCAAACTCTGTTGGTGTGCTGGACACAGAGGTGGTTTCTACACACCAGCTTTCCAAAACGCTTTTGAAAACAGAACATTCTCACTCATCATACAGGGTCACAGTGGAATAAACTGTGCCCTTGGAGTTAGGTAAGTAAGCTGAGCACTTTCAGCCACCACACTTCCCCCAGCGTGGGTGCACTGAAGGATTTTCTGATCACCAAAGTATTCCTTTTCTATATTCCCAGAACCCTTCTGACCTGGATTTATCCTGCTTGCCTGGGAACCAAAAGCTCCTTCCACATGCCTGAGAATGTGATACAGAAAGTAGAAACCTGGATACCGGAGAGGCAGGGCAAACTATGACCCTTATAGGCCTCGGGTATGCCATTTGAAATGCTACTGAAAATCCTTTCTTCTGTCAAGAGCCTTTGAAAAGTTAGTCTACGCGGCACAATAGTATAACCATCCACCTGGAACTCAGAATTCCAGGAGTCGTAAGATCTGCAGCGTGTTCTGGAAGCTGGGCAACCGTGTACCTTCTGACCATCTCTCTTCTAGTAGGATGTAGATTTTGTAGCCCATGGATATTCTGTACAACTTGATCCCCAAGGATTCCTCCAGAATGTGCTGTCCAGGGTGCTGAAACGCAACAGTTTGAGACTGTTAGTTGGAAGCTGTTCATTAGGGAACAGGGATGGGGAGTGACTGCTGCTACTGCTGCTAAGTCACTTCAGTCGTGTCCGACTCTGTGCAACCCCATAGATGGCAGCCCACCAGACTCCCGGGTCCCTGGGATTCTCCAGGCAAGAACACGGAAGTAGGTTGCTACTTCCTTCTCCAATGCATGAAAGTGAAAAGTGAAAGTGAAGTCGCTCAGTGGTATCCGACTCTTAGCGACCCCTTGGACCGCAGCCTACCAGGCTCCTCCGTCCATGGGATTTTCCAGGCAAGAGTACTGGAGTGGGGTGCCATTGCCTTCTCCACGGGGAGGGACTTCTGGACACCATGTACCCGTGCAATTCTGAACTCTTGTGTTGGATGTGGACCCTACAGTCCGTGGACATTCGGTGTATCTTGATCCTCAGGGCTCTAAGTGCTCTTGCAGAATGTGCTGTCCAGGGTGCTGAACATCAGAACATTACTGGACTCGATCGGAATGTCAGGTCATGAGGGGCACAGGGCTGGGCAGGGACTTCTGAACACCATCTGCCAGGCCACTTCTGCACTGTGCGCTGCTTTGGCAAACAAGCCTACCACTTTGGTTGAGCCAGGGTCTTTACTGGAGACTCTTGCTGTGCAATATGGCCCCCGTGGGAACTAAACTGCCAGTTCCCTGGACCCCTTTTGGCAGCATTCTACCGTTGTATTGGACTCAGGAAGGACCTTTAACCCTGAACTGTTTCGGGGAGATCTTTCCGCCCTTAGTTGATGCTGTGGAGTCCAAGATACGGATTCTACGCCAGCTGCATTGCTCAGAATTCCTTTTGTTTCAGTCACTTGAGCTATTTCAGCCACCATCTCTACCCACTCCTCCCCATCCAATAACTACCTGCCAATAACTAATTTGACCCCTCACTACAATTGCAGCGCTCCTTCTGGCTCGAAGTCAAAGGAAAGCTTATACCCTTGAGATCATCTCCCTTCTCACAGGCTGCAGAACCAAGTGATTTTGTGCCATCTAGCACTCCAGGAGTCTCTTCTAGAGACATGCAGTGCAGGGCACGGGCACTCTGAACCAATTCCAGACACCCTCTGTCCTGGCACTGTTACCCTCTTCATCCTTTAGAATACACTGTTAGCCCGATACTGGGATCCAGGAGAGCCCTTATGGGAAATAGCCTGCTCTATCGCTGAGGAACATGAGGCTTTATAGACAACCACTGATTGAGAACATGATTGCAAGGGACTCCTTTTAACAATGAACTGGCTACTCGGCACTGCTCCCGGAAATCTTACCAGCCACCAGACTTTCCGTCAGAAAGTGAAACAGAATTCCCACTGGCCCCAATCTGTATGTGTGCTAGCGAGTATTAATGTCCTTTAGTAACAAGAATGCTCGCTTGTTGTAGAAAAGAAAGCACACGATCATGGCACTAGCCACAGGCTGGGAAGGGTTGGCCTCAATCACTCTAAGCAAACTGATGAAGCGCGATCCCTCGAGGCCACCGTCGAGCAATCCGGATGGTGCACCACACTTCCATTCCGGCCAGCAACCTGCCTCTTCCATAGGGTTCCATGGGTTCTTCATATCCCTCAAAGGAAGCATGGTTCCTCCTACCAGCATTAAGCAGGGGACGGCCTTTGGGCCTTGAGCCCAGTGATCCATCGCTCCTTTTCACAACACGGTACCATACTTTTGTACATGCCTGACACAGAAATGATGCTTTGGTAGGGTATTCCGGATACCATTCCCCTCACTTTACTGTCGGGTGACCCTTTTGGCAACTAGACTGTCAGTGCACTGGGTTCCTAGGAACTGAATTAAAAATCATTGCTGTGAAAGATAGGGCCTTACGGGAAATCACTGTAACAGCTTGTGGGTATCTGCAGGCCCTTCGGCCCGAGTACTCCCATCCTATTAGCCTCGTGAGGTCATTCCAACTTCAAACGTTTTCGTCAGGTATTTCCTTTCCGCAGCCTATATGGGGAGCGCGGGTCGTCAGTCAAATCTGACCACCAGCCTACCGCTGAAACTGGAACATATTTGATTCAGGTATAGATATCTGACAGAGATATAATGTGTCTATGTGCTTAGGAATTTTGAGGCCCTACCGGCCACCATACTTCTCCAAGACCATTTCAAAGGATAAATTTGAGTCTTGTAGGCTACCTTCCTTCACCTCGAGCTCCAGTGCTCAGCAGAATCACCGACACCAACAGTACCCTAGCTCTAAGGTTCCGGGATTCTCTGGCTTCCTGCAATCACGTGCCCAGGATCCAAACGTTATTGTTACCTACCTGCCATGTCATGCCGAAATTGGACGCTTCAGGTCAAGAGTTAGGCTTGTCTACGGTTAGCCAATTGCTCCTCCAGTCCTCCGCAGCATATTTGCCTGGCATTTTGAACACTTTAGTCACGGCCTTGCTCGCTAGTGTCTCTGGAGAGGTTCCGATCACCAGCCCACCCAGCACCTAAGGTTCCTACACTCCTTATGGCCCCGAGTCTCACTGTTATTTAGTGGCACGCTACCCTTGTGCGGAAAAGGCAATGGCGCCTCACTCCAGTACTCTTGCCTGGACAATCCCATGGACAGAGGAGCCTGGTGGCTACAGTCCATGGGGTCGCTAAGAATCGGACACGACTGAGCGACTTCACTTTCACTTTTCACTTTCATGCATCGGAGAAGGAAATGGCAACCCACTCCAGTGTTCTTGCCTGGAGAATCCAGGGACGGGGTCGGGGGGTGGGTCGGGTGGAGGGGGGGGGGGAGCCTGGTGGGCTGCAGTCTATGGGGTCGCGCTGAGTTGGACACGACTGAAGCGACTTAGCAGCAGCTACCCTTGTGACCATCCCCCTCCCGATAGGGCCAGGACTCAGAGCCCTTAGTGCATCTCATGCATTTTGATTGGGAGGAACCTACAGGGTGTTGCACTGCAATGACGCTGCCCTGGCCACTAGTCCTCAGGACTTCTGGACACATTCCACTCTGATGCTGGTGATCTGCTGGTCCTTTCTGAGACCACGGATCTTTTCGTAGGGTTCCAGGAGAGCCTGTACGTACACTAGCACACAGGTGTCTTTGAAACAGTGTTCTTGTTTGGCAACCAGCCGTTCAGACCCGCGCAGGGAGGGGCCTCCTGAATCACTGCACCTCCGAGTAACTGGTGTACCTGGCGATTTTCATGTGCAGACTTCTTGGCAGCTAGGGTTCCGGGCTACCTCTGGCCCCCAGTGTGAATTTATTCTGGGGAATCGACGGTGCTCGGAAAACCAGCCTGCCCGACTGCAGTGAAAACAGAGTATGTCTCCCTCAGGGCACCAATACTCTCCAGGTGAAACTGTAAGCCTGACAGGCCTCATATTAGCTCGCAGTCTTGAGATGAAATGAGTGCTCACTGCCACAGTCGGCGGTCTAGTGTATGGCCCACGAATTTTTCCTGCCACTAAATATCCCTTCTCCAAGATTCCTGCAGGTGGCGCTACTGGTCAAGAACACACTTGGCTAGTGCAGGAGACCTAAGACACATCGGTCCAATCCCTGGGTGGGCAAGAGCCCCCTGGAGAAGGAAATGGCAACCCACTCCAGTATCCAAGACTAGAAAATCCCAGGGACTGAGGATTCTGACAGGCTACAGTCCATGAGGTCACAGAGAGATGGAGAGGACTGAATCCACTTACCATGTATACAAGAGTCCAGCAATCATTCGGGTCCACAAAGCACACTCAGGCAGGAAATCTGGGCTCCTCTTTTTAAGTCATCAGAATAATCCCTTTAGGTCTCTGTCCATCTAGATTTTCTCAGGCCCTGGGATTCTTCTGGATTCTTGCCTGCTAGCACGCTGGAGTCCCAGGGGGCATTTCCAGTCACCATCTGCCATGGAAGTGCTGCCCTTGGGTTCCTGATTTACCCAGATTGCCAGTGAACTGTCATGAGGTGGGCTGTACACAATCCTGTGCTATGGCATATATAGCCTAATTGAAAACCACCCTTCCTGTACTCTGGTGGTCTTGGTCACAATTAGGTACCTTACTTCACATCCCATTGGGGAATTGTCCAGGAGGTCTTACTGCTCACAGTTCAATGACATGCTACAGACTAACAGGATTTCTGCTGATCAGTTACTGGTGGCTTTTAAAACTAGAGGTATTTTGGTCACAGTACCAGACTTGAGCATGTGACCCTGAGCCCTCACAACTAAAGTATTTCAGCCCTTTCACACACAGAACTTACAACTAGCAATGAACCAACGAAATATCAAGTCAACAATGTGTTTCCTCCTTAGGGTCTGGTGTTCCTTAGGGTCCAGAATTGGTTTGCTTCCCTGCAGACCTAAAGTGATCATGTCACTAGACTGACATTGTGATACAGAGATCACGGCCTTTGCAGTCACGAGCCTGGCCTGGCCTTGGGGAGGGTCCTCAACTATCTCACGTGAAACGGAACCTAGAACCCTTTCAGACTCGGAATTCCGTACTCACTGTGTCCATGGGCACCTTCTTAGCAACATCTGGTCCCTGCATCTGAAGTTCCGCCTGTCCTTATGGCACTAGCCCATCCATCAGCTGGAGGATCAGATACGCTTCACATCATCACCTTCGTAGTGGCCGTGAAACTCAGAGCCTGAACTCTAGGTCCCTAAGGCTCTTCTGCCCACCTTGGGTCCAGGGCCCTCTCACCGAGGGAGCACTTCCGGACATGTTCCGCCCTGGTGCTTGTTCCTTGTGGTTCTTTCTGAAGTCAAGTACTCAAGCACTGAGCTCCAGGGGAACACACACAAGCCTGCCCTATGCCAGATATAAGGCACACACTGCCCTAAGGGTAATCATCGACCCAGAGATCTGGGGCAAGGGACCTCTTTTCCCCAGTGCATCTTGATATGGAAGTGCCTGGGAAATTTCTTGGCACTGGACTTTTGGCTAGCTAGGGTTCCAGCTTTCCTGCTGGGCCCACATCTGCATGTTCATGAGAACCAAGGTTACTTGGCACCCTGTCTCCCCCACTTAGGCGGAGAACCGTTGGGGTCACAGCACCTTCACTGCACACGAACCGAGAGCTCGCCAGCTAGGGTATCTGGAGTTCTCTCGACCACTAGCTGTCCCACGTGTGGGTGCCGCAGAGAACCTTCCTGCCAACAATTCACTGCTTTCTAAGGTTCTGATGATATTTAAGGCTCATACTCTATTGTCACGTGATGGAAGCCCCGTTGATGGATCCAAGCAGGACCAGGCTTTTCACTTTGGGGGTATGTCACCCTCTCATGCCTGGGACATTTATATGCCCCTAGCTGGTAACACAGGCGTTACTCCTGGAAGACATCTGCTGCACAGTCGGACCTTTAAGTGGGGAAAGTACATGTATCCAGGGCTCCAACTGGAACTGGACAGAGCCTGTGCTGTGGAATATACAGCCCTAGTGGAACCATATTTGTAAAATGCTGCTACTATAGACACATGTTGGCTCCCACACTGTATCGCAAGAGTGTCAGGTGGGCCTTCCTCAAATGGACGTTTGGAGTAGTTCCCATCGAGGGTGCACCGGTTTGCTTGGGGCTGGGAGTTCATCCAGCCATCAGTTTGGCTGTCTACTACTGAAATGGGAGCACGTTGAGTCACAGTACTTGACACGGGCTGAGGTCAAGTGGGTACTTTCGAGTTTGGTGTCAGAACCATTTCAGCCACCGTTTCCCTTTTCCTCTACCCAGCTCCACATGGAAGCCCTAATGAAACTTCCAACCACAGACGTGTGTTCTTGCTAGGGTTTGGGGGTTCTTTCTCGTGTGGGGCCTTCTGGCATGCCCAGGAATTGAAGATACTCTGGCCACCAGGCTTCCCACATGGTGTACCAATGAGAACTCCTACAGCCACTGGTCAGGCCTAGCTCTAGGGACATTTTTGCGGTTGCAGGACTCACCTATGTCATTTGCACATGCCCTTCCCACAGACACCCCTAATGAAGGCTGTAGCAGCCAGAGCCCACCTGGCATGGTTTTCTATCTGGATTCTTGCACTTGGAGCACTTCCGGTGACCCTGCCCTGAAGTGGTGTCCTGGGGATACTCTCAGAGACCAGGGTGCTTGTCTACTGGATTCTCAAGGACCACAGGCTGCCAGGTGCTGTGGAATACAGAACCCTGTAAGTAACCACTTATCTAGAGCTATGGTACAAGATAGTCCCTTTCACATCGTGCCTTCATCTGTGTCGTGCACCAAGAGGCCTTCCAGGCCACCAGACTTGCTGCCATCTAGGGTTCCAGGATTCCTGCCAGCACCCACCTTTGTGAAGCCTGGAGAACTGAGAAGTGTGTTGCCCTCTTGGGTGACCAGCCTGCTCATGGGTGGCAGAAGGAGAGTACATCCCCTCAAAACACTACTGTCTCCCAGGGCAACTGTTGGCCTGGTGTTGGATCCAGAGCACCTGTTTTCAGTATAGGCCTCATTAGAGATGTCATGGGCGATTCCAGCCCAGGAATCATGACCCCTGTAGGCCACCATTTGTCCTCCCCTGGGACCCTCAAGAACCACCATCCAAACAACATATCCATTTTTTAAGGTTCTGAGGATCTTTTAGGCTCCTAATCACACTTCTGTAGGGCTTCCCTGATATCTCAGTTGGGAAAGATTCTACCTGCAAGGCAGGAGACCCCGGTTTGACTCCTGGGTCGGGAAGATCCACTGGAGAAGGACTAGGCTACCCACTCCAGTATCCTTGGGCTTCCCTTGGAGCTTAGCTGGTAAACAACCTGCTTGCAATGAGAGAGACATGAGTTTGATCCCTAGGTTGAGAAGATCCCCTGGAGAAGGAAAATGCTACCTACTCCAGTATTCGGTCTCGGAGAATTCCACGGACTGTATAGTCCATGGGGTCACAAAGAGTCGGTAACGACTGAGTGACTTTCACTCACTCACTCAATCACACTACTGCGGTGGAACCCAGTCTCCTATCAGTCTGTCAGCAGGAGGAGACATTTTGGTATGAGTCCATCTTGATTTCTCAGGCCCTGGTACTCTTCTGGACGTGAGCTTCCCCCACACCAGTGCCATGGGATGAAGTTCAGGACACTGAACTCTCTGCTGGGGCACGCTGCCCTGGGAGCGTGGTTCCAACTATGTTTCTGAAAACCTAGGGACTCATGGGTCAAGACCAAATCTGTGCTTTAGAATATGTGGCCCTACTGTGCACCATACTTTCTGGTGTGCCTGAGCCGGTGGCCCCATTTAGGCACCTAACACCACACATGTTAATAACATGAAGGCCCTTGTGTCTCTCAATTCCTAATCAAACTCTGTTGGTGTGCTGGACACAGAGGTGGTTTCTACACACCAGCTTTCCAAAACGCTTTTGAAAACAGAACATTCTCACTCATCATACAGGGTCACAGTGGAATAAACTGTGCCCTTGGAGTTAGGTAAGTAAGCTGAGCACTTTCAGCCACCACACTTCCCCCCAGCGTGGGTGCACTGAAGGATTTTCTGATCACCAAAGTATTCCTTTTCTATATTCCCAGAACCCTTCTGACCTGGATTTATCCTGCTTGCCTGGGAACCAAAAGCTCCTTCCACATGCCTGAGAATGTGATACAGAAAGTAGAAACCTGGATACCGGAGAGGCAGGGCAAACTATGACCCTTATAGGCCTCGGGTATGCCATTTGAAATGCTACTGAAAATCCTTTCTTCTGTCAAGAGCCTTTGAAAAGTTAGTCTACGCGGCACAATAGTATAACCATCCACCTGGAACTCAGAATTCCAGGAGTCGTAAGATCTGCAGCGTGTTCTGGAAGCTGGGCAACCGTGTACCTTCTGACCATCTCTCTTCTAGTAGGATGTAGATTTTGTAGCCCATGGATATTCTGTACAACTTGATCCCCAAGGATTCCTCCAGAATGTGCTGTCCAGGGTGCTGAAACGCAACAGTTTGAGACTGTTAGTTGGAAGCTGTTCATTAGGGAACAGGGATGGGGAGTGACTGCTGCTACTGCTGCTAAGTCACTTCAGTCGTGTCCGACTCTGTGCAACCCCATAGATGGCAGCCCACCAGACTCCCGGGTCCCTGGGATTCTCCAGGCAAGAACACGGAAGTAGGTTGCTACTTCCTTCTCCAATGCATGAAAGTGAAAAGTGAAAGTGAAGTCGCTCAGTGGTATCCGACTCTTAGCGACCCCTTGGACCGCAGCCTACCAGGCTCCTCCGTCCATGGGATTTTCCAGGCAAGAGTACTGGAGTGGGGTGCCATTGCCTTCTCCACGGGGAGGGACTTCTGGACACCATGTACCCGTGCAATTCTGAACTCTTGTGTTGGATGTGGACCCTACAGTCCGTGGACATTCGGTGTATCTTGATCCTCAGGGCTCTAAGTGCTCTTGCAGAATGTGCTGTCCAGGGTGCTGAACATCAGAACATTACTGGACTCGATCGGAATGTCAGGTCATGAGGGGCACAGGGCTGGGCAGGGACTTCTGAACACCATCTGCCAGGCCACTTCTGCACTGTGCGCTGCTTTGGCAAACAAGCCTACCACTTTGGTTGAGCCAGGGTCTTTACTGGAGACTCTTGCTGTGCAATATGGCCCCCGTGGGAACTAAACTGCCAGTTCCCTGGACCCCTTTTGGCAGCATTCTACCGTTGTATTGGACTCAGGAAGGACCTTTAACCCTGAACTGTTTCGGGGAGATCTTTCCGCCCTTAGTTGATGCTGTGGAGTCCAAGATACGGATTCTACGCCAGCTGCATTGCTCAGAATTCCTTTTGTTTCAGTCACTTGAGCTATTTCAGCCACCATCTCTACCCACTCCTCCCCATCCAATAACTACCTGCCAATAACTAATTTGACCCCTCACTACAATTGCAGCGCTCCTTCTGGCCCGAAGTCAAAAGGAAAGCTTATACCCTTGAGATCATCTCCCTTCTCACAGGCTGCAGAACCAAGTGATTTTGTGCATCTAGCACTCCAGGAGTTCTTCTAGAGACATGCAGTGCAGGGCACGGGCACTCTGAACCAATTCCAGACACCCTCTGTCCTGGCACTGTTACCCTCTTCATCCTTTAGAATACACTGTTAGCCCGATACTGGGATCCAGGAGAGCCCTTATGGGAAATAGCCTGCTCTATCGCTGAGGAACATGAGGCTTTATAGACAACCACTGATTGAGAACATGATTGCAAGGGACTCCTTTTAACAATGAACTGGCTACTCGGCACTGCTCCCGGAAATCTTACCAGCCACCAGACTTTCCGTCAGAAAGTGAAACAGAATTCCCACTGGCCCCCAATCTGTATGTGTGCTAGCGAGTATTAATGTCCTTTAGTAACAAGAATGCTCGCTTGTTGTAGAAAAGAAAGCACACGATCATGGCACTAGCCACAGGCTGGGAAGGGGTTGGCCTCAATCACTCTAAGCAAACTGATGAAGCGCGATCCCTCGAGGCCACCGTCGAGCAATCCGGATGGTGCACCACACTTCCATTCCGGCCAGCAACCTGCCTCTTCCATAGGGTTCCATGGGTTCTTCATATCCCTCAAAGGAAGCATGGTTCCTCCTACCAGCATTAAGCAGGGGACGGCCTTTGGGCCTTGAGCCCAGTGATCCATCGCTCCTTTTCACAACACGGTACCATACTTTTGTACATGCCTGACACAGAAATGATGCTTTGGTAGGGTACTTCCGGATACCATTCCCCCTCACTTTACTGTCCGGGTGACCCTTTTGGCAACTAGACTGTCAGTGCACTGGGTTCCTAGGAACTGAATTAAAAATCATTGCTGTGAAAGATAGGGCCTTACGGGAAATCACTGTAACAGCTTGTGGGTATCTGCAGGCCCTTCGGCCCGAGTACTCCCATCCTATTAGCCTCGTGAGGTCATTCCAACTTCAAACGTTTTCGTCAGGTATTTCCTTTCCGCAGCCTATATGGGGAGCGCGGGTCGTCAGTCAAATCTGACCACCAGCCTACCGCTGAAACTGGAACATATTTGATTCAGGTATAGATATCTGACAGAGATATAATGTGTCTATGTGCTTAGGAATTTTGAGCCCTACCGGCCACCATACTTCTCCAAGACCATTTCAAAGGATAAATTTGAGTCTTGTAGGCTACCTTCCTTCACCTCGAGCTCCAGTGCTCAGCAGAATCACCGACCACCAACAGTACCCTAGCTCTAAGGTTCCGGGATGTTCTCTGGCTTCCTGCCAATCACGTGCCCAGGATCCAAACGTTATTGTTACCTACCTGCCATGTCATGCCGAAATTGGACGCTTCAGGTCAAGAGTTAGGCTTGTCTACGGTTAGCCAATTGCTCCTCCAGTCCTCCGCCAGCATATTTGCCTGGCATTTTGAACACTTTTAGTCACGGGCTTGCTCGCTAGTGTCTCTGGAGAGGTTCCGATCACCAGCCCACCCAGCACCTAAGGTTCCTACACTCCTTATGGCCCCGAGTCTCACTGTTCTTTAGTGGCACGCTACCCTTGTGCGGAAAAGGCAATGGCGCCTCACTCCAGTACTCTTGCCTGGACAATCCCATGGACAGAGGAGCCTGGTGGCTACAGTCCATGGGGTCGCTAAGAATCGGACACGACTGAGCGACTTCACTTTCACTTTTCACTTTCATGCATCGGAGAAGGAAATGGCAACCCACTCCAGTGTTCTTGCCTGGAGAATCCCAGGGACGGGGTCGGGGGGTGGGTCGGGTGGAGGGGGGGGGGAGCCTGGTGGGCTGCAGTCTATGGGGTCGCGCTGAGTTGGACACGACTGAAGCGACTTAGCAGCAGCTACCCTTGTGACCATCCCCCTCCCGATAGGGCCAGGACTCAGAGCCCTTAGTGCATCTCATGCATTTTGATTGGGAGGAACCTACAGGGTGTTGCACTGCAATGACGCTGCCCTGGCCACTAGTCCTCAGGACTTCTGGACACATTCCACTCTGATGCTGGTGATCTGCTGGTCCTTTCTGAGACCACGGATCTTTTCGTAGGGTTCCAGGAGAGCCTGTACGTACACTAGCACACAGGTGTCTTTGAAACAGTGTTCTTGTTTGGCAACCAGCCGTTCAGACCCGCGCAGGGAGGGGGCCCTCCTGAATCACTGCACCTCCGAGTAACTGGTGTACCTGGCGATTTTCATGTGCAGCTAGGGTTCCGGGCTACCCTCTGGCCCCCAGTGTGAATTTATTCTGGGGAATCGACGGTGCTCGGAAAACCAGCCTGCCCGACTGCAGTGAAAACAGAGTATGTCTCCCTCAGGGCACCAATACTCTCCAGGTGAAACTGTAAGCCTGACAGGCCTCATATTAGCTCGCAGTCTTGAGATGAAATGAGTGCTCACTGCCACAGTCGGCGGTCTAGTGTATGGCCCACGAATTTTTCCTGCCACTAAATATCCCTCTCTCCAAGATTCCTGCAGGTGGCGCTACTGGTCAAGAACACACTTGGCTAGTGCAGGAGACCTAAGACACATCGGTCCAATCCCTGGGTGGGCAAGAGCCCCCTGGAGAAGGAAATGGCAACCCACTCCAGTATCCAAGACTAGAAAATCCCAGGGACTGAGGATTCTGACAGGCTACAGTCCATGAGGTCACAGAGAGATGGAGAGGACTGAATCCACTTACCATGTATACAAGAGTCCAGCAATCATTCGGGTCCACAAAGCACACTCAGGCAGGAAATCTGGGCTCCTCTTTTTAAGTCATCAGAATAATCCCTTTAGGTCTCTGTCCATCTAGATTTTCTCAGGCCCTGGGATTCTTCTGGATTCTTGCCTGCTAGCACGCTGGAGTCCCAGGGGGCATTTCCAGTCACCATCTGCCATGGAAGTGCTGCCCTTGGGTTCCTGATTTACCCAGATTGCCAGTGAACTGTCATGAGGTGGGCTGTACACAATCCTGTGCTATGGCATATATAGCCTAATTGAAAACCACCCTTCCTGTACTCTGGTGGTCTTGGTCACAATTAGGTACCTTACTTCACATCCCATTGGGGAATTGTCCAGGAGGTCTTACTGCTCACAGTTCAATGACATGCTACAGACTAACAGGATTTCTGCTGATCAGTTACTGGTGGCTTTTAAAACTAGAGGTATTTTGGTCACAGTACCAGACTTGAGCATGTGACCCTGAGCCCTCACAACTAAAGTATTTCAGCCCTTTCACACACAGAACTTACAACTAGCAATGAACCAACGAAATATCAAGTCAACAATGTGTTTCCTCCTTAGGGTCTGGTGTTCCTTAGGGTCCAGAATTGGTTTGCTTCCCTGCAGACCTAAAGTGATCATGTCACTAGACTGACATTGTGATACAGAGATCACGGCCTTTGCAGTCACGAGCCTGGCCTGGCCTTGGGGAGGGTCCTCAACTATCTCACGTGAAACGGAACCTAGAACCCTTTCAGACTCGGAATTCCGTACTCACTGTGTCCATGGGCACCTTCTTAGCAACATCTGGTCCCTGCATCTGAAGTTCCGCCTGTCCTTATGGCACTAGCCCATCCATCAGCTGGAGGATCAGATACGCTTCACATCATCACCTTCGTAGTGGCCGTGAAACTCAGAGCCTGAACTCTAGGTCCCTAAGGCTCTTCTGCCCACCTTGGGTCCAGGGCCCTCTCACCGAGGGAGCACTTCCGGACATGTTCCGCCCTGGTGCTTGTTCCTTGTGGGTTCTTTCTGAAGTCAAGTACTCAAGCACTGAGCTCCAGGGGAACACACACAAGCCCTGCCCTATGCCAGATATAAGGCACACACTGCCCTAAGGGTAATCATCGACCCAGAGATCTGGGGCAAGGGACCTCTTTTCCCCAGTGCATCTTGATATGGAAGTGCCTGGGAAATTTCTTGGCACTGGACTTTTGGCTAGCTAGGGTTCCAGCTTTCCTGCTGGGCCCACATCTGCATGTTCATGAGAACCAAGGTTACTTGGCACCCTGTCTCCCCCACTTAGGCGGAGAACCGTTGGGGTCACAGCACCTTCACTGCACACGAACCGAGAGCTCGCCAGCTAGGGTATCTGGAGTTCTCTCGACCACTAGCTGTCCCACGTGTGGGTGCCGCAGAGAACCTTCCTGCCAACAATTCACTGCTTTCTAAGGTTCTGATGATATTTAAGGCTCATACTCTATTGTCACGTGATGGAAGCCCCGTTGATGGATCCAAGCAGGACCAGGCTTTTCACTTTGGGGGTATGTCACCCTCTCATGCCTGGGACATTTATATGCCCCTAGCTGGTAACACAGGCGTTACTCCTGGAAGACATCTGCTGCACAGTCGGACCTTTAAGTGGGGAAAGTACATGTATCCAGGGCTCCAACTGGAACTGGACAGAGCCTGTGCTGTGGAATATACAGCCCTAGTGGAACCATATTTGTAAAATGCTGCTACTATAGACACATGTTGGCTCCCACACTGTATCGCAAGAGTGTCAGGTGGGCCTTCCTCAAATGGACGTTTGGAGTAGTTCCCATCGAGGGTGCACCGGTTTGCTTGGGGCTGGGAGTTCATCCAGCCATCAGTTTGGCTGTCTACTACTGAAATGGGAGCACGTTGAGTCACAGTACTTGACACGGGCTGAGGTCAAGTGGGTACTTTCGAGTTTGGTGTCAGAACCATTTCAGCCACCGTTTCCCTTTTCCTCTACCCAGCTCCACATGGAAGCCCTAATGAAACTTCCAACCACAGACGTGTGTTCTTGCTAGGGTTTGGGGGTTCTTTCTCGTGTGGGGCCTTCTGGCATGCCCAGGAATTGAAGATACTCTGGCCACCAGGCTTCCCACATGGTGTACCAATGAGAACTCCTACAGCCACTGGTCAGGCCTAGCTCTAGGGACATTTTTGCGGTTGCAGGACTCACCTATGTCATTTGCACATGCCCTTCCCACAGACACCCCTAATGAAGGCTGTAGCAGCCAGAGCCCACCTGGCATGGTTTTCTATCTGGATTCTTGCACTTGGAGCACTTCCGGTGACCCTGCCCTGAAGTGGTGTCCTGGGGATACTCTCAGAGACCAGGGTGCTTGTCTACTGGATTCTCAAGGACCACAGGCTGCCAGGTGCTGTGGAATACAGAACCCTGTAAGTAACCACTTATCTAGAGCCATGGTACAAGATAGTCCCTTTCACATCGTGCCTTCATCTGTGTCGTGCACCAAGAGGCCTTCCAGGCCACCAGACTTGCTGCCATCTAGGGTTCCAGGATTCCTGCCAGCACCCACCTTTGTGAAGCCTGGAGAACTGAGAAGTGTGTTGCCCTCTTGGGTGACCAGCCTGCTCATGGGTGGCAGAAGGAGAGTACATCCCCTCAAAACACTACTGTCTCCCAGGGCAACTGTTGGCCTGGTGTTGGATCCAGAGCACCTGTTTTCAGTATAGGCCTCATTAGAGATGTCATGGGCGATTCCAGCCCAGGAATCATGACCCCTGTAGGCCACCATTTGTCCTCCCCTGGGACCCTCAAGAACCACCATCCAAACAACATATCCATTTTTTAAGGTTCTGAGGATCTTTTAGGCTCCTAATCACACTTCTGTAGGGCTTCCCTGATATCTCAGTTGGGAAAGATTCTACCTGCAAGGCAGGAGACCCCGGTTTGACTCCTGGGTCGGGAAGATCCACTGGAGAAGGACTAGGCTACCCACTCCAGTATCCTTGGGCTTCCCTTGGAGCTTAGCTGGTAAACAACCTGCTTGCAATGAGAGAGACATGAGTTTGATCCCTAGGTTGAGAAGATCCCCTGGAGAAGGAAAATGCTACCTACTCCAGTATTCGGTCTCGGAGAATTCCACGGACTGTATAGTCCATGGGGTCACAAAGAGTCGGTAACGACTGAGTGACTTTCACTCACTCACTCAATCACACTACTGCGGTGGAACCCAGTCTCCTATCAGTCTGTCAGCAGGAGGAGACATTTTGGTATGAGTCCATCTTGATTTCTCAGGCCCTGGTACTCTTCTGGACGTGAGCTTCCCCCACACCAGTGCCATGGGATGAAGTTCAGGACACTGAACTCTCTGCTGGGGCACGCTGCCCTGGGAGCGTGGTTCCAACTATGTTTCTGAAAACCTAGGGACTCATGGGTCAAGACCAAATCTGTGCTTTAGAATATGTGGCCCTACTGTGCACCATACTTTCTGGTGTGCCTGAGCCGGTGGCCCCATTTAGGCACCTAACACCACACATGTTAATAACATGAAGGCCCTTGTGTCTCTCAATTCCTAATCAAACTCTGTTGGTGTGCTGGACACAGAGGTGGTTTCTACACACCAGCTTTCCAAAACGCTTTTGAAAACAGAACATTCTCACTCATCATACAGGGTCACAGTGGAATAAACTGTGCCCTTGGAGTTAGGTAAGTAAGCTGAGCACTTTCAGCCACCACACTTCCCCCCAGCGTGGGTGCACTGAAGGATTTTCTGATCACCAAAGTATTCCTTTTCTATATTCCCAGAACCCTTCTGACCTGGATTTATCCTGCTTGCCTGGGAACCAAAAGCTCCTTCCACATGCCTGAGAATGTGATACAGAAAGTAGAAACCTGGATACCGGAGAGGCAGGGCAAACTATGACCCTTATAGGCCTCGGGTATGCCATTTGAAATGCTACTGAAAATCCTTTCTTCTGTCAAGAGCCTTTGAAAAGTTAGTCTACGCGGCACAATAGTATAACCATCCACCTGGAACTCAGAATTCCAGGAGTCGTAAGATCTGCAGCGTGTTCTGGAAGCTGGGCAACCGTGTACCTTCTGACCATCTCTCTTCTAGTAGGATGTAGATTTTGTAGCCCATGGATATTCTGTACAACTTGATCCCCAAGGATTCCTCCAGAATGTGCTGTCCAGGGTGCTGAAACGCAACAGTTTGAGACTGTTAGTTGGAAGCTGTTCATTAGGGAACAGGGATGGGGAGTGACTGCTGCTACTGCTGCTAAGTCACTTCAGTCGTGTCCGACTCTGTGCAACCCCATAGATGGCAGCCCACCAGACTCCCGGGTCCCTGGGATTCTCCAGGCAAGAACACGGAAGTAGGTTGCTACTTCCTTCTCCAATGCATGAAAGTGAAAAGTGAAAGTGAAGTCGCTCAGTGGTATCCGACTCTTAGCGACCCCTTGGACCGCAGCCTACCAGGCTCCTCCGTCCATGGGATTTTCCAGGCAAGAGTACTGGAGTGGGGTGCCATTGCCTTCTCCACGGGGAGGGACTTCTGGACACCATGTACCCGTGCAATTCTGAACTCTTGTGTTGGATGTGGACCCTACAGTCCGTGGACATTCGGTGTATCTTGATCCTCAGGGCTCTAAGTGCTCTTGCAGAATGTGCTGTCCAGGGTGCTGAACATCAGAACATTACTGGACTCGATCGGAATGTCAGGTCATGAGGGGCACAGGGCTGGGCAGGGACTTCTGAACACCATCTGCCAGGCCACTTCTGCACTGTGCGCTGCTTTGGCAAACAAGCCTACCACTTTGGTTGAGCCAGGGTCTTTACTGGAGACTCTTGCTGTGCAATATGGCCCCCGTGGGAACTAAACTGCCAGTTCCCTGGACCCCTTTTGGCAGCATTCTACCGTTGTATTGGACTCAGGAAGGACCTTTAACCCTGAACTGTTTCGGGGAGATCTTTCCGCCCTTAGTTGATGCTGTGGAGTCCAAGATACGGATTCTACGCCAGCTGCATTGCTCAGAATTCCTTTTGTTTCAGTCACTTGAGCTATTTCAGCCACCATCTCTACCCACTCCTCCCCATCCAATAACTACCTGCCAATAACTAATTTGACCCCTCACTACAATTGCAGCGCTCCTTCTGGCCCGAAGTCAAAAGGAAAGCTTATACCCTTGAGATCATCTCCCTTCTCACAGGCTGCAGAACCAAGTGATTTTGTGCATCTAGCACTCCAGGAGTTCTTCTAGAGACATGCAGTGCAGGGCACGGGCACTCTGAACCAATTCCAGACACCCTCTGTCCTGGCACTGTTACCCTCTTCATCCTTTAGAATACACTGTTAGCCCGATACTGGGATCCAGGAGAGCCCTTATGGGAAATAGCCTGCTCTATCGCTGAGGAACATGAGGCTTTATAGACAACCACTGATTGAGAACATGATTGCAAGGGACTCCTTTTAACAATGAACTGGCTACTCGGCACTGCTCCCGGAAATCTTACCAGCCACCAGACTTTCCGTCAGAAAGTGAAACAGAATTCCCACTGGCCCCCAATCTGTATGTGTGCTAGCGAGTATTAATGTCCTTTAGTAACAAGAATGCTCGCTTGTTGTAGAAAAGAAAGCACACGATCATGGCACTAGCCACAGGCTGGGAAGGGGTTGGCCTCAATCACTCTAAGCAAACTGATGAAGCGCGATCCCTCGAGGCCACCGTCGAGCAATCCGGATGGTGCACCACACTTCCATTCCGGCCAGCAACCTGCCTCTTCCATAGGGTTCCATGGGTTCTTCATATCCCTCAAAGGAAGCATGGTTCCTCCTACCAGCATTAAGCAGGGGACGGCCTTTGGGCCTTGAGCCCAGTGATCCATCGCTCCTTTTCACAACACGGTACCATACTTTTGTACATGCCTGACACAGAAATGATGCTTTGGTAGGGTACTTCCGGATACCATTCCCCCTCACTTTACTGTCCGGGTGACCCTTTTGGCAACTAGACTGTCAGTGCACTGGGTTCCTAGGAACTGAATTAAAAATCATTGCTGTGAAAGATAGGGCCTTACGGGAAATCACTGTAACAGCTTGTGGGTATCTGCAGGCCCTTCGGCCCGAGTACTCCCATCCTATTAGCCTCGTGAGGTCATTCCAACTTCAAACGTTTTCGTCAGGTATTTCCTTTCCGCAGCCTATATGGGGAGCGTGGGTCGTCAGTCAAATCTGACCACCAGCCTACCGCTGAAACTGGAACATATTTGATTCAGGTATAGATATCTGACAGAGATATAATGTGTCTATGTGCTTAGGAATTTTGAGCCCTACCGGCCACCATACTTCTCCAAGACCATTTCAAAGGATAAATTTGAGTCTTGTAGGCTACCTTCCTTCACCTCGAGCTCCAGTGCTCAGCAGAATCACCGACCACCAACAGTACCCTAGCTCTAAGGTTCCGGGATGTTCTCTGGCTTCCTGCCAATCACGTGCCCAGGATCCAAACGTTATTGTTACCTACCTGCCATGTCATGCCGAAATTGGACGCTTCAGGTCAAGAGTTAGGCTTGTCTACGGTTAGCCAATTGCTCCTCCAGTCCTCCGCCAGCATATTTGCCTGGCATTTTGAACACTTTTAGTCACGGGCTTGCTCGCTAGTGTCTCTGGAGAGGTTCCGATCACCAGCCCACCCAGCACCTAAGGTTCCTACACTCCTTATGGCCCCGAGTCTCACTGTTCTTTAGTGGCACGCTACCCTTGTGCGGAAAAGGCAATGGCGCCTCACTCCAGTACTCTTGCCTGGACAATCCCATGGACAGAGGAGCCTGGTGGCTACAGTCCATGGGGTCGCTAAGAATCGGACACGACTGAGCGACTTCACTTTCACTTTTCACTTTCATGCATCGGAGAAGGAAATGGCAACCCACTCCAGTGTTCTTGCCTGGAGAATCCCAGGGACGGGGTCGGGGGGTGGGTCGGGTGGAGGGGGGGGGGAGCCTGGTGGGCTGCAGTCTATGGGGTCGCGCTGAGTTGGACACGACTGAAGCGACTTAGCAGCAGCTACCCTTGTGACCATCCCCCTCCCGATAGGGCCAGGACTCAGAGCCCTTAGTGCATCTCATGCATTTTGATTGGGAGGAACCTACAGGGTGTTGCACTGCAATGACGCTGCCCTGGCCACTAGTCCTCAGGACTTCTGGACACATTCCACTCTGATGCTGGTGATCTGCTGGTCCTTTCTGAGACCACGGATCTTTTCGTAGGGTTCCAGGAGAGCCTGTACGTACACTAGCACACAGGTGTCTTTGAAACAGTGTTCTTGTTTGGCAACCAGCCGTTCAGACCCGCGCAGGGAGGGGGCCCTCCTGAATCACTGCACCTCCGAGTAACTGGTGTACCTGGCGATTTTCATGTGCAGCTAGGGTTCCGGGCTACCCTCTGGCCCCCAGTGTGAATTTATTCTGGGGAATCGACGGTGCTCGGAAAACCAGCCTGCCCGACTGCAGTGAAAACAGAGTATGTCTCCCTCAGGGCACCAATACTCTCCAGGTGAAACTGTAAGCCTGACAGGCCTCATATTAGCTCGCAGTCTTGAGATGAAATGAGTGCTCACTGCCACAGTCGGCGGTCTAGTGTATGGCCCACGAATTTTTCCTGCCACTAAATATCCCTCTCTCCAAGATTCCTGCAGGTGGCGCTACTGGTCAAGAACACACTTGGCTAGTGCAGGAGACCTAAGACACATCGGTCCAATCCCTGGGTGGGCAAGAGCCCCCTGGAGAAGGAAATGGCAACCCACTCCAGTATCCAAGACTAGAAAATCCCAGGGACTGAGGATTCTGACAGGCTACAGTCCATGAGGTCACAGAGAGATGGAGAGGACTGAATCCACTTACCATGTATACAAGAGTCCAGCAATCATTCGGGTCCACAAAGCACACTCAGGCAGGAAATCTGGGCTCCTCTTTTTAAGTCATCAGAATAATCCCTTTAGGTCTCTGTCCATCTAGATTTTCTCAGGCCCTGGGATTCTTCTGGATTCTTGCCTGCTAGCACGCTGGAGTCCCAGGGGGCATTTCCAGTCACCATCTGCCATGGAAGTGCTGCCCTTGGGTTCCTGATTTACCCAGATTGGCCAGTGAACTGTCATGAGGTGGGCTGTACACAATCCTGTGCTATGGCATATATAGCCTAATTGAAAACCACCCTTCCTGTACTCTGGTGGTCTTGGTCACAATTAGGTACCTTACTTCACATCCCATTGGGGAATTGTCCAGGAGGTCTTACTGCTCACAGTTCAATGACATGCTACAGACTAACAGGATTTCTGCTGATCAGTTACTGGTGGCTTTTAAAACTAGAGGTATTTTGGTCACAGTACCAGACTTGAGCATGTGACCCTGAGCCCTCACAACTAAAGTATTTCAGCCCTTTCACACACAGAACTTACAACTAGCAATGAACCAACGAAATATCAAGTCAACAATGTGTTTCCTCCTTAGGGTCTGGTGTTCCTTAGGGTCCAGAATTGGTTTGCTTCCCTGCAGACCTAAAGTGATCATGTCACTAGACTGACATTGTGATACAGAGATCACGGCCTTTGCAGTCACGAGCCTGGCCTGGCCTTGGGGAGGGTCCTCAACTATCTCACGTGAAACGGAACCTAGAACCCTTTCAGACTTGGAATTCCATACTCACTGTGTCCATGGGCACCTTCTTAGCAACATCTGGTCCCTGCATCTGAAGTTCCGCCTGTCCTTTATGGCACTAGCCCATCCATCAGCTGGAGGATCAGATACAGCTTCACATCATCACCTTCGTAGTGGCGTGAAACTCAGAGCCTGAACTCTAGGTCCCTAAGGCTCTTCTGCCCACCTTGGGTCCAGGGCCCTCTCAACCGAGGGAGCACTTCCGGACATGTTCCGCCCTGGTGCTTGTTCCTTGTGGGTTCTTTCTGAGTCAAGTACTCAAGCACTGAGCTCCAGGGGAACACACACAAGCACTGCCTATGCCAGATATAAGGCACACACTGCCCTAAGGGTAATCATCGACCCAGAGATCTGGGGCAAGGGACCTCTTTTCCCCAGTGCATCTTGATATGGAAGTGCCTGGGAAATTTCTTGGCACTGGACTTTTGGCTAGCTAGGGTTCCAGCTTTCCTGCTGGGCCACATCTGCATGTTCATGAGAACCAAGGTTACTTGGCACCTGTCTCCCCCACTTAGGCGGAGAACCGTTGGGTCACAGCACCTTCACTGCACACGAACCGAGAGCTCGCCAGCTAGGGTATCTGGAGTTCTCTCGACCACTAGCTGTCCCACGTGTGGTGCCGCAGAGAACCTTCCTGCCAACAATTCACTGCTTTCTAAGGTTCTGATGATATTTAAGGCTCATACTCTATTGTCACGTGATGGAAGCCCCGTTGATGGATCCAAGCAGGACCAGGCTTTTCACTTTGGGGTATGTCACCCTCTCATGCCTGGGACATTTATATGCCCCTAGCTGGTAACACAGGCGTTACTCCTGGAAGACATCTGCTGCACAGTCGGACCTTTAAGTGGGGAAAGTACATGTATCCAGGGCTCCAACTGGAACTGGACAGAGCCTGTGCTGTGGAATATACAGCCCTAGTGGAACCATATTTGTAAAATGCTGCTACTATAGACACATGTTGGCTCCCACACTGTATCGCAAGAGTGTCAGGTGGGCCTTCCTCAAATGGACGTTTGGAGTAGTTCCATCGAGGGTGCACCGGTTTGCTTGGGGCTGGGAGTTCATCAGCCATCAGTTTGGCTGTCTACTACTGAAATGGGAGCACGTTGAGTCACAGTACTTAACACGGGCTGAGGTCAAGTGGGTACTTTCGAGTTTGGTGTCAGAACCATTTCAGCCACCGTTTCCCTTTTCCTCTACCCAGCTCCACATGGAAGCCCTAATGAAACTTCCAACCACAGACGTGTGTTCTTGCTAGGGTTTGGGGGTTCTTTCTCGTGTGGGCCTTCTGGCATGCCCAGGAATTGAAGATACTCTGGCACCAGGCTTCCCACATGGTGTACCAATGAGAACTCCTACAGCCACTGGTCAGGCCTAGCTCTAGGGACATTTTTGCGGTTGCAGGACTCACCTATGTCATTTGCACATGCCCTTCCACAGACACCCCTAATGAAGGCTGTAGCAGCCAGAGCCCACCTGGCATGGTTTTCTATCGTGGATTCTTGCACTTGGAGCACTTCCGGTGACCCTGCCCTGAAGTGGTGTCCTGGGATACTCTCAGAGACCAGGGTGCTTGTCTACTGGATTCTCAAGGACCACAGGCTGGCCAGGTGCTGTGGAATACAGAACCCTGTAAGTAACACTTATCTAGAGCCATGGTACAAGATAGTCCCTTTCACATCGTGCCTTCATCTGTGTCGTGCACCAAGAGGCCTTCCAGGCCACCAGACTTGCTGCCATCTAGGGTTCCAGGATTCCTGCCAGCACCCACCTTTGTGAAGCCTGGAGAACTGAGAAGTGTGTTGCCCTCTGGGTGACCAGCCTGCTCATGGGTGGCAGAAGGAGAGTACATCCCCTCAAAACACTACTGTCTCCCAGGGCAACTGTTGGCCTGGTGTTGGATCCAGAGCACCTGTTTTCAGTATAGGCCTCATTAGAGATGTCATGGGCGATTCCAGCCCAGGAATCATGACCCCTGTAGGCCACCATTTGTCCTCCCTGGGACCCTCAAGAACCACCATCCAAACAACATATCCATTTTTTAAGGTTCTGAGGATCTTTTAGGCTCCTAATCACACTTCTGTAGGCTTCCCTGATATCTCAGTTGGGAAGATTCTACCTGCAAGGCAGGAGACCCCGGTTTGACTCCTGGGTCGGGAAGATCCACTGGAGAAGGACTAGGCTACCCACTCCAGTATCCTTGGGCTTCCCTTGGAGCTTAGCTGGTAAACAACATGCTTGCAATGAGAGAGACATGAGTTTGATCCCTAGGTTGAGAAGATCCCCTGGAGAAGGAAAATGCTACCTACTCCAGTATTCGGTCTCGGAGAATTCCACGGACTGTATAGTCCATGGCGTCACAAAGAGTCGGTAACGACTGAGTGACTTTCACTCACTCACTCAATCACACTACTGCGGTGGAACCCAGTCTCCTATCAGTCTGTCAGCAGGAGGAGACATTTTGGTATGAGTCCATCTTGATTTCTCAGGCCCTGGTACTCTTCTGGACGTGAGCTTCCCCCACACCAGTGCCATGGGATGAAGTTCAGGACACTGAACTCTCTGCTGGGCACGCTGCCCTGGGAGCGTGGTTCCAACTATGTTTCTGAAACCTAGGACTCATGGGTCAAGACCAAATCTGTGCTTTAGAATATGTGGCCCTACTGTGCACCATACTTTCTGGTGTGCCTGAGCGGTGGCCCATTTAGGCACCTAACACCACACATGTTAATAACATGAAGGCCCTTGTGTCTCTCAATTCCTAATCAAACTCTGTTGGTGTGCTGGACACAGAGGTGGTTTCTACACACCAGCTTTCCAAAACGCTTTTGAAAACAGAACATTCTCACTCATCATACAGGGTCACAGTGGAATAAACTGTGCCTTGGAGTTAGGTAAGTAAGCTGAGCACTTTCAGCCACCACACTTCCCCCCAGCGTGGGTGCACTGGAAGGATTTTCTGATCACCAAAGTATTCCTTTTCTATATTCCCAGAACCCTTCTGACCTGGATTTATCCTGCTTGCCTGGGAACCAAAAGCTCCTTCCACATGCCTGAGAATGTGATACAGAAAGTAGAAACCTGGATACCGGAGAGGCAGGGCAACTATGACCTTATAGGCCTCGGGTATGCCATTTGAAATGCTACTGAAATCCTTTCTTCTGTCAAAGCCTTTGAAAAGTTAGTCTACGCGGCACAATAGTATAACCATCCACCTGGAACTCAGAATTCCAGGAGTCGTAAGATCTGCAGCGTGTTCTGGAAGCTGGGCAACCGTGTACCTTCTGACCATCTCTCTTCTAGTAGGATGTAGATTTTGTAGCCCATGGATATTCTGTACAACTTGATCCCCAAGGATTCCTCCAGAATGTGCTGTCCAGGGTGCTGAAACGCAACAGTTTGAGACTGTTAGTTGGAAGCTGTTCATTAGGGAACAGGATGGGGAGTGGACTGCTGCTACTGCTGCTAAGTCACTTCAGTCGTGTCCGACTCTGTGCAACCCCATAGATGGCAGCCCACCAGACTCCCGGGGTCCCTGGGATTCTCCAGGCAAGAACACGGAAGTAGGTTGCTATTTCCTTCTCCAATGCATGAAAGTGAAAAGTGAAAGTGAAGTCGCTCAGTGGTATCCGACTCTTAGCGACCCCTTGGACCGCAGCCTACCAGGCTCCTCCGTCCATGGGATTTTCCAGGCAAGAGTACTGGAGTGGGGTGCCATTGCCTTCTCCACGGGGAGGGACTTCTGGACACCATGTACCCGTGCAATTCTGAACTCTTGTGTTGGATGTGGACCCTACAGTCCGTGGACATTCGGTGTATCTTGATCCTCAGGGCTCTAAGTGCTCTTGCAGAATGTGCTGTCCAGGGTGCTGAACATCAGAACATTACTGGACTCGATCGAATGTCAGGTCATGAGGGGCACAGGGCTGGGCAGGGACTTCTGAACACCATCTGCCAGGCCACTTCTGCACTGTGCGCTGCTTTGGCAAACAAGCCTACCACTTTGGTTGAGCCAGGGTCTTTACTGGAGACTCTTGCTGTGCAATATGGCCCCGTGGGAACTAAACTGCCAGTTCCCTGGACCCCTTTTGGCAGCATTCTACCGTTGTATTGGACTCAGGAAGGACCTTTAACCCTGAACTGTTTCGGGGAGATCTTTCCGCCTTAGTTGATGCTGTGGAGTCCAAGATACGGATTCTACGCCAGCTGCATTGCTCAGAATTCCTTTTGTTTCAGTCACTTGAGCTATTTCAGCCACCATCTCTACCCACTCCTCCCCATCCAATAACTACCTGCCAATAACTAATTTGACCCCTCACTACAATTGCAGCGCTCCTTCTGGCCCGAAGTCAAAGGAAAGCTTATACCCTTGAGATCATCTCCCTTCTCACAGGCTGCAGAACCAAGTGATTTTGTGCATCTAGCACTCCAGGAGTTCTTCTAGAGACATGCAGTGCAGGGCACGGGCACTCTGAACCAATTCCAGACACCTCTGTCCTGGCACTGTTACCCTCTTTCATCCTTTAGAATACACTGTTAGCCCGATACTGGGATCCAGGAGAGCCCTTATGGGAAATAGCCTGCTCTATCGCTGAGGAACATGAGGCTTTATAGACAACCACTGATTGAGAACATGATTGCAAGGGACTCCTTTTAACAATGAACTGGCTACTCGGCACTGCTCCCGGAAATCTTACCAGCCACCAGACTTTCCGTCAGAAAGTGAAACAGAATTCCCACTGGCCCCCAATCTGTATGTGTGCTAGCGAGTATTAATGTCCTTTAGTAACAAGAATGCTCGCTTGTTGTAGAAAAGAAAGCACACGATCATGGCACTAGCCACAGGCTGGAAGGGTTGGCCTCAATCACTCTAAGCAAACTGATGAAGCGCGATCCCTCGAGGCCACCGTCGAGCAATCCGGATGGTGCACCACACTTCCATTCCGGCCAGCAACCTGCCTCTTCCATAGGGTTCCATGGGTTCTTCATATCCCTCAAAGGAAGCATGGTTCCTCCTACCAGCATTAAGCAGGGGACGGCCTTTGGGCCTTGAGCCCAGTGATCCATCGCTCCTTTTCACAACACGGTACCATACTTTTGTACGTGCCTGACACAGAAATGATGCTTTGGTAGGGTACTTCCGGATACCATTCCCCCTCACTTTACTGTCCGGGTGACCCTTTTGGCAACTAGACTTGTCAGTGCACTGGGTTCCTAGGAACTGAATTAAAAATCATTGCTGTGAAAGATAGGGCCTTACGGAAATCACTGTAACAGCTTGTGGGTATCTGCAGGCCCTTCGGCCCGAGTACTCCCATCCTATTAGCCTCGTGAGGTCATTCCAACTTCAAACGTTTTCGTCAGGTATTTCCTTTCCGCAGCCTATATGGGGAGCGCGGGTCGTCAGTCAAATCTGACCACCAGCCCTACCGCTGAAACTGGAACATATTTGATTCAGGTATAGATATCCGACAGAGATATAATGTGTATGCTCTTAGGAATTTTGAGCCCTACCGGCCACCATACTTCTCCAAGACCATTTCAAAGGATAAATTTGAGTCTTGCAGGCTACCTTCCTTCACCTCGAGCTCCAGTGCTCAGCAGAATCACCGACCACCAACAGTACCCTAGCTCTAAGGTTCCAGGATGTTCTCTGGCTTCCTGCCAATCACGTGCCCAGGATCCAAACGTTATTGTTACCTACCTGCCATGTCATGCAGAAATTGGACGCTTCAGGTCAAGAGTTAGGCTTGTCTACGGTTAGCCAATTGCTCCTCCAGTCCTCCGCCAGCATATTGCCTGGCATTTTGAACACTTTTAGTCACGGGCTTGCTCGCTAGTGGTCTCTGGAGAGTTCCGATCACCAGCCCACCCAGCACCTAAGGTTCCTACACTCCTTATGGCCCCGAGTCTCACTGTTCTTTAGTGGCACGCTACCTTGTGCGGAAAAGGCAATGGCGCCTCACTCCAGTACTCTTGCCTGGACAATCCCATGGACAGAGGAGCCTGGTGGCTACAGTCCATGGGGTCGCTAAGAATCGGACACGACTGAGCGACTTCACTTTCACTTTCACTTTCATGCATTGGAGAAGGAAATGGCAACCCACTCCAGTGTTCTTGCCTGGAGAATCCCAGGGACGGGGTCGGGGGTGGGTCGGGTGGAGGGGGGGGGGAGCCTGGTGGGCTGCAGTCTATGGGGTCGTGCTGAGTTGGACACGACTGAAGCGACTTAGCAGCAGCTACCCTTGTGACCATCCCCTCCCGATAGGGCCAGGACTCAGAGCCCTTAGTGCATCTCATGCATTTTGATTGGGAGGAACCTACAGGGTGTTGCACTGCAATGACGCTGCCCTGGCCACTAGTCCTCAGGACTTCTGGACACATTCCACTCTGATGCTGGTGATCTGCTGGTCCTTTCTGAGACCACGGATCTTTTCGTAGGGTTCCAGGAGAGCCTGTACGTACACTAGCACACAGGTGTCTTTGAAACAGTGTTCTTGTTTGGCAACCAGCTGTTCAGACCCGCGCAGGGAGGGGGCCCTCCTGAATCACTGGCACCTCCGAGTAACTGGTGTACCTGGCGATTTTCATGTGCAGACTTCTTGGCAGCTAGATTCCGGCTACCCTCTGGCCCCCAGTGTGAATTTATTCTGGGGAATCGACGGTGCTCGAAAACCAGCCTGCCCGACTGCAGTGAAAACAGAGTATGTCTCCCTCAGGGCACCAATACTCTCCAGGTGGAAACTGTAAGCCTGACAGGCCTCATATTAGCTCGCAGTCTTGAGATGAAATGAGTGCTCACTGCCACAGTCGGCGGTCTAGTGTATGGCCCACGAATTTTTCCTGCACTAAATATCCCTCTCTCCCAAGATTCCTGCAGGTGGCGCTACTGGTCAAGAACACACTTGGCTAGTGCAGGAGACCTAAGACACATCGGTCCAATCCCTGGGTGGGCAAGAGCCCCTGGAGAAGGAAATGGCAACCCACTCCAGTATCCAAGACTAGAAAATCCCAGGGACTGAGGATTCTGACAGGCTACAGTCCATGAGGTCACAGAGAGATGGAGAGGACTGAATCCACTTACCATGTATACAAGAGTCCAGCAATCATTCGGGTCCACAAAGCACACTCAGGCAGGAAATCTGGGCTCCTCTTTTTAAGTCATCAGAATAATCCCTTTAGGTCTCTGTCCATCTAGATTTTTCTCAGGCCCTGGGATTCTTCTGGATTCTTGCCTGCTAGCACGCTGGAGTCCCAGGGGGCATTTCCAGTCACCATCTGCCATGGAAGTGCTGCCCTTGGGTTCCTGATTTACCCAGATTGCCAGTGAACTGTCATGAGGTGGGCTGTACACAATCCTGTGCTATGGCATATATAGCCTAATTGAAAACCACCCTTCCTGTACTCTGGTGGTCTTGGTCACAATTAGTACCTTACTTCACATCCCATTGGGGAATTGTCCAGGAGGTCTTACTGCTCACAGTTCAATGACATGCTACAGACTAACAGGATTTCTGCTGATCAGTTACTGGTGGCTTTTAAAACTAGAGGTATTTTGGTCACAGTACCAGACTTGAGCATGTGACCCTGAGCCCTCACAACTAAAGTATTTCAGCCCTTTCACACACAGAACTTACAACTAGCAATGAACCAACGAAATATCAAGTCAACAATGTGTTTCCTCCTTAGGGTCTGGTGTTCCTTAGGGTCCAGAATTGGTTTGCTTCCCTGCAGACCTAAAGTGATCATGTCACTAGACTGACATTGTGATACAGAGATCACGGCCTTTGCAGTCACGAGCCTGGCCTGGCCTTGGGGAGGGTCCTCAACTATCTCACGTGAAACGGAACCTAGAACCCTTTCAGACTTGGAATTCCATACTCACTGTGTCCATGGGCACCTTCTTAGCAACATCTGGTCCCTGCATCTGAAGTTCCGCCTGTCCTTATGGCACTAGCCCATCCATCAGCTGGAGGATCAGATACGCTTCACATCATCACCTTCGTAGTGGCAGTGAAACTCAGAGCCTGAACTCTAGGTCCCTAAGGCTCTTCTGCCCACCTTGGGTCCAGGGCCCTCTCACCGAGGGAGCACTTCCGGACATGTTCCGCCCTGGTGCTTGTTCCTTGTGGGTTCTTTCTGAAGTCAAGTACTCAAGCACTGAGCTCCAGGGGAACACACACAAGCACTGCCCTATGCCAGATATAAGGCACACACTGCCCTAAGGGTAATCATCGACCCAGAGATCTGGGGCAAGGGACCTCTTTTCCCCAGTGCATCTTGATATGGAAGTGCCTGGGAAATTTCTTGGCACTGGACTTTTGGCTAGCTAGGGTTCCAGCTTTCCTGCTGGGCCCACATTTCCATGTTCGTGAGAACCAAGGTTACTTGGCACCCTGTCTCCCCTACTTAGGTGGAGAACTGTTGGGGTCACAGCACTAACATCGCCCGCAAACCGAGAGCTTGCTAGCTAGGGTATCTGGAGATCTCTTGTTCACTAGGTGTCCCTCGTGTTGGTGCCCAGGAAAACCTTCCTTCCACCAACCTGACTGCTGAGCAAGGTTTGATGTTAATTAAGGCTCCTACACTATTCTCACATGATGGAACCCCAGGATCTTCCAACTGGCCTCAAAGCAGAACAAGGTCTTTAACTTTTGGGGTATGTCAACCTCTTATGTCTGGGCCATTTCCATGCCCCTCACTGATACCACAGGCATTACTCCTAGAAGACATCTGCTACACAGACGGCCCTTTAAGTGAGACACTGCCTGCATCCAGGGCTCCCATGGGCCCTTGACACAGCCTGTGTTATGGAATGTAAAGCCCCATACTAGTAAAATGCTGTTACTTAACACCCATTTCGGAACCCACACTGTGTCACGTAAATGTCAGAAGGGCCTTCCTCACCATGGAATTTTGGGGTAGGGCCCATCTAAGATGCACCAGTGTGCTTGGGGCCTGGTGCTTTCCAGCCAGCTGTTTAGCTGTCTAGTGTTGAAATGGGAGCACTTTCACTCACAGTACGTGACACATGCTGAGGTAATGCAGGTGATTTAGGTTCTGGTGTTGAAAGCATTTCAGCCATCTTTCCCCTGCCCTCTACCCAAGCACACATTGCAGCCATAATGAAACTTTCACAAGAGATGTGGCTCCTTGTTAGGGTTCTCAGGTTCTTTCTAGCATGGGGTCGTCTAGCATGCTTAGGACCTGAAGGTATTTTGGCCACAAGGCTTCCTGCATGTTTCAGAAAGAACTCATCCAGTCACTGGTCAGACCTAGCTCAGCTACACCATTTTCACATCACCTTTGCACAATCACCCTACACTTGGCTGTGGCACCCACAGCCCTTCAGGCATGGTTTTCCATCCCGACATCCAAGAACAGGGAGTTTACTGGAGAGTTGCACTCGGAGCACTTCTGGTGGCCCTGCCCTTGTGCTGAGTTCTGGGGATAGTCTCAGAGACCAGGCTGTGTATGCACTGTGTTCTACAAGGACCACAGGCTGCCTGGTCCTGTGGAACACACAACCCTGTAAGCAACCACTTATCTAGAGCCCTGCTACGAGACTGCCCCGTTCACATCCTGCCTTAATCTGCACAGTGCACCAGGGACCATTCGAGCCTCCAGACTTGCCACCAGCCTATGTTTCGGGTTTCCCGCCAGCTCCCAGCCTGTGTGCAGCCCGGAGTGCTGGGAACTGCGTTGCACTCTTAAGGGACCAGACTGCTAGCGGTCGCCAGAATGAGAGCACTTCCCCTCATACCACTAACATCCTACAGAGCAACTGCAGGCCTGGTGTTTTAAACGAAGCACCTCTCTTCACAGTACAGGCTTCAGTTACCATGAGCTATCATCGGCACTTCCAGCCCAGGATGATGAATCCTCTCGCCCTCCATTTCTCACCCCTTAGGGTGACAACAACATGTCCATTCACTAAGGTTTTGGAGATATTTCAGGCTCCCAATCACACTTGTGTGGTAGGCACCTCCTGTTACTCTGTCAGCAGGAGGAGACATTTGGTTTGAGTCCATCATGATTTCCTAGGCCCTGGGACTCTTCTTCATGTGAGCTTGCCCCTCACTAGTGCCATGGCAGGCTGTTCTGGACATCATCTGCCCGGGCATGGTGCTTTGGGGGCTCAATTTCGAACTATACTTCTGAAAACCTAGGATCTCCTTGGCCATGAAAAAATCTGGGCTGTGGAGTATGTGGCCCTACTGTGCACCATAGTTTGCAGTATGCCAGTTCCTGTGGTCCCATTTGGGCACCTTGCACCACACATGTTAATGACATGAAGGCCCTTCTGGCTCTAAATTTCTAATCAAAGCCTGTTGGTGTGCTGGGCACCTGGGAGATTTCCAGCCACCAGTCTTCCGAACGGCTGTTGAAACCAGAGCATTTTCAGTTATAATAGAGGCTTCACTCTGGAATAAACTGGGCATTTGCAGTTAAAAATCCTGAGCCACTTCAGCCACCACACTTCCCCACAATGTGGGTGCACTGATGAATTTTCTGATAACCAGTGTATCTCCTTGCAATGCTTCCAGGTTCCTTTTGGCCTGGAGTTATTCTGCTTGCCTTAGGAACCAAACGTTCTTGCCCAAAGCCTGATAGTGATACAAAACCAAAAACCTTTCTGGTTATGGAAAGGCATGGGAAACTATGGTCCTTACAGTCCTCAGCTATACCATTTGAATTGCAACCTAGAATCCCTTTGTCAAGTGTCTTTGCAGAAGTTATACACAGCACATTGGGATCACCATCTACCCTAGAACCCAGAATTCCAGGTCTCCTCAGATCTACTAGTTGGCCTGCATGTTGCACAATTGTGTACCCTTCTTACCATCCCTCTTCTTGTGGAATGTATAACGTATAGCCCTTGGACAATGTGTCCATCTGAATCTCTATGTCCCTAAGGGCTCATCCAGAATGTGCTGTCCAGGGTGCTGGAATCCCAGGAACACGTCCAGACTCTGTTAGCCTGGAAAGGGAAAAGTAAAAGGGTCAGTCGGTCAGTCCTTTTCAACTCTTTGCAAAACCATGGACTGTAGCCCCCCAGGCTCCTCCGTCCATGGGAGTTTTCAAGCAAGAATACTGGAGTGGGTTGCCATTTCCTTTTCCAGGGGATCTTCCCGACCCAGGTGGGTCTGCTGCATTACAGGTAGATGCTTTACTGTCTGAGACATTAGCCTTGATGCCAGGTCATTTTTGAGACCTGCCTCTCTGCACACTGGGTTCTAGGAGAGTTCATATGGACACAACCCTTGTGCGGTGCTCTAATGCAGTGCAAGGAGGCTCTTTTCACCATTGCATCTCCATCTGTGCTGTACCATAGGCAACCTTTTGCTCACTCTTACTTTCTAACATCTAGAGTTCCAGGTTTCCCATTGGACTCCAGCCTGTGTATGCTCTGGGGATTGCAGGATTCTTTTGCTACATGACTGTTACCTGTGACTGCAATGAGAGCATTTAGTTTATGGCACTTGCTTCCCAAACAGGAGTGGAGAGCCCTTCAGGCCTCCAATCAGCTCACAAGCTGGACAATCATGAACCCTCTAGGCCATCGTCTGCCCCTTATGTGGGTGGTTTAAGTGCTCCCAGTTTGCAAACTATGTTTTGGTATGTGCATAATAACTTTCACTAATTACCACTTTGGTGATTCTTTCCTTTTCTGATTTTTTTTCACACATTGAACCCAGAAGACTATAGGCTTAATAGACTCTGCTCATGGGCACCAGTCTGACCACATGTTGGAAGCCAGGGGAACCTTTCAACCACCCTACAGCCCTCCAGATACACCATGAAAGACCTGGGCCAACACCAGCCTGTCCATCAATGGAATCCCATTGGCCTTGGACCATTAGGCTACACACTGGCAAAGGAACTTAGGACCCTATTGGTAACCAAAACCCTTGCATGGTACTGCTTCTAGGGCCCTTTCTGAAGAAACCCAAGTGCAGTAAAATCCACAACTCTTACTTGGCCATCAGCAAGCTAGCACTCCCTGCCTCAGTCCACCTCCCTCTTTCTGACCCCAGAACTCTACTGGAAATGTACCTGCCACCTTGCTGAGCCTGGGTGCACTTCCAGACTCTCTCCATCCTGGCAACAGTGCCCTAGATGTCCCTTCTCTGACCATATTGCACACAAACTGTGGTCCAGGGTAACTAGATGGTAGCCAGTGCAGCGGAACATGTGGCTCCTCCTTCCTGGGCAGTAAGCATGTGGGCACCTATTAATTACATCACACCTGTGCAGCTGGAAACTGTCTGACCTCCAAACCCTCCCTACCAGCTAGAGACCGGGATGCCTTCCACTCCAGTCTGTGTGCATGCTGAGGTATCCAGGGTTCTTAGGCACTCAGGCTGCCCATCTGCTATGGAAAGGATAGCATTTTCAGTCACAACCATGGCATCCCACAGAGGTAGCAGTTGTTGTTCAACCTTCAGTCAGCTCACAAGTTTGGGAAACACAAACTTTTTCGGCCACTATCTCTCTTTCGGGCAGATGCCCCTGGCACGTTCCTGCCAGAAACCTGCCCACTTGTCAAGGTTCCGTGGATCCTTCAGGCCACCAGGTGTTCCTTATTAAGGCAGAAACCCAGGCAACACATACCAGGCCATCAACAGGTCTTTCGGTCTGGCAACATCTTTACCCATCAAACATCTGGACTCTTACCGCTTCACTGGGGTCACGGGAGAGGGGCATAGGGCCATGGAGCAACTTGTGGACATCATATGCCCGGACATTCTCCACCTGAGTCCTTTCGGCAACAAGATTTACTGTGCACGACTGTGCCAGGGCCCCTGCCTAAAACCCTTGCTGTGCAACATGGTCCTCTTAGACATAAACTTCCAGCTGCCTGGATCCCTTTTGGCTGCATCCTGTTGTACTGGTGTCATGAAGGCCCTTTCAGCACTAAGCATTTCAGGGAAATCTTTCTGCCCACAGTTGATGCTGCAGACCCTGAGATTTTGGCTTACGTTTGCCACACTGGTCAGAATTCCTTTTGGTTCAGTAACTTGAGCCATTTCACCCACCATCCCTACCTCTCCACCCCCATCCATCTAAGGACCTGCCAACCACCAATGTACCCCTCACTATAATTTCAGAGGTCCTTCTCACCCAAAGTCATCAAGAAAGTACATACTCTTGAGACCATCTCCCTTCCCATGGGCTATGGAAACCAGAGATTTGAAGCATCTAGTGCTCCTGGAATCCTTCCAGACAGGTGTGGTTCAAGGCACTGGCACTCTGAACCACTTTCAGACACCTTCTACCCTGGTGCTGGTGCCCCGCAGGTCCTTTAAAACAGTGCTGCTCATGTAGTGGGTTTCAGAAGAGCCCTTATGGGAAACAGCCTGCTCTAATGCTGAGGAATATATGGCTTTATAGGCAACTACCTATTGAGAACACTGCTGCAAATGGCTCCTTTTAGCCACCACACATTTTTCCAGGCAGTGCTGCCCCAAAACCTTCCAGCTGCCAGACTTCCTGCCAGCAAGCAATTCGGGAATTCCCATTGGCCCCTAGTCTGTATGTATGCTGAGTCTCAGGTTTTTAGTGACCAGAGGGTCTGCCTGTGATGGAAAGGAAAGCACCTGGTCATGGCACTAGCCACTGGGTCGATAGGTGTAGGCCTCAACCAGTCTAAGTCAGCAAACTAATGAAGTAAGATCCCTCTGGGCCACCATCCACCCATGCAGATGTGCTCCAGAGTAAACTTCCAGCCACCAACTGGCCTCCCGCATAACATTCTTTGGATTCTTCATATCCCTCGGTGGATACATGGGATCCTTCTACCAGCATTTCAGTAGGAGTTGGCTTTTACAAGCTTTGGGCCCAGCAAGCCATCTGCTCCCTCTTACATCCCAGTACCCTACTGCGTACATGCCTGACACATCAATGACGCCTTGGTGGGGTACTTCCGGACACCATGTCCCCTGACATTGTTGTCCTGGTAACCCTTTGGGCAAGTAGACTGTCACTTCACTTGGGTCCTGCAAACTGAGTTAAGAATCCGTGCTGTAGAATATATGACCTTACCGGAAAGCATACCAACAGCTTGCTGGTGCCTGAGGTCTCCTTTGGCCCCAGTACTCCCATTCTGTTAATGTCATGAGGGCCATTCCAGCCTTAAATGTTTTTGTGAGGTCCTTCCTGCTCACAGTCCCTACGGGAATCACAGGTTGTCAGTTCAGTTTGACCACCCGCCTACTGTTGAAACTGGAGCACATTCATTTGAGGTATATATCCCTGACCGAGATACACCAGGTCCTTTTCACTAAGGGATTTTGGGCCTTTTCAGCCACCATCCATCACCTGGGCCATTTCATCTATGGAATTTGAGCCCTTTAGGCCACCATCATTCACCTACAGCTCAGGTGCCCAGTAGGATCACCAACCACCAACTGTACCCTTGCTCTAGAGTTCCAGCACTATTTCTGCCCTGCTATCAATCATGTCCCTGGGAACCGAAGGTCCTTATGCCACAAACCTGCCCCTGTGATGCAGGATTCTAGAACCCTTTAAGTGCAGAGTTAGGCCCGGCTGTGGTGACCAATTGCTCCTCCAGTCCTCTGCTAGCTCATGTGCCACGGCACTTTGAACTGCTGCAGTCACTGGTCTATTTGCTAGTGTCCCTGGGGACATTCTAATCACCAGTCCACCCAGCATTTAGGGTTCCTACACACCTTATGGCCCAAAGTCTCACTGTTATTTAGGGGTACTCTGTACCCTTGTGACCATCACCCTCCCAATAGGGCACAGAATGTGGAGCATTTAGTGCATCTCATCCATTTTGATCAGGAGGAACCTAGGGGGGTTCCTTCGTAATCATGCTGCCCTGGCCACTGGCACTCAGAGAGGACTTCTGGACATTCTGCTCTGGTCCTGGTGGCCTGTGGGTCCTTTCTTAATCATGATGTCTTTGTGTAGTGTTCCAGGAGAGCCTTTATGTACACTAGCCCACACTTTTGCTTTGGAACTGAGTTCTTTGTTGGCAACTACCCTTTCAGAAATCAAAAGCATGGGACTACTTTTTGCCACTTCAACTTCATCAGGGTGTTGACCCAGGAAATCTTCTGGCCATGGCACTTGATGCTATTTAGGGTTCTGGGTTTTCTACAGTCCAATACTCTGCATGCTCTGTGGAATTAAGGGTTCGTTGGTGACCAGCCTGCCTGTCTGAGGTGGGAAGGAGAGTATTTTCAGTCACAGCACTGCCACCCTGCAAGGGAATTGTGAGCCCTCCCAGCCATCACTCAGCCCTCAAGCTCAGGTGGCCCTCATGGCCACCATCTGTCTCTTACATAGGTGACTCAGGAAATCTTCCCAGGTGAGCTCCTGTCAAAAACCTGACCACTCACTGGGGTTCCAGCAATTATTCAGGCCCCCATATTGTCTTTATGCAATGCAACCATGAGTTCCTCTTACATGGTTTTCAGAAGGACTAGCTCTTTTTGTCTCTGTCATTCTCTCTTTCTCAGTCCCCAGGGTGCCTCTGGATACCAATTTAATATTGGGTTGATGCCCAGGTGAGCACTTTCAGACACCATCTTACCTGGCATTACTGTCCTGGGGGTCCTTTTGTGACTGCCTGTGTACTGGAACACTATGGACTAAAGTAAGAATTCAAATCGAGAATATACATCCCTACTGGGAACCATTCTTGTACTTTCATGTTAGTGTCATGAGGACACTTATGTTCCCATAAATTTCTGAGAGTCCATCCTGCCCACAGTACATGGTTGTGTCTGGGTCCCAGGGATTTCTGGCCATTAATTTGCCTATCTGCTACTGAACCCGAATCATGTTCTGTCACAATTTAGGATGCTTTCTGGGATATCATGGGCCTTTTCAGATCCAGAATCTGAGACTTTCAGACACTATCCATCCTCCTCTTTCTGGAACCCCCACTTCCCCTGGGTTCTCACTTGGTTACCCAGGGAAATCTTCCAAACACCAACATGGCCTCTCACTAAGGGTTCAGAGCTCCTTCTGGCCTGTAGTTATCACATGTACCCAGGAATCAAATGTGATTCTGATATTAGCCTGTCTGTGTGATGGCGAACCCAGAACCCTTATGGTCACCGAACAGGCCTGGAACTGCGTAACTGATGACCCTTTCAGTCTTTAGCTTCTCTGTTTTCAATAGACCCTATAATCCATTTGGCTAAAGGCCTCCCATGAGACAGTGTCTCTGGGGACCTTCCAATTCGTATCTGGCCCAGCCTCTGGGGTTCCCTATGCCCTTATGGACCACAGACAGAATGCAAGATGAGGAACCATATACCTTCTGACCACCATCTGCCCTGCAGACTGTGGAACACAGAGTCAACTGGGGATCATTTCTAACATGGAGGTGGGTTTCACGGCATGAGCCATCCAGGAGCGCTGGCGTGCTATGGGCACTCTTGCACTGTATCTGCCCTGGTACTGGTGTCTTGGGGCTTCCCGGGTAGCTCAGCTGGTAAAGAATCTGCCTGAAATTCAGGAGACCCTAGTTTGATTCCTGGGTTGGGAAGTTCCCCCTTGAGAAGGGATAGGCTACTACTCCAATATTTTTGGGTTTCCCTGGTGGCTCAGACAGTAAAGAATCCACCTGAAATATGGGAGACCTGGGTTTGATCCCTGTGTTGGGAAGATCCCATGGAGGGCATGGCAACCCACTCCAGTATTCTTGCCTGGAGAATCCCCATGGACAGAGGAGCCTGGTGAGCTACAGATCATGGGGTCACAAAGAGTCAGACACAACTGAGTGACTAAACACATACTGGTGTCTTAGGTGTGCTGAGACCAGGCTGTCCACTCACTAGCTTCCAGAAGATCCCATAAGGACATCAGCCTGCTTACTGCTTTGGAACACAGACACCTATAAGCAAACATCCATCCAGACATCTGAAGCAATAGGGCCCTTCTCCATCACTGCACCTCGACCTGGTATACCTGGAAAGCTTCTGGCCTGCAGACTTCTTGGCAGTTTAGGGTTCTGGGATATCCACTGGCCCCCAGTGTGAATTTCTACTGAGGAACCAAGGGTGCTTGGACAACCAGCCTGCTCTTCTGCAGTGAAAACCGATGATTTCCCCCTCATGGCACTAATACCCACCAGGTGGAACTGGAGCCTTTCAGGCCTTCAATTAGCTAGCAGTCTCGAGATCACACTCTTTCGGCCACAGTCTGCCCTCTCATGGATGCTGCAGCAATTTTTCCTGCTGCTAAATTTCCCTCTCTCCAAGGTTCATAGCAAATACCCTCTTTCAACAACACAATAGATGACTCTACACGTGGACATCAGTAGATCATCAATACCAAAATCAGATTGATTATATTCTTGCAGCCGAAGATGGAGAAGCTCTATACAGCCAGCAAAAACAAGGCTGGGAGCTGACTGTGGCTCAGATCATGAGCTACTTATTGCAAAATTCAGACTTAAATTGAAGAAAATAGGGAAAACCACTAGACCATTCATGTATGACCTAAACCAAATCCTTTATGATTATATCATGGAAGTGACAAATAGATTCAAGGGATTAGATCTGATAGACTGCCTGAAGAACTATGGACAGAGGTTTGTAATATTGTACAGGAGGCAGAGACCAAAACCATTCCAAAGAAAAAGAAATGCAAGAAGGCAAAATGGTTGTCTGAGGAGGTCTTACAAATAAATGAGAAAAGAAGAGAAGCAAAAGGGAAAGATATACCCATCTGAATGCAGAGTTCCAAAGAATAGCAAAGAGAGATAAAAAAAGCCTTCTTAAGTGACTAATGCAAAGAAATACAGGAAAATAATAGAATGGGAAAGACTATAGATCTCTTCAAGAAAATCAGAGATACATAGGGGAACATTTCAGGTGAAGATGGGCAAAATAAAGGACAGAAATAGTAAGGATCTAACATAAGCATAAGAGATTAAGAAGAGGTGGCAAGAATACAGAGAACTGTACAAAACAGATCTTAATGATCTGGATAACCACAATGGTGTGGTCACTCATATAGAGTCAGACATCCTTGAGTATGAAGTCAAGTGGGCCTTAGGAAGCATCACTAGGAACAAAGCTAGTGGAGGTGATGGAATTCCACCTGAGCTAATTCAAACCCTAAAAGATGATGCTATTAAAAGTTCTGTACTCAGTATGTCAACAAATTTAGCAAAATCAGCAGTGGCCACAGGACTGGAAAAGGTCAGTTTGCATTCCCATCCCAAAAGAAGGCAATGCTAAAAAATATTCAAACTACTGCACAACTGCACTCATTTCACAGGCTGGCATGGTAATGCTCAAAATCCTTCAGGTTGGGTTTCAACAGTACGTGAACTGAGAACTTCCATATGTTCAAGCTGGATTTAGAAAAGGCAGAGCAACTAGAGATCAAACTGCCAACATCTACTGGATCATAGAAAAAGCAAGATCATTCCGGAAAAACATCAAATTCTGCTTCATTGACTACACTAAAGGCTTTGACTGTGTGGACCACAACAAACTGTGGAAAATTCTTAAAGAGATCAGAATACCAGACCACTTTACCTGCCTCTTGAAAATCCCGTATGCAGGTCAAGAAGCAACAATTAGAACTGGACATGGAAAAATGGACTGGTTCCAAATTGGGAAAAGAGTACGACAAGGTTGTATATTGTCACCCTGCTTATTTAACTTATATTCAGAGTACATCATGTGAAATGCTGTGCTGGATGAAACACAAGCTGGAGTCAAGTTTGCGGGGAGAAATATCAATAACCTCAGATATGCAGATGACACCACCCTTATGGTAGAAAGCGAAGAGGAACTAAAGAGCCTCTTGATGGAGGTGAAAGAGGAGAGTGAAAAAGATGGCTTAAAACTCAACATTCTAAAAACTAAGATCATAGCATCTGGTCCCATCATTTCATGGAAAATAGATAGGGAAAAAATAATGCAGATGGTGACTGCAACCATGAAATTGAAAAAAAAAAAAAAAAAGCTTGCTCCATGGAATAGAAGCTATGACAAAACTAGACAGTATATTAAAAAGCAGAGACATCACTTTTCTGACAAAGGTCTGTGTAGTCATAGCTATGGTTTTTCCAATAGTCATGTATGGGTGTGAAAGTTGGACCATAAAGAAGGTTGAGCATGGAAGAATTAATGCTTTTGAACTGTGGTGTTGGAGAAGACTCTTTTGAGAGTCCCTTGGACAGCCAAGAGATCAAACCAGTCAATCCTAAAGAAAATCAACCTCAAATTTTCATTGGAAGGACTGATGCTGAAGCTGAAGCTCTAATACTTTGGCTACCTGATGGGAAGAGCCAATACACTGGAAAAGACCCTGATGCTGGGAAAGATTAATGGCAGGAGAAGAGCAACAGAGGATGAGATGGTTGGATAGCATCTTTGATTCAGTGGACATGAATTTGAGCAAACTCCAGGAGATAGTGATGGACAGGGAAGCCTGGTGTGCTGCAGTTCATGGGGTAGCAAAAAGTCAGACACAACTGACTGACTAAACAGCAACAAAGTTCAGGCAATCCTTAAAATCCACAAACCTCAGGCAATAGAAACATGGGCTCCTCTTATTAAGCCATCAACCTGATAATTATCCCTTTAGGTCTATGTCCATCTAGAGTTTCTCAGGCCCTGGGACTCTTCTGCATTCTTGCCTGCTATCACATTGCAGTCCAACAGGGCATTTCCAGACACCATCCACCATGAAACTCCTGCTCTGGGGGTCCTGATTTAGCCACATTCCCAGTGAACTGGCATCGTATGGGCTCCCCCCAAATCTGATGATATGAAATATATAATTGGAAACCACTCTTACAGTATCCAGGTCATCTACATCACAATTAGGCACTGTAATCCACATCCCATCAGGGAAGTTTCCAGGAGATCTTACTGGTCAAAGTTCACGGACATGCTTGGGACCAGGGTAAGTTCTGGCAATTACTTTACTTTTCTGGCAATTACTTTTAAAACCAGAGGTCTTTTGGTCACAGTACCAAACTTGGGCACATGTACCCTGAGCCCAACAGCACGGATGAACCAATGAACTTTCAAGTCAACAACGTGTTTCCTCCCTTAGGGCCTGGTGTTCCTTGGAGTACAGAATTGTTTGGCTTCCCTGCAGACCTAAAGTCATTAGATCACTAGACTGACATTGTGATGCAGAGATCGGGGCCTTTGCAGCCACTAGCCTGGCCTCACCTTGGGGATGGTCTTCAACTATCCCACTTGAAACAGAACCTAGAATTCTTTCAAACGTGGAACTCTGCACCTATTGTGTCCCTGGGCACCTTCCTAGCAACATCTGGTCCCTCAATCTAGAGTTTCATGTATTCTGATGGCCCTAGCCCATCCATCAGCTGGAGGATTAGATACACTTCACATCATCACCTTCTTAGTGGCTGTGAAACTCACAGCCTGAACTCTAGGTCCCTAAGGCTCTTCTGGCACCGTTTGGTCCATGGCACTCTCACAGAGGGAGCACATTCCAGACACCATTAGCCTGGATGCTGGGTTGTTTCTGAGACCTGACTCTATGCAGTGGGTTCTAGGAGAGCTCATATGGACACTGCGGTGCAAGTAGGCCCTTTCATCACTGCATCTCCATCTGGGCTGTACCATAGGCAACTTTCCACTCACTCTTACTTTCTAACAGCTAGAGTTCAGGTTTCCTATTAGACTCCAGCATGTTTATGCTCTGGGGATCGGAGGATTCTTTTGCTACATGCAAAATGGACCATTCCCAAGGCCAGGCCTGGCTAGTGGCTGCAAAGGCCCTGATCTCTGCATCACAATGTCAGTCTAATGACCTAATGACTTTAGGTCTGCAGGGAAGCCAAACATTTCTGGACCCTAAGGAACACCAGACCCTAAGAGAGGAAATGAGAGCATTTAGTTTATGACACTAGCTTCCCAAACAGGAAAGGAGAGCTCTTCAGATTTTCAGTCAGCTCAGAAGCTAGAGAATCATAAGCCCTCTAAGCCATCTTCTGTCCCTCATGTGGGTGCCCCAGCAAAGCTTCTTCCCCTCTTTCTAGGGCTCCAGGGATCCTTCAGGTCCCCAGATTTTCCTTAAATGATGGAACTATAGGGTCCTCCTAGTAGGCTATCAGCAAGAGGAGGCCTTTCTGTATGATTTAAATTGTGCCCTCTCAAGTTATGGGACTCTTCCTGTCACCTGCTACCTCGCTGGTGTTGTGGATGGAACCCCTGGACACCACCTGCCCTGTGGGCCCTTCTGGTCTCCAGACTGCCATGCACTGGAGTCCCATGTACCCTTAAAGACTCTAGCTAGATCTTATGCTATAGCTCATATGCACCTTTGGCTCCTGTTACTACCACCATTTTAGTGTCAGGAGCAACTTTAAGGATTTCCTCCCCGCCCATATTCTCTTGGCATGTTAGTGACGTGGAGGTATTGTGGCTGTCATTTTGCAACTCTGGTGTTGAACCAGAGTATGCTCAGTCATAGTTCAGACCACAGCGGTGTTATCCTGGGCCCTTTGGCTCAGGTGTCTGAGTCCCTTTGGCTACTGTAATTCCTGCCATCCCCACCTGCAGGTACCCTGAGTATCCCTCCAACCACCCTCAGGTCTACTCTGACCTCTAGAAATCGAAGGCTCTTCTGGACATGTGCCAACCAGCATGCTGGTACTCTGGAACACTTTCAGACATGTTTTAACCTTGCACTCATATGTTACGGGCCTTTCTGAGACCAGCTGCTTGTGTACACTTGCCCACTGCAGCACTGTGAAATACAGGGACTGACTGGAGTCATCCTTCCAGCAGCATGGCGCTTCAGGGGTCCCTTTCAGTCACCATACCTCCAGCATGCTACCAGTCTTCCTACCATCTAGGGTTAAGATATTCATAAATGACCCCAGCCTTTCCTCAGGCTGAAGAACCAAGGGTTCTTTGGCCACCACTATAGGACATTTTGGACCTTGGTCAGCCCACAAGCTAACCAAAGCAGGAAACAGTTTGGCCAATCAGAAACCACCAACAAAGTGAAGTCTAGCACCAGATGCCTTCACTAGTGAATTCAACCAAACATTTAAATAATTTACACCAGCCTTTCTCAAACTCTTCCAAAAAATATGAGAAGGAACACTTCTTAACTCATTATTTGAGGTCAGCATTCAGATATCAAAGTTGAATGAAGGCATCACTAGAAATAAAATTAGAAATTAATATCCTTTATGAATATAGATATAAACATCTTCAACAGAATACCAGCAAATAAAATACAATATGATTAAAAGCATTAAAAATTATATGCCATGATCAAGTGGCATTTAACCCAGAAATGCAAGGTTGAATATAAAATCAATCAATATAGTATCAATACATCACACTGATATAACCAAGGGAAGAAAATACATAATCATCTCATTAGACACTGAAAAAGCATTTGAGAAAGTCTGATAATCTTTCAGAATAAGAACTCTCAAAACACTAGAAATAGAAGGGAACTACCTCAACATAATAAAAGGCATTTATTAAAAACTCACAGTTAATAACAGACTCAATGCTGAAAGGCTGAAAGCTTTCCTACTATGGTCAAGAACAAGTCAAGGATCCCTATGTTCACCATTGCTATTTAACACTGCACTGCAACTTTTAGCCAGAGAAATTAGGCAAGCAAAATAAAGAAAAGACATTCCAGTTGGAAATGAAGAAGGAGAACTGAACACAAATGACAAGATTTACATGTAGAAAATCCCAAAGAATACAGAAGAAAATTATTACAGTTAACTTAAAAATTCAGCAAAGTTGAAGGGTACAAAAATCAACACATATTTCTAAATCAGAAATGAAAAATCAGAAAAGAAAATTAATATAACAATTTCATTTATAACAGCATCTAAAAGAACAAAATACCTAACAATAAATTTAACCAAGGAATTATACAATGAAAAACATAGAACAATGCTGAAAAAAATTAAAGAAGGCCTAAATAAGTAGAAAAATATTCCTTGTTCATGGATAGGAAGATTTAATATAGTCAAAACATCAATACAGGTTTCCCCTGCTATCTGAAAGTGGGGTGTCCTATGAAACCTTTTGTAAACTGAAATGGTGTTAAGCAAACAAGCAATTATCTGAGGACATATCTTGCTAATGGATGCACAAAATAAACTGAGATGAAGCAGAGATACTCATAGACACAGTTCATAGCTAGGGCAACTTGATGCTGAGTTTATTCTCCAGGAAAGAGCTTGGTGGTGTCACTCTTGATGCTCAGGGTGCATGCTACCTCTATAACCACTCCCTGCAAAAGAAGTGCTAAATGCTAATTTTGCTTTTTGCCTTTTTTTTGTAAAAGAAAAAATTCTCTTCAGATTTCTTTTGGTTAGTGAAAATGTAGTTATTTCCTAAAAGTGAAGTGGCAAAAACTGAACTTTTGAAAAACTGGGGATACCTTTACTATCCAAAGCAATGCACAGATTCAATGCAATCCCTATACATACTTAAACATTTTTTTTTTTACAGAAGTGCAAAAATCAAACCCCAAGTTCATATTGACGTGCAAGGGTTGGGGGTTCTGTATAACCAAAACAATCTTGAAAAAGATAAACAAAGTTGTAGAACTCGCACTTCTCAATTTTAAAACTTACTGCAAAACTAATCAAACCAGTGTGGTGCTTACATAAGGACAGATGTATCGACCAACAGAATAAAATTAAGAGTTCAAAAATAAACCCATACATCTATGGCCAACTGCTTTTTGACAAGGGTGGCAAGTACATTAAATGGGGAAAGAATAATCTCTTCAACAGATGGTGGCCAGGAGAACTGGATTCCCACATTCAAAAGAATGAAGTTGGACTCCTACTTCACACCATATACATAGGTTAACTCAAAATGAAGCAACAACTTAAATGCTAAAAGCATAAAACTCTTCAAAGAAAACAAGGATAAATCTTTATGACCTTGGATTCAGAAATGGGTTCTTACAAATAACACCAAAAGCATGAGCAAAAAAAGAAAAAAAAAATAATGCACTTAATCAAAATGAAAGATTTTGGTGCATCAAAGCACATCATCAAGAATGTGGAAAGACAACCTATGGGATGGAAGAAAATATCTGGAAATTATAGGTTTTAATATATAGACCACATAACATCTACAACTATACAACAAAAAGGCAACCAATTAAAAAATGATTAAGGGACTCAGACATTTCTCCAAAGAAGATATACAACTGGCCAATAAGCACATGAAAAGATTTGCAATATAATTGGTCACTAGGGAAATGCAATAACCTCAGATATGCAGATGACATCACGCTTATGGCAGAAAGCAAAGAAGAACTAAAGAGCCTCTTGATGATAGTGAAAGAGGAGAGTGAAAAAGTTGGCTTAAAACTCAACATTCAGAAAACTAAGATCATGGCATCTGTTCCCATCACTTCACGGCAAATAGATAGGTAAACAATGGGAAAAGTGAGAGACTATTTTCTCGGGCTCCAAAATCACTGCAGATGGTGATTGCAGCCATGAAATTAAAAGACGCTTGCTCCTTGGAAGAAAAGCTATGACCAACCTAGGCAGCATATTGAAAAGCAGAGACATTACTTTGCCAACAAAGATCTGTCTAGTCAAAGCTGTGGTTTTTCCAGTAGTCATGTATGGATGTGACAGTTAGACTATAAAGAAAGCTGAGCACCGAAGAATTGATGCTTTTGAACTGTGATGTTGGAGAAGACTCTTGAGAGTCCCTTGGACTGCAAGGAGATCCAACCAGTCCAACCTAAAGGAAATCAGTCCTGAATATTCATTGGAAGGACCGCTGCTGAAGCTGAAACTCCAATCCTTTGGCCACCTGATGCAAAGAACTGACTCATTGGAAAAGACCCTGATGCTGGGAAAGATTGAAGGCAGGAGGAGAAGGGGACGACAGAGGATGAGATGGTTGGATGGCATCACCGACTCAATGGTCATGAGTTTGAGTAAGCTCCAGGAATTGGTGATAGTCAGGGAAGCCGGGTGTGCTGCAGTTCATGGGGTCACAAAGAGTTGGACATGACTAAGCAACTGAACTGAACTGAGGGAAATGCAAATCAAAACCATAATTATATACCTCTTTATATCCATTAAGAGGGCTGTAATTAAAAAAAAAAAACAGAATAAGTGTCAGAAAACATGTAGAAAAATTGGAACCCTCATACCTTTCTGGTGGTGGTGGTTTAGTCACTAAGTTGTGTCCGACTCTTGTGACACCATGGACTGTAACCTGCCAGGCTACATGGGGTTTTCTAGGCAAGAATACTGGAGTGGATTGCCATTTCCTTCTCCAGGGGATCTTCCCAACTGAGGAATCAAGCCCAGGTCTCCCGCATTGCAGGCAGATAGATTATTTACCAACTGAGCTATGAGGGAAGCCTAAAGACCTACCTTTCTGGAATGTAAAATGATGTAGCCACTGTGAAAAACAGTTTGGCAGTACCTCAAAAAACTACACACATAATTAACATATAGCCCAGTAAATCTACCCCAAGGTGTATAGCCAAAGGAATTAAACGCAGATCCTCAAATATACACTTGTATATGCCAGTGTTCTTTGCAGTATTATTTGCAATAGCCCAAAGGTGGAAACAACTCAAGTATCCATCAACAGATGAACAGATAAATTAAGGATGGTATATACATACACTCGAAATATTATTCGGCTATAAAAAGGAATGAAGTTCTGATGCATGCTACAACATGGATGAACTTTGAAAACATTATGCTAAGTGAAATAAACCAGCTACAAGAGGACACATGTTGCATGATTCCACTTATATGGATTACTTTCAGTACATAAATTTGTAGAGACAGAAAGTATAATAGAGGTTACCAAGGCTAGGGCAGGGGAATAGGAAATTATTGTTTTTGTTTGGGATGGTGAAAAGTTCTGGAAGTGGATAGTAGTTATGGTTGCACAACACTGTGAATGTGCTTAATGTAACTGAAATTAAAAATGGTTAAAAGAAAAATTTTATGATATACATTTTTTAACCACAATTTTTTAAAATTAATAATGTGCTATACAAAAAGCCATTAAACTATACACTTAAGGGTGTGAATTGTATGGTATGGGAATTATATTTCAATATAGCTGTATTTAAAAAAAAGATAGTTTTGAAGATCTTAGGTAACTAAAAACATTTATGCTAAATTATGTTAATGAATAGATATTCAGTAAATATCTAGATCATTATAAATGAGATAAAATACTGAAAATTAATTGCTGGGCATAATTTTAATGGTGTATATATTTGGATTCATTAATGAACATGCTCATTTTTTTCCCAGTTGAGAAATTTTACCAGGATATATTAATAGCATTATATCCTTTGAAAGTGAAAGTGGCTCAGTCATGTCTGACTCTTTGTGACCCCATGGACTATACAGTCTGTGGAATTCTTCAGGCCAGAATACTGGAGTTGGTAGCCTTTCCCTTCTCCAGGAGAATCTTCCCAACCCAGGGATCAAAACCAGGTCTCCCGCATTGCAGGCGGACTCTTTAGCAGCTGAGCCACAAGGGAAGCCCATTATATCCTTTATGTGACTAGAAAAAGTCGTGAAAAGTTTATCTGTAAGCTTTGCTAGTCTGCTATAAAATACTAGTGAATGACAGACAGTTCACAATTAGCCACTTTTAAGTTTTTTCTGTATAATAGAAGTTACCAGTTATTAAAATTTTTAATTAATCTATTGCATGCAAGGTATAGAGAGTATGTTATTATTAAGAAAGAGAAATACTTTTGTCCTAAAATAAAAGAACTGGTCGTTCCAGAATGAAAATGAAAAAAGTGTTAGTCAAAACCCAAAAGGATATAAAAAGTTGTAAAATGTTCATGGGTGGGGAAATTTGTGGTCCAAGCTAGCTAAGGTTGATAAATTTCTTAATAAGATTTTAAAAACAGCTTTAATATCAAATATTATACTGATGAAAAAGTAGAATTTGGTTCTCTTGCTGTTAAAATGACACAATTTTCTTATTGTTTTGCTCTTAAGAGGTTACTTAAGGTTTTTCTTTTTCTTCTGGTAATCCGCTTTGAAGGCAAATAAGCTGTCTTATTAGAATAATTTCCTGTCTTATGTTGACTTCACCATACCCTTGATTATTTAACAAAACAAAGTGTTCTCACTCTTAAAAGATGTAAAGTTTTTCACAATCATGTTAACTCCAACATTTATTTTTAAAATTTCTTATTATCACTTGCATAAAATAGGTAGCCAAGTACCATTTTTCACTGACCCATGATCTCATTGAATTAAATGTTCAAACCTCCTGACAAATTCTGACATTTCATCCTCATAGAACTGAATTCTAAATGTCATCTTTTGCACCTAAAATTCCCTGGAGGAGGGCATGGAAACCCATTCCATTATTCTTGCCTGAAGAATCCCATGGATAGAGGAGCAAGGCAGACTACAGTCCATAGGGTAGCAAAGAGTTCAACACAACTGAAGTGACTTAGCATGCATGCACCTAAAACTGTCTTTGAATTTCCCAAAGGCCCCTGGAAAATCACAAAGGATTCTTTCTTTCACCTTGTAATATGAGTTGCTATAAATTATTAGGATTTTTGATATGTTTTGAGTATGTGGGAAGTATTGTCAAATCAGAAGAGCCACTTAGCCTTCCTGAGGCTAAATATGTATGGGTAAAATGTTATTAATAAAAATATTTAAGAAATTACATGAATTTACTAGAGATTCATCAATGTCCTTGCTGTCAGTGATGTTTCAATTTATCAGAGTCCTGGTACTGTTTTTCTTGATATTAGACAACAATAGTATTATGTTATTAGTGATGATTTCAGTTATTTTTTAAAGTGTTCCCTTGGTCACAATTTAACTTCTTAAAATTAAATCCTGCTTCCTTGGTAGCTCAGATGGTAAAGAAACTGCCTGCAATGCAAGAGACCCGGGTTTGGTCCCTGGGTCAGGAAGGTCCTCTGGAGAAGGGAATGGCAACCCACTCCAGTATTCTTGCCTGGAGAATTCCATGGACAGAGGAGCCTGGGGGTGGGGGCGGGGCTACAGTCTGTGGGATGGCAAGAGTCAGACACAAGTGAGAGACTAACATACACACATGTTCTAGGCAATGGTTTTCAACTGAGAATTTCCATCACTTGTCTATGGAGTTTTATTAACATGTTCAGGACCTACTTCAGTCTTAATATTTTTTACTTAATGTTTTTGATATATTCTTGGTATATTCTAAATAAATGCTTGATGTATTCTTGGTATATTATGTCTTGGGATTATTACTTGTTACATTTGAAGGCTATTTTTCCTCTGTAAGCATTATATACATTCATTTTCATAAATTATATATCCACTCTTCTTTGAGAATAGGGCTGTTATGTTTATAGTTTGTCTAAAATCTTTTTGATATGACTATTTTATGTTGCATGCCACAAAACCAAATTTCCTGGTTAAATGCATTATTTTTATAATGAACTCTCATCAGATCATTCATTTTGAAATTCAGTAGTAATAAGTTAACCACCGCCATTGTGTCTTTTGTCAACCACAGATTGTTTTCTTTTTTTTTTTTTTTTTGTTACTCTGGTGCTTCCCTGAAAGCACTTGCCACCAGCTACAGGCCAGAATGCTTATCGTATACAAAGGATTGTCTCAGAGAGCCATGGAAAAGGCCTATGCCAGCTGGGTATCCTTAGGCACAGGCTTCTAATGGCATCACTTAACTCTGAGGCCATACCAGTGGCCAGGATCAGGCTTTCCAGAATCCTAGTAGACAACCAGATGGGTTCATGAAACTGATAACCTGAAATCAAGCGGAACAAGAATTAATTACAGAGGACTGAATGAAGCGATGAACGATGATTATAGGTTTTGTTAGGAATATTGTTGCTACTTTAGTGTTCTGTTTTCTGCATGTAAGCTATTTCTAACTCATAACAATTTAGCAGACTATACTTTTGTAAGCAGAAATGAAACATTTATCTTTCTCTTCCTGATTGATCCCTCTACAATTCAGAAACTCTTATTGAGTATTCTCATTATCATGGCAATATTGGTTATGTGCATAGAGTCTATCCTCCTTGTTAACAGAACCTAATTGCAAACATTGGTTATGCAACCAAGGCTTTTTCTGGAATGTCATATTTGAGAATGAGGTTCATTTAATATGATACAACTAGAAACTTTAAAGGAAAGGAACAAAGGTTGACTTTATGGAGCAAATGCTTACAAATCGCTCTTAAGAAAATTGGCCTGATATGTTATATACAGGCTTCTACCTTTATAAATGAGTAGGGAAAATCACTTGCTGACAGGCAAGGAGTCTTGGGGTATTTTGTTGATCTCAGGAAAAGAGGGACGCACCCAAATCTACAGGTAATGAAGGTAAAATGTGATGGCAAATTCTTGGCTTGGCTTCCTATCCTCAAGAGGCTCTTACATTCCAGTCTGAGATTCCTTGTGAAAACTTGCAGCAAACTAAAAAAGGCTTAGGTACAAAATCATTATTTCTGTTTCTATGTAAATAATCAGGCCAGCTCTAATGAGATCAGATTTATTTTGTGATCCAGAATAATATTTCTTTGATATTATGGTTGCTCAAAGGGGGAGGGATGACAGTAGAAAAAAAATGTTTCTGAAAAGGTACTCAACGTCACTAATCATTAGGGAGATGCAAATCAAAAGCAGAGGGAGACATCATCTCACACCTATTAGAATGGCTATCATCAAAAAGATAAGAGATAAATGCTCTTAAGGTTTGGAGAAAGTGAACCCTTGTTCACTGTTTGTATGATCGTAAATTGGTACAGCCACTATGGAAAGTATGGATGTTCCTCAAAAAATTAAAAATAGAACTACCAAATGATCCAACAGTTCTACTGCTGGGTATATATCTGAAGGAAAGCAAATCATTATGTTGAAGACATGTCTGTACTTCCATGTTCATTGTGGCAATATTTACATAGCCAAGACACGGAAACATCCTAAGAGTCCATCAACAGACAAATGGATTAAGGAAGTGTGGTATATACATACAACAGAATTGTACTCAGCCACAAAAAAGAAGGAATTTCTGCCATTTGTAACAACACATGGATGGTCTTTGTGGGTGCTATGCTAAGTGAAGTAAGTCTGACAGAGAAAGAGAAACACTATATGATCTCACTTATATGTGGAATATTAAAAAAAACTTCATAGAAAAATAGGTCAGATTTATGGTTACCAGAGGGCAAGAGGAGAAGGGGGTGGCAGAGGATGAGATGGTTAGACAGCATCACTGACTCAATGGACATGAGCTTGTACAAACTCTGGGAGATACTGAAGGACAGGGAAGCCTGGCATGCTGCAATTCATGGGGCTGCAGAGTCAGACACAACTTATCCACTGAACAACGATAATGGTTACCAAAGGTGGGGGTTGGGGCTGAGTAAATTGGATCAAGGTGGTTGAAAAGTACAAACTTGTAGTTATAAGATATGGAAATGTAATATACAACATAATGGCTATAGTTAATACTCATGTATGGTACATTTTAAAGTTGATAAGGGAGTAGATCATAACAGCTCTCATCACAAAAACATTTTTATTCTATCTATATGAGATGATGGACAACAAAATTCACTATGATAATCATTTGACAGTATATGTAAGTCAAGTCATTATGCTGTATACCTTAAAACTATACAGTGCTATATGTCAATTATATCTCAATAAAACTGAGAGAAAAAAAACAAATGAGATAAAAACAATTTTTGATTACGTTTCAATTAAAAAAAAGTATAACACATCTGTCTGGGTTATCAGTTTCTGGTCCTGTCAGTTGTCTTTGAGCTATTTCTTACCTCTTTGTAAATTGCAAGTAACTGATGGATATGCAAATTTCATCTTGTCTGATAGAGATTTAATTGACTTTCTCTCCCACTGTGGAAGAACCATTTTTAGCATTTACCTGTAAACTGGAATAAATTCTATTATGCTGTCCAAACTGTCAACCTGTACCAAAATTTTCCATCTTTTAGTTTCTTTCAATACTTGACTATATCTTTCCAAACTAACATTTCCAGGTTTTCTCTCTCCTACTTTGGCATCAACAAGAACTAAAACCTGACTATCAGATCCTTATGCTGACTCTAGGTGCTTCATAGCTGGCCTTTTCTCCAGGATCTGAAAGAGCAATGTTTAGCTAAAGCCAGACCAACTTGATATATACCTTGAAGGATTCATCACTGTAGCAGACTATGCGAGCCTGCTAAGTCACTTCAGTCCTGTTCAACTTTGTGCGACCCTATGGACTGTAGCCTGCCAGGCTCCTCTGTCCATGGGGTTCTCTAGGCAAGAATACTGAAGTGGGTTGCCATTGCCTTCTCACCAACCATTTTGGGTCCAGGGAAAATGAGCGCCCTTCCAATCACCATGCATCCACCATCTCCCTATCGCACCCACCCCCCTGCCCCTTGCCCATACCACGCCAGATGCTAGCTGGGGCTCTTCCGGCTACCCGGAACTGGCCCGCCTACATTCAGAGGAACCTAAGGCTTTTTTTCCTTTTGGCCATCGTTCTTCCCACGTGTTGGCACCCAGGGTTCCTTCCATTCACCAACCTGCCCCTAGGGTCCTACCAGCTGCATCTTTGCCGCACACTGATGCACTGGCGTCCGTTCTAGTCACTGACCCCGCCGAGCTTAGGAGCCAGTTGCCCTTTCAGAGACTTTAGGGCCCATGCAGTGAGGATCCTGGAGTGCCCTTCAGGCCACCACAAAGCCCACGCACTGTGGCACCCAGGCCCTTCCAGCCATTTACCTGCTTTCAGTGCTGATGTCCTTTCCAGGGGACCTCAAAATATTGGTCCAGCGGTCCTTCTCACCATTTCCGGTCTCTGAGCTGGTGCCCCTGGGGGCTCTTCCGATCATGCCTGTGCCCACACACTAGGGTTCCGGGGGCCCTGCGGACATTAACCTGAGGGCACTCTGTCAACTGGGGACCCGCACTGGTCTCCTCACTTGCTGGGGACCCAGCCAGGCCCAGAGGCAGCAACGGCTTGTCCCTGCAACCTGACTGCAGTGGTAGCAGCGGCCCAGACCCTGGCAGCCCCACACGCTGACCGAGGCCTGCCCTTTGCCTCCTGCAGTGGGTCAGAGCAGCTGGAGGATGCCAGAAGGTGCAAGAAGCTGCCTCCCTCGAGGTGAGCTTGGCCTTCTTGGACACGCGCATGTCCTGGGACCCGCTTCAGCCACTCTGTCCCCAGTGAAGGAGATGCTGTCACGTGCCAAGCTTGACGGAGTGGTACCTCGCTGGCCAGGCAGGTGAGTGGTGCCCTGGACAAGGCCAAGGGACAGGTCGGTGGCCAGCAGGTGGCTGGGAGGCCTGCTGCCAGCTCTGGAGAGTGGCTGAGGGGAAAGATAGAAGAAAGTACTGCCTTAGTATAAAAAGATTTCTCTTAGTTTTTCTCTCAACCTTTTAGGACAGCAGTCCTCAACCTCCAGGATATAATGCCTGATGATCTGGGGTGGAGCTGATGTAATAATGCTAGCAATAAAATACATAATAAATGTAATGCACTTGCATCATCACCAAACCCATCCCCCTACCCTGGTCTGTGGAAAAATTGTCTTTCAGGAAATCAGTCCCTGGTGCCAAAAAGGTTGGGTACTGCTGTTTTAAGAGACACATTAAAATCCTTTTTCTGTTACCTCTAGGCTTCGAGACCTAACATGCTGACATTGGATAAAAAATAGAAATCACAGATCTTATTAAGTAAACTTTTGTTATTTTGCTATTTTTATTTTTTTACAAAACAAATGTCTTCTGGCATGACTTTCAGAAGTGGAATCTTTAGGCCACCACTAGAATAGACACCAGGAGCCACACAGGACCGCATTTGTTTGGTGGGTTAGAGGAGGTGGAACAAAAGGCCTTGGAAAGAAAGAAAGGAAAGTGTTCATATTTAGAGGATATTTTCGTGTTATAACCATCGTTCATGTAGATTCCCCTTCTGCATACATGGTTGATAAGGTTATGTCTTTTTTTGAAATATCTACTCTTTCTTCATGTTCCAAATTTTCTGAGATGCACAAACTATGTTAAAAGTACAGGTAGGGAACTTCCCTGGTGGCCCAGTGCTTAAAGAATCCATCTTCCAATGCAGAGAACATGGGCTCGGCTCCTGGTTGGGGAACTAAGATCCCACATGCCATGGGGCAGCTAAACCTGCGTGCCTCAACAAAAAGATCCCTACATGACACACCTAAGACCCAAAAAACAAGTAAATACAATTTTTTAATAAAATGAATTATATAAAAAAATAGAGGAGTAAAAGAACATATTTTATTACTATCTTATTAAAATTCATATGAAATCTTATCTTTTGGTCATGAAATGGCTAAACTTCCTCTTTGAGCTGCATTTTCTTTTGCTCTGTTTATAGTCCATAATGAACAAATAGATCTCAGTTTGCAACATCTAGTATCCAAATGTTTAAGAATGTACAAATTCTTAGTTGTATGACTAAAATTAGCCCATTTGTATATCTTGTGTTGAGACTCATAGGAAAGCTTGTCCTCTGAAACATACTTTTGAAATTGAATCTGAGTTTGTTCAGCTGCCTCTGAGCAGCATACTTGTCTATACTTGTCCACTGCATTAGCAGTATCAAGGAGAAGGTGAGGAAGACATGTTGAGAGCCAGGACGATCACAATGAGAAGTCACCTTGGACCATGATCATTTTGTTAGGTGTGCATTTCTGTTTAATGGTACTGTGTATAATAAGACTTCCCTGGTGGCTCAGACGGTAAAGTGTCTGCCTACAATGCAGGAGACCTGGGTTCGATCTCTGGGTTGGGAAGATCCTCTGGAGAAGGAAATGGCAACTCACTCCAGTACCCTTGCCTGGAAAATCCCATGGACGGAGGAGTGTGGTAGACTACAGTCCATGGGGCTGCAAAGAGTCGGGCACCACTGAGCGACTTCACCTTCACTTTCACTTTCACTGTGTATAATGGAAAAGGCAATGGCACCGCACTCCAGTACTCTTGCCTGGAAAATCCCATGGATGGAGGAGCCTGGTAGGCTGCAGTCAATAGGGTCACTAAGAGTTGGACACGACTGAGCAACTTCACTTTCACTTTTCTCTTTCATGCATTGGAGAAGGAAATGGCAACCCACTGCAGTATTCTTGCCTGGAGAATCTCAGGGACAGGGGAGCCTGGTGGGCTGCCGTCTATGGGGTCGCACAGACTTGGACACGACTGAAGCGACTTAGCAGCAGCAGCGGCAATAGCAACTGTGTATAAAGTAGACAGATAAGTTTTTATTTTTGATAGCTAAATTTTCTAGATATTTAGAAATGTCCAGGGTATTTAAAGTAGTGGTAGTAGGGACTTCACTAGTGGTTCAGTGGTTAAGGCTTCACCTTCTAGTGCAGAGGTGTGGATTCTATCCCTGTTTGGGGAGCTAAGATCTCACATGTCTCAAAGCCAAAAATCCAAAGCATAAAAACAGACAATATTGTTACAAATTCAATAAAGACTTTAAAAGTGGTCCACCCCCAAAAAAATCTTAAAATAGTGGTCATAAAATAAGACTTTTGAATAGCTGTGAAAATATTGATAGGAAATATTCTTTGGCAATGTAATTGCTAAAGTACTTTTATGTGCAGCGTACTATCAGATTTTGAGCACTGGATTGAAGGACATTGGAAGAGAAAATAGCAAAGGTGAGATATTCATCCTCACTTTGTGTATATAGTTAAATATGTTATGCTCTATTTTGAAATATCTAGTCTTCCTACATGTCCTGAGATGTACAAAGTTTGTTAAAAGTAGAAATAGTAAAGTGACACATTTTGTTAATATATGTGAGGGACTTTTTGGTTAAAATTCATGTGAAATCTTATGTTAGGGGAAGGGAATGAATGAGCCTTCTCTTTGAGCAGTACCCATTGTACTTAGATACTGGCTCAGGGAAAGACAGAGAAGACTCCTGGATATGTGCCTTTTGGTCATACTATATGAATACCTTGTAAAACAACTCAATAGAAACACCTTTTACATATTATTTTAATAGTATGCTGCTGCTGCTAAGTCGCTTCAGTCTTGTCCAAGTCTGTGTGACCCCATAGACGGCAGCCCACCAGGCTCCCCCATCCCTGGGATTCTCCAGGCAAGAACACTGGAGTGGGTTGCCATTTCCTTTTCCAATGCATGAAAGTGAAAAGTGAAAGTGAAGTCGCTCAGTCATGTCCAACTCTTCGTGACCCCATGGACTGCAGCCCACCAGGCTCCTCCATCCATGGGATTTTCCAGGCAAGAGTACTGGAGTGGGGTGCCATCGCCTTCTCTAATAGTATAGACCTGATAATTCTCTTATAAGCAGTAAACGCATTGTACTCCTAAACTTTGTGTCTCATTTTAAATTGAACATTAAGGGAACATGCTATCTTGTCTCTCTGCCAATATTTGTTAATCTATTAATAGAAGTTTGTCATTTTTGTCATTTAAGCAATATTTGACCATCAGAGTTGGTGTATTATATTCTCAATTGTCCAAATAGTCATGGCCTTTGGGTTTTGAATTAGTAAATATTTTTATGTGTGAAAAAGAATGATACATGAAAGTGAAAGAGGAGAGTGAAAAAGTTGGCTTAAAGCTCAACATTCAGAAAACTAAGATCATGGCATCTGGTCCCATCACTTCATGGGAAATAGATGGGGAAACAGTGGAAGCAGTGTCAGACTTTATTTTCCTGGGCTCCAAAATCACTGCAGATGGTGACTGCAGTCATGAAATTAAAAGACACTTACTCCTTGGAAGAAAAGTTATGACCAACTTAGATAGCATATTCAAAAGCAGAGACATTACTTTACCAACAAAGGTCCGTCTAGTCAAGGCTATGGTTTTTCCAGTAGTCATGTATAGAAAGTTGGACTGTGAAGAAAGCTGAGCGCCGAAGAATTGATGCTTTTGAACTGTGGTATTGGAGAAGACTCTTGAGAGTCCCTTGGACTGCAAGGAGATCCAACCAGTCCATTCTAAAGGAGATCAGTCCTGGGATTTCTTTGGAAGGAATGATGCTAAAGCTGAAACTCCAGTACTTTGGCCACCTCATGTGAAGAGTTGACTCATTGGAAAAGACTCTGATGCTGGGAGGGATTGGGGGCAGGAGGAGAAGGGGACGACAGAGGATGAGATGGCTGGATGGCATCACCGACTCGATGGATGTGAGTTTGGGTGAACTCCAGGAGTTGGTGATAGACAGGGAGGTCTGGCGTGCTGCAATTCATGGGGTAGCAAAGTGTTGGACATGACTGAGTGATTGAACTGAACTGAACTGAACTGAACTGATACAGTCTCTATCTCAAAACTGTGTCATTGTATAAATGTACACACATACTCACACACAACACAAGTAGAAATTTAAGTCAAACTGTAAACTACTTGTGATTATGGATTTTTTTTATGTTCTTTGCTTGTTGGATTCTATAATACACATATTAACTTTTAAAAGTTGAGGGTGGAGGGGTGTTACTTTTTTAAAAAAATCCAGTAGATACTGCTGTTTTAACTTCTTAAGTCTAAAGTTCTTGAATAGAACTAGAAGTCCTTCTTAACATTTTTCACCAACTTAATGGCCTTATTTCTCTGACTAAATGCCTATGGGACTCTGTGGTTTAGTCATTTCACTAGGATATGCATTATTGATAGCATTAACACTTAAATGAATTGTCTTGGAACACAGTGAACACTTTCAGATTGAGTAGCTCATCTTCTTTCATTATAGAAAAACTTCCTTGCATCATATTCTTAAGGCGTTTATTTTCTGTTCCAGGTATTCTTTTTTTATTTTGGTCAGGCTACCCATTATCCTCTCTTTACTATCTCTGTGACTTTCACCAATTCTTACTTATAAGACATTGACTCACTTCTCGGCAACTTTGTTTTTGCTTTTCACTACTTTGATATGCATTTTAAATTTCTGTCTTTTCTCCTCTATTTAATTCCTTAATTTTGGAAGTATTCTTTTTACCCCATTCCATTTTTTTAATTTTTTAATTTTTTTTACCCCATTCCATTTCTATATCATCTTATAACTCATAGTCTCATTTTCCTAGTGGTAGTTTTCTTTTTAATTTCCTTGAAACTATGAAGGATGTTTTAAACTTTTCCTTTTATGTTATTTTAATTTTTTTTTCTTTTTTAAAATAATACTTTTAAGGTGAGCTCCATTCCTCTTTTTCCTGATTTCTTCTGCTTCTTTCTCCCTTCTCTCCTTCTTTCTCCCTTCTGCCTCTCTCCAGAGAATCCTCCACTTCTTGATCTTCTTGCTGCTGCTTCTTCATCCTCCTTTCTCTTTTTATAATTTTACATAGTTCCCAGTTTTATTTCCCCTACTCTTTTATGAATCCTCATATGGATAATATTTCTTTGAGGAATACATGTATACAATTATTTTTAAATGCTAGTTTGGGGAATTCTCTCTGGACCTGTTCCTGTCATCGAAATGGTGTAATAGGATTCA